>NC_133773.1:362702-427634 GCF_003597395.2 Chelonoidis abingdonii | reverse complement strand
CCACGCTTTCCCACCCTGGATGGTCCGGGACATCACTCCATATTCTCCTGAAATGCAAACGCACAGTTTCTTACCCTGCACTCAGGTCTGCAAATGCCAAGCTTTTGTAACTCTACACGAGAAGATCCCGCCCCCCATTCTTCCCTGAGAGAACCATAACCACGCTTTCCCACCTGGATGGTCCGGGACATCACCCATTTCATCCTGGAAATGCAACGCGAGCAGTTTTCTTTACCCTACCGTCTCGGCAAATGCAAGCTATTGTAACTCTACACAAGAGATGCCCGCTCCCCCATTCTTTCCCTGAGAGAACCATAACCCTCCCTGAGCTTTGAAAAATCTGGTTTCCTGATTGGTCCTCTGGTCAGGTGTTTGGTTCCCTTTGTTAACCCTTTACAGGTAAAAGAAACATTAACCCTTAGCTATCTATTTATCACACACACTCACCTCCAACACATTCTTGTGTTCCTGTTATTTCTTAGTACTTCCTGCAATGCACATATATTCTGTCATTTTATTCTTTCCAAGTGTTGTTATTTTAGGTTTCTGATTGGTTTGTGCAGTGAAACATTTATTTCTCTTATACTTACATTTAATTATTTGAGTAGTGAGTTCTAAGATGCCTAACCGGCCCTGGCTGGAGAAATTATCCCTATGGTAACTTTTAAAATATATATATCAAATCTAGGTTTTTTGTTTGTACTGGTGGCATGTATCCACACATTATCTCCATATTAGTGCACATAACCAAATTCTTTGTGCACAGGAATGAAAAAAATTAGAGGGAACTGTCCCCCCTGCCAAACAACATCAATTCAATTCCCGCCTTAATCAACTGCGCTGCACAGAACAGTGTGGACGGTATGAAGAGGAATGGTGATTTGGGGAGGTGCTGGGCACACAGACAAGGGAAAGTCTGGTTTGGCCTGGTGCTGTTCTACTTCCTCTTCCTATTCCCAGACCCACTGGGGCAGAGTTCGAGTCACATGGGAAGCATCATAATTGGGACCCTACCAAATTCACGATCCATTCTGGTCAGTTTCACACTCACAGGATTTTAAAAATTGTAAATTTCATTATTCAGATATTTAAATCTGATATTTCATAGTGTTAAGTATCAGAGGGGTAGCCGTGTTAGTCTGGATCTGTAAAAGCAGCAGAGAATCCTGCAGCACCTTATAGACTAACAGACGTTTTGGAGCATGAGTGGAGTATTCACCCACGAAAGCTCATGCTCCAAAACGTCTGTTAGTCTATAAGGTGCCACAGGATTCTCTGCTGCTTTCATAGTGTTGTAACCTAAGCTCCCTCTAAGCTGTGCAGCTGCACAGCAGACTATAAGGGCTGCGCAGAACCTATAAAGGGCTGTGCAGCATGGGGCAGGAGAGGAGAGAGGTAAGGAGTGGGTGGGAACTGGGGAAAGGAGCAAGTTGGGGCAGGGCTGCCGCGGGCCTCTCTCCCAGCCCCAGAGCTCGCACGCTGCTGGTGGGGAGAGGGCTGCGGGGAGCTGTCATAAATAGATAGCTAAAGGTTAATGTTTCTTTTACCTGTAAAGGGTTAACAAAGGGAACCAAACACCTGACCAGAGGACCAATCAGGAAACTGGAATTTTCAAAGTCAGGGAGGGTTTTGGACTGAGATCTTTTGTTTATCTCTCAGCTATGGAGTTCTTTCTGTCCTTCTTTCTTCTGTGTCCAACTTGTAGTACAGGTAGAAAACAATATAGGTTTTATGTTGTTTTGGGCTGTATTTAACATTGTGTGTAACCTGTTGGAATGTGTTCAATTGGATTCTTTTTAATCAGACTGTTATTTCATATTTTCTTATAAGCAATAGCCCTGGTATCTTGTCATCTTGAATGCAGAGAATATTGTGTCTTTTGTTTTCTTTTTTATATAAGCTTATTTTTAAAACCTGTTTGAGTCTTCTCTGGTTTAGGAGAAAGGAAGACAGGGGGGAGGGAACACTACGCTCTTGTGTTTAACTCTGCCTATGCCGGGCAGAAGAGCTTATGAGGGAAACGAGGAGATCAGAAATCTTTTCTGTTTCCTTGTATCTCGGTGGTGGTCTTGTCGCTCTGTGTTCGATGGAGAAAAACAGAGACATGTGTCTTGTATGTGAATGCCATGAACCTATGAAGATCCCGCAGTCCGTACGTCTCATGTTCGCACGTCATATGAGGTTAGTACCAGACGCAGGAGATGAATAGTACACTGGGGACAGGAAGGATATATGGGAAATTTGGGTTTAAATTTCACCACTTTGATCATATAGGATCAGGGTCCTCTCTGACTATTACGTGAGGGGAGTCAACGTAGTACCACGACCGGCCGGAATGGAGATATTGGGAGAAACACGGCAGCAAAGGTTGCCCAAATTACCAAGCTACATTGGCAAGATATGTGGCGAGTGTCTGTATGTATTTCAGATTCCTTCTAAGCATATGGGATATAAGGTGAAATGCTTTATGCAGGGGTTCTCTACAACACTAGTTAAGTATAGCTTTAGGACTAACTCTACTACACAGATACATTTGACTCGCATACAGACGAGTCACATCAGATTTGGGTACAAATGCATATAGATGAGCCATATAAACTACTTTTATTAAATAAGAGAGTATACATCAATGACTCCACCACGCATTCCTGAATAAAGTAGCTAGAGACTCAAGCCTACAGAGGGCAACGCAACCACATCGCCACCCAACTCACTTCACACACATGAACGGCACCATCGTTCCCACCACGTAGCAAACCCTCGCTACATATCGCACCCTCACAAATACTCCGGACAACTATAACCGCCATTCTGCTAGGCCACTTTACAGAGCCCAGTGCGTTCTCACTCAGCCAACAGGAGCTAGCCGGTCTTAGGAAGGTGACGGCGACATGCGTCCGTCCTATCCAGTGCTCACTAACATCTTTATGAGATGATAGGCTCTGGTAAGCACACATAAATAAGAGAAGAAAAAAATCACATTGCAAAATCGAAGCTTCGCGACTGAGTATCTAGGCTATCACCAAGTAAGTGGTAGGCTGGCCCATGGCAACGAGGTGAGAGTAGATCTATCAAGCAGCGAACCTACAGTGCAACTAGAAGCAAGTAATGCAAGCATCAGTCCTGCGTGTCTTTTAAAGTCAAAAGTTAAAGCCCTCCGCACCGGACTTACTCCTAGACGTCGACTGGATAATTCCTCGATTGTATTTAAGAGGAAATCTTTTCGAGTCAGCACGTAGTAGAAAGACCAGTACACTGAGTTCACTAAACAGGTGCATGCAGCAGATTGTTATTTAGACATCTCACTGAGATCCTTTTCACCTAACAACTTTCAGTAATTACAGTAGCAATTTATAACAGGCCAAACAGTGCACACAGCGAGTGGATTACCTTCAAAAGTGAGGCACTCGCGGAAGCTCTTGTCTCCTCGTCGTCACCCATATAAGGGCGCACGACAGGTAGTCAGGAACTGGACGGACAAATGCCTAGTCATACACGTACACGTGAGCACTCCGCTATATAGAGCATGCCAATTAATGACCTGAGTGGCTCACTGAAGACAGCACTGAAGACGTACGACTTTAGACGTGCTCTAGTAGTAACACTCTAAGGTGAGTATCTACAGTACGTGTGAGGGCAGTCTGGCCGCCAAGCTACCAACATGCAAGCTCATATACAACGAGGAGAAGATGCGACAAATCTACAAATTCTGGTTCGACACAGCCTGACTCAGCACCGTAGCGAATCCACTCAGAGGAGACACTCTCCAAGCACTACTAAGAGTCACGGCACAGAGCATGCACTTGAAAGAGGCTACGGCTAATATTATCCGTTTTCTGCCCTGTGCCACACAATTCGTGTAGTCTTGTAAAGTATCTTAATAATAGGACGAATGTGTTGTTGTAAAACCAATCGCAGCGACACACGAAGGGTAACCATTAATGAACTACACAATAGTCGCGAAGCAGTTAAGGTGACAGAATGTATCCAACGACTTGAAGGTATCTACCATACTATCGAGCTGGCTGAAATGAAGATATCAATTACCATGCTATAAGAGGAGGATGTATATAAAAACTTTTAATCACAGACATATGATCGGGAAAATTTACTGGTAACCAATTGAGACCGGCTCGGTAAACATGTGTAATAAGTCTCAATCAACCAGCGACCTTCTCCTTAGGCGCGGACAGCCAATTTACATGCACCCACAACCAGCGTGAAAACGACCATAGCCTGACTGCAATATGTAAATAAGAAATTTGATTTAAATGTTGAACAACCCTACAGGGAAAATGTCACTCAAGTTGATCAACATAAAACCATTCAAGCATTCTGTGAGAATGATTTTAGCACCCACATTCAGTAGAGAGGTAACGCCATCTCACACCAAGGGATGCTCGGTCCTCTTGGCTACCATATACAGACTTACATATGGGCTGCCTTAGCCAAGGCTTTAATGGTGCACCCAAAGAAACGATAACAAAATTGTTCTTCAGGCACTAACAGCTAATAATTGAGACACTGGCTTCAAGTAAGCACATCCATGCCACGCATCCATCTGACGCGGGCGAAACTCTATCGGAACGGAGCTACATGTCTCCACCGCGCTTCACATCCGTGACTGGGGCAATTTCGTTCACACATAGATGAGCTATCAACTGCGCTCGCTCGAAATACGGCGAGTACCATGCAGGCCATGACATACAGCCACAATCCCTCCTGTAGTGCTTCGTTCGACTTACGATTGGGAGGGTCTGGAGGAGGTACCTGCGTCAACCCAAGCCGGCAAGTCTCACAAGTAAACTAAATTTATACACCTACATGTATTCCTAGCCACCGCGGCCGCCCATCGTGCGTTGCGAATTGCACAGAGCTCTATCCACAATAGTGCCTCTGTACATCGCGCACGTGACAGCATAACAGTTACTTCGGGCACGAATGCTTACCTATCCTCGATTGCGCTGCGCGCGGCCGATATCGGGCACAACACCAGGTTTCTTCTCTGTAGTCACACCCAGCTCTCCACAACATGACACTTTTCCTGACCCTGGTGTCCCTGTATCAAGGATCGCATATGGCCGCATAACTTCTCCTCGACCATTCCATCAACCAGTATAGCAAGCGCTCTCGTCCACTCATATACATCTCACATCCTGCTACACCAGCTCCTCACACACGATCCCAGGCACTCTCTCGTCGCACCTCACTAACACATCGACTGATGAGCTCCTTTTTAAAGCCAGGTCCTGATTAGCCCTGTCCCGCGACCGGTATTTGTCATCAGCACGTGTCTGCTAACACAATGATCTATGAGGCGAATCATCATTTCTACTCGAGTCGTGAAGACTAGTGTAGGAGGACACATTGATATGACTATTGAGAAAGGTCTTAATTGTGTCGTATGCCACCAGGGTACCTGCCAGTATGAGTTGCTAGAGCTTCATCCAGAGCAGCTACACAATCTTTGAGTTACTTTAAGCAGTACTAGGGTGATCAATTATCAAAGTTAGATCTTCCAAGATGCGACTTAACATACATGTTTCTCTGATACTTTGTTTTATCATGTCAGCCCATCCTGATACGGCCATTGTCCGATCATCTATACAGTTAGTGGATCAGGTACGAAAGAGAGCACTGTGCAATAGAAAGAGAGTGCTTGTTTGACAAACACAAGGCGCGCAAAGGACATTTATAGCGACATCATCTCAGGCAAGGCAACTGTAATAACAGAAAGAGAAAATTAACTCTTGCCTTTTGGTTGAATAGCAACCTCAAGCAGATAATGAGTAGGTGAAAGACAGGACTCTAAGGTGATAGGAAGAGAATGGGAAAGTGAAAGGAAGGCCAACTGGTCTCTTAATATAACATCTTATGATTCTCTATATAAAAGTATAAATTTCAATTCATGTACATTTGGGCTTTAATGCAATTCTATAACAGACAGGGTCTGAAAACAAGACAATTTAACACATTCTGAAACTGGGGCTGAACAGGTTTATAGTTCTGGTAAATCAAATCTGGCTGGTATATTTATCATATTTTTATTCAATTAATCAGCACCCTCATCCCCCCACAACATACACACACACCCAACACCTCAACCCCAGCCCCCAGCGCCTGAGCCCTCCTGCTCCTGAATCCCTCATTCCCGAGCCCACACCAGAGCCCCACCCCCTGACGCCCCCTCCCTGCCCCCTAGCTGGGAACCCCTCCCACACACTGAACAAAACCCCTCGGCCCAACCTCATTAATTTTGTTATGTGCCCCAAAGTAGGAGTGACTGTCACAAGTGACACCTCCATGTTGTGTCACATAAGATTAATTCGCCACGTGAGTGGGAAAAAAATAGAGGGATACGCTGTTGTAACTGTAAGGGTTCTGACCCAAAAAGGGCTGGGGGAGGTGTCAAGGTTATTGTAGAGGGATTTCAAGTATTGCTACCTTACTTTCTGCAGCTGCGTATGGCATAATGATGCTGCCTTCAAAGCTGGGCACCTGGCCCAGCAGCGGCGCTCTCTGACCACCCAGCTCTGAATTCAGTGAGGAAGAAAGGGTGACAATATGTAATCCCCTATAAAACCTTGCCCAATCCCCCGAAAAACCCGCCTTTTGGTTTGGGACCGTCAGCTGAGAAACAACTGGTCTCCCCTGTGAAATCTGGATAGGTGTAGGGTAAAAATCACACAAAAGAAACAGATTTCATGGTACATGAACGTGTTTTTCAATAGCCTGTGAAGTTTGGTAAGGGCCCCTAATCATAAAACCATCTGCATATCCTGGTTTGCCAACTTTGACCTCTGGAATAAACATTCGCGCATTCGAAAGGGCACAAGGGAGCCCAGGGCAAGGCTGAGCACCTGTGCCTTAACTCCACATTAACAAAGTTCTTGCACTGATTTCTGTTTTTCTGGAGTAACGCAGGAGGAGTGAAGGGGAGGCGCGACTGAGGGCCAAACTGTAGGAGGAAGGGTGCTGCTCTGAAGGAAGTTTTTGTTGGAATTTTCAAACCCCTTCTTTTAACCCAACTGGAGCACCCCTGAGAGGGTAAAGAGAGAGCTTGGACTGCTATAACCCTAGCAGGGCCTGGCTAGATCTGTGCACTTTATACGGCTCTTGCTGCCAGGCATTAGAAACGGCCTTCAAGAACCGTCCATAATTTAGTAAATATTTCCCATAGTTTTAGTCTTAGTCATTCCTAAAGCTAATTGTGGGAGACACCTGAGGAGGGCATTTGAACATTGTGGTCCATCGAGGCAGAATTGGGTCTGATCTGAAATCAATGGCAGACTCCATTGGCCAAACAGGATTTGGTTCAGGCCCAAAAGATTCACAAAGCCACCGAAACCAACTTCAGATAGTCAAAAGAAGTGTACGTTAAAACAGGTCAGACACCTTCAAGGGTCACACTCAGCCCACACACACACAGCTCTAAAGGGGACAATTCAGCTCAAAACACCACTCTATACATTCCGACTTAATCAACTGTCTACATGAGCAAAATTGGGACCCCATGTCCACAAAGCAATGCAATTCCACTCAGTGACCATAAAGATGAGGAGCAATTGAAGAAGAAGGATCAGGTGTTTTTTAACACTATATACTAGACTCCTCTGATCAAGTTATAGAACATGGTGTCTACAGACACCTACACTACTTGAAGAAGACCCCGTGCTGGGAAAATAACAGACCTGGGACTGATTATCCACGAGTTCCTGGAATGTATTGGAGACAAATGTTCTTTCAGAAGGCGAGAAAGCTACTAGGTGGAGAGGGCCTGTCCTATGATTTGCTTGGACAATAAGGGAGGAACTGGTCTGAGTAATTCAAAGTGGAAGAGCTTGGGTGAAAGTGAATCATGAAATGAGTAGAGTTCGTTTTATTCTAAGGAATGCTAAGGAAAAGGAAAACACACAATAAAAGACATGGATTTCAAGAAGGAAAGACCTTTAGCAAAACTCAGGGAGCTGTACAAAATAAGAATCCATGTGAAGCAAGTCTAAGGGAAAACGTTTCAGGCAAGTTGGAAAGTTCAAGGAACATTATCAAGAGCACAAGTGCAAACTAATCCCACTGAATCAGCGAAAGAAAATGAAGGATGCAAGAGACCATGCTGGCTTCAAACCAGGAGATCTTCAATAATCTTAAAAAAAAAAGAGTCCTACACAAAGTGGAAACTAAGATAAATTACAGGATAATAACAAATAACACAAGTCTGTAGGGGCAAAATAGAAGGCCAAGGTGCAAAATGAGATCAAAAATTGTGCAGCATAGGTAAACAAAAACATTCTATCAAATACATTAGAAGCAAGAGGAAAGGCCAAGGACGGGCAGGCCCATTAGTCAATGAGGAAGGAAAAGACAGTAACCAGAACATGGGACAAAGGGCTAAATAACATTTTTTCAGTTTTACGCAAAACTATTTCAAAGCGAGGGGGAGATGTGATAACAGTTATTTCAAGTACATAAAAAGTTGTAGCAAGGAGAGGGTAAAAAAAATTTCATTAACCTCCGAGATAGGACAACAAGCAATGGGCTTAAATTGCAGCAGGGTCAGGCTTAAGGTTAGATATAGGAAAAAAAAATGTCAGGTGGTTAAGCACTGAAATAAATTGCTAAAAAGGGGAGGAGGTGTGGAATGTCCCTACATTGAAGGTTTTTAAGAGCAGGTTAGTCAGTGATTGTCAGATAATACCTACTCCTACCATGAGTGCAGGGGACTGGACTGGGTGTCCTCTCAGGTCCTTCCAGGTCCTACGATCTATGGCACTAAGAGCAATAGTTTGGAGATTCTCTAAATCTCAGTGTAGACAAGGCCTGTGGATAGAGCAGGAATCTCCTGCTGGTGCCTCTAGCTAAAACCACAAGCAATAACTGAGGCTGTTTTCCAAGATGGCCAACTTGAAAAGAGCAAATGGGTCACCTGTCACTACCCTGAGCTAACAATGCGTAGCCCATCTCCCTTCCTCCCTGCCAGAGGAAAAGGTATAATTCAGTGAACATGCAGCTTCGAAAGACTGGAAAACCCGACTGCAATCCGGTGTCCACACCATCAGAAACACGGCCCCTGGCCCAGCACAGCCCCCTGCACTCCCAGTAATAGCACTCAAGTCCCCAGGTGCTCTGGATCGCTGGAGAGAAAGACACAATTGACACAGTTTCCAAAGACCCTTGGCGCAAACTTGGTGCCTGACTCCTTGGAAAAATCTAGCCCCATATTAACTGTAAACACCACAACCCATTTCTGGTGGCCCTCCAGCAGCTCCATGGGGATCATAGCTCAGTCCTGCGGTGGGCAGTTACATGAGCTGACACTGGCTTCCCGTATTGCTGTTGTTCCTTAGCGGTGTGCAGCCTGGGAAATTCAAGGGAATCCCCCACCCCAGGGCTCTTTACCTGGGCATTTAATTTTTCCAGACGACTACTCCGATTAAACACACCAATCAGGACAAGCTGCACTGATAAACTCAGCCATAGAACGGGAACAGAACTGTTATTTGTTCTGAATGGAATGGACGAGAATGATTCAACTGGGGAAAATCCGCCCTCCCCCAAGAAACCCCACTTTCATCCCAACTGCAGAGGCAGCAGCTCCCAGATAAGGCTGATCCTGCACCCTCCAACCCTCAGTGCAGCACCACACCACATCATACCATAGAAAGTCTTGGACACTAGGAAGGAGGATGTCAGTATCAACCCTAAAATTGGAGGGGGAAAAACTTCCTGAAGGTCACAGAGTAAGTCAGTGCAAAAGCCAATAATCGATCCCAGGAATCCTGAATTTCCATCCGCTCCTGCTCTAACCCACAATAGCCCCACTCCCTTCCATGTTAGAGCCAGAAACCCAGAGTCCCTGGCACCCAGCCCTCCCCACTCTGCTCTAAACCCACTAAGCCCCCACTCCCATGTTCCAGAAAACAGAACCCAGGAGTCCTGCTTTCCCAGCACCTGCCCTTACTAAACCCACTAGCTCCCCCTCCTAGACCCAGGACAGAGCTCCAGGAATTCTGGCATACCAGCCCTAAACGCGCCTTGGACACGCTGACATTCATGACTAATGAACACGAGTCACATGTGTGATCTGGTGACAACGAAATGACTTTCAAAGCTCTGGATTCCTCCATGAAGTGCGTTACAGAACACAATGCGTGTTTGAAGGGGCAGAAGTGAAGAGGGAATGACAGAGATATTGAAAATAACTGGTCTTGTTATATGAACCTGTAAACCCAGAGTTTCTTAATACACTTTCAGTTTCCCCCTCATCAAGCTTCTCCTGTTGCTGAAAGATCTAACATAATAATGCAGCAAAAAGAAAAATATTTTCTAAAGAATAAGGAAATGTGGTTTATGACACAAAAATTGGCAGGGATGTGGTAGCAGGAATTATGTTGTGAAAACCATCTGCTGACTAGATTCCAGGCAGGCTGCCCTTTTATAAATGGTTTTGCACTTCAAATGCTCATTTCCACATCCCAATTAAACCAAGAAAAAGGGCTGAAGGGCAAGCTCCATGTGTAATACATTCCTTCCTTGACTTCCTTGTGGCTAGGGGCACAATACAAACACACAAACTCCCTTACCCCAGGGGACAGAGAAATGGCTCTAACGAGGCTTTCAATGCTCCACAGAACATGAAAATAATGGGCTTTGATCTTGGATCAATCTCCATTGTCACCCAGGGTCTGTAAGGTCACATCACCACTGGAGGATGGCCTTCAGAGTAGGTCTCCTGCTGTCTGCTCCTCCCCAATTTTTCAGGCCAGTCACGGTGATGTCCCGGGGGTTAGAACCCACTGATCGATCAGGAGAGGTGGTGAGGCCCGTCATGAGAGACCTGTCACTCAACTCCTAGCTGTTGGGCGCACTGGGAAAAGACACCCAATTGAAGTCAAGTTGTTTTCAAAAGCTCTAATCCAGGCAGCTTTGTGGACCCTCTGCAAGCATGAAATTCTGAGACCAGACCAGCAATGGGAGAAGGAATGAGAGTCCAGAGACAGAATCCCTCTGATGAGAGAGAACCATGATGGAGTGGATGGGTGAGAGTCTGTGGCCTGCATCGTGCAAGGTCAACGAAGTGATCAATAATGGTCTCTTAGAACCTTAAAGTCTATGAGTCTATAAACTACCAATGTTAGAGGATTTCTTGCCAAATTCACAGCATCAAGCAATGGAACCTGAATCCACAAGGCCCTGACCGGATTTATCAAAGTCCAGTAACCAGAAGCCCTCTGCTGCCAGCCACAGTAACCACAAAGTACCTAGAAAGGCTTCCACTAAGCTCCAGATACAGGTGTCAATCCTAATCACACGCTAATGTTTGGTGCCCATCTCATATCAGTCCCTGGATTGGAAGAGGGGAAAATCCTTGCACCTGACCAGGGACCAAAAAATGAACTACACAAACGACCATGTTAGAGATGGAAAGGACCATAAAAAAAGTGACACACACTGCTAAACTGCTTTCTCCAAACTAGCTAATATTAACTGGCTAATTTCGCCGTTGTTGTTACAAAATTTATTACACCCAACATTAGGATTTCAAAAGGATTACACATGTTGAAAATCAGTTTCCGCAGCCCCCTGGGTTAAAAAATTTTTTTTTTGAACTATTACATTAAATTTGCTCTGTAAAGCTTTTTTCTTGTTGCACTTGTAAAGAGGGCCTAAGAACAAGACAATGTTCTGCCTGAGTTTGTAAGAGAAATAAGCAAAACTAGTACAATTGATGCAAAAGACACACGTACAAATTTCAGGTAACCTGAAACAGTGAGAGTGAACGTTTGGGAAACGGGAAAAATTATGGTTGTAATGGTGCAACTAATTTGGGAATTTGTGTCCATGGTAACATTTTGGATAACAGTGATTTAACATTTTGAAGCAGACTACGTGCAACTGTCCTTTTGAGTCAGAGAGGTAAAGTATTTAACCTCTTCCTTCCACAATTTTCTGCTGATTAATCTTTAATATACTTAAATTAATAAATGTGACTTGGAAATGTGATTACTGAATGATCTATTGAATAAAAAGAATCAAGGAAATAAGTGAGCAGGTGTTGCCCCAAAGCCCCAAAAAGGGTTTAGGGGTCTTGGAGGAAAACTTAAGGACAAGGGGAGCCTGTCTCCAGATTAAGTAATGGGGAGGCAATTCAACGCAAGGGATGGCACAGAAGAAAGCACACCAGATGACTGTGTTTGACAAGAGGCAGCAAGGACAAAGCTACCGCATTGTGAAACACAGGGGCTGGGGTAACAACAAATATGAAGGTACAGACAGTGAACGGGAGGAATTACAGTGAATGAAGCTGGTGTCCATAAGACTGGTGGCACTTATATTTAAAGCTTGAGTGGCCCTTTTCTCTACAGAGTCAATTTTCAGAAGTGCTCCAACATGCACAACGCACAGGCCAGATTGTCTTGCTAACGGCTGCGTCACAACCAAGGGAAGAGAGAGAATTGTGGTGTAAATGGAACATTTGGCAAGGTTTTTTTTTGGCTCTGGAGATGCAGCTTCTCTACAGTGAGCAGGTGCTTTTAACATTTTTCAGTTTCTAACTTTTTTTCCAGCAGACTGTGAGTGTTGGGGAGGGGTTGTTTCCCCACCCATCCCTGCGCAGGTTAGCTTGAAGGGCCCTGTGATGTAAAGAGATTGCATCCGTACTCTCAGGTTAGTCCAGAGAGGAAAGTCTGGGTGACAGAGAGGGAAGGGAAGTGGGTTATTTCCCTTTGTTGTAGGCTCAGGGTTTCTGAGTCTTGGGGTCCCTCCAGGGAAGGTTTTGGGGAGACCAGAGGGGGCCCAAAACCCTGGAAATTTTGGATGGTGGCAGCGAGATCAGATCTAAGCAGGTAAATTGAGCTTAGAGGGGTTCATGCTAGGCACCCAGATTTTTGGACGCTAAGGTCCAGATTTGGGAAAGATGCTTATGATAGGAGCCCTCTAGCCCCAGCCCCAATGCAGCTGGCCTGCACCCCAAACCTCTCATCCCCTGCCCCACCCTACAGCCCACAGGCCCCACACCTCTAGCCACTGGGTATCATAATTTTATAATATTGCTGTACACAAAAAAAGAAATATTGAAAATTAATTCCCTGATCCTGCAAACACTTACACAGATACATAGCTCTACTCACAGAAAGAGTCCTGTGTTTTAAAGTTAAGTAAGCGTTTGCCCCATCAGGGACTTGTGTATTTTTATTAAGAACTTGTCACGTAGTAGCAGAAAATCAGTGTCACTTCAACAGTGAAACAATTTTGTTTTAACAATAAAAAGTTATTTAAACTTTCAGTAATTTACAGTAGCAATTTTATACAGGCCAAAGTTTTCAAAGAGTGGAACCCAAAATTAGGCTCTTCGGCCTGCCTGTAGCCATCTAAGGGAGGGATTTTCAGGAGTGCTTAGAGAACATGTCCTACTGACTTCAAACTGCAAAACCTGGTGGTTGAAGAAGCATTTCAGCTCTTTACTTGTGAATTATACTGAATGGTGACGCTGGCCGCAGATCATCAAGCTCTTACACATCGCATTTCACTAGTGGATCTCAAAGCTCTTCACAAAGGAGGCACAGAGCACAGGCTACTCGCTTTTCAATTCTGTGTCTGTATAGTCTTATAATAGGGAATATTAATGAGGCCTTGGGCTTGTCTTTTCACACTTAAAATGCTCATCTGTGCTGAAGAGTTCTTAGCAAAAAAAAATTATATAAAATCTGAAATTTTATGAACAATTGAGACTCTAAAAAAAAGTTCAAAACATCACTTTGACAATTTAAGACCATAAAATGGAAGAGAACTAGCAATATGTAAATAAGAAATTTGATTTAAATGTTGAAAAAACCCTACATTTAAATGTCATAATTTACATAAAAATTTTAAATTTGTGATTTTTATTCACCCTAAGAAGAGGAGCTCCCAAAGGGTGCTGATGAAAATGTGGTGTGACAAAGTTCCTCCTCTACCTTGGTGGGTCCTGCGCTTATTGGTGGATTTGTTCACCTCAGTGATCTTCCCCTCTTGTGGAACCCACAGTCTGGGTCAGCTCCTCCTGTGTCTGATCAGGAGTTGGGAGGTTTGGGGGGGAACCTGGGCCCGCCCTCTACTCCGGGTTCCAGCCCAGGGCCCTGTGGATTGCAGCTGTCTATAGTGCCTCCTGTAACAGCTGCATGACAGCTACAACTCCCTGTGCTACTTCCCCCTGGCCTCCTCCAAACACCTTCTTTATCCTCACCACAGGATCTTCCTTCTGATGTCTGATAATGCTTGTCTCCTAAAGCGTACTAGGGATTTGTTTAGCCTGGGGCTAACATACATGTTTCTCAGTACTTTACTGTAGCCATCTGGCCTTGTCCGATCACAGTGGGCAGGTACGAGAAACACCAAAACAAAACCAAGACCTGTTGTTTGAAAACACAAGGCAAAGGACAAAGCGACATCACTCAAGGCAACTGAATTAAGAAGAGAAAATTACTCTTGCCTTTTGTTGAAAGCAACCTCAGCAGAAAGAGTAGGTGAAAGACAGACTGCAAGGGATAGAGAAGAGATGGGAAAGTGAAAGGTAAAGGCCAACTGGTCTCTATATAACATCTTTGATCCTATATAAAATGTATAAATTTTCAATTCATGTACATTTGGGCTTTAATGCAATTTCTATACAGACAGGGTCTGAAAACAAGACAATTTAACACATTCTGAAACTGGGGCTGAACAGTTTATAGTTTCTGGTAAATCAAATCTGGCTGGTATATTTATATATTTTTATCATTAATCAGCACCCTCATCCCCTCCACACATACACACACACCCACACCTCAACCCTCAGCCCCAGCCCTGAGCCCCCTCCTGCATCCTGAATCCCTCATTCCCAGCCCCACCCCAGAGCCCTCACCCCCACACGCCAACCCTCTGCCCTAGCCTGGAACCCCCTCCCACACACTGAACAAACCCCTCGGCCCCACCTCATTAATTTTGTTATGTGCCCCAGTATGGAGGTGATCTGTCACAAGTCACCTCCATGTTGGTGTCACATAAGATTAATTCCGCACGTGAGTGGGAAAAAATAGAGGGAACGCTGTTGTAACTGTAGGGGTTCTGACCCAAAAAGGGGCTGGGGGGGTGTCAAGGTTATTGTAGAGGGATTTCAGTATTGCTACCCTTACTTCTGCACTGCGTCTGGCAAGATGCTGCCTTCAAAGCTGGGCACCTGGCCAGCAGCGGCTGCTCTCTGACCACCCAGCTCTGAATTCAGTGCAGAAGAAAGGGTGACAATATGTAATCCCCTATAAAAACCTTGCCATCCCCCCGAAAACCCCCTTTTGGGTTGGGACCGTCAGTCTGAGAAACACTGGTCTCCCCTGTGAAATCTGGATAGTGTAGGGTAAAATCACACAAAAGAACAGATTTCATGGTACATGACGTGTTTTTCATGGCTGTGAGTTTGGTAGGGCCCTAATCATAATACCTCTGCATATCCTGGTTTGCCAACTTTTGACCTCTGGGAATTAAACATTCCCATTCTGAAAGGGCACAGGGAGCCCAGGGCAAGGCTGAGCACCTGTGCCTTAACTCCACATTAACAAAGTTCTTGCACATGAATTTCTGTTTTTCTGGAGTAACGAGGAGGAGTGAGGGAGGCGCGACTGAGGGCCAACTGTAGGAGGAAGGGTGCTGCTCTGAGGAAGTTTTGTTGGCATTTCTCAAACCCCTTCTTTTACCCACTGGAGGCACCCCTGAGAGGGTAAAGAGAGAGCTGGACTGCTATACCCTAGCAGGGCCTGGCAGATCTGTGCACTTTATACCGGCTCTTGCTGCCAGGCATTAGACGGCCTTCAAGACCGTCCATAATTTATGTAAATATTTCCCATAGTTTTAGTCTTAGTCAGTTCCTAAAGCTAATTGTGGGAGACACCTGAGGAGGGCATTTGAACTTGTGGTCATCGAGGCAGAATGGTGCTGATTTGAAATCAATGGAAAGACTCCCATTGGCTTCAACAGGATTTGGTTCAGGCCCAGATTTCACAAGCACCGAAACCAACTTTCAGATAAGTCAAAAGAAGTGTAACGTTAAAAGCAGGTCAGACACCTTCAGGGTCACACTCAGCCACACACAGCACAGCTCTAAGGGGACAATTCAGCTCAACACCACTCTATACATTCCCGACTATCAACTTGTCTACATGAGCAAAATTGGGACCCATGTCCACAAGCAATGCAATTCCACCAGTGACCATAAAGATGGAGCAATTGAGAAGATGAGGATCAGGTGTTTTTAACCACTATCATCTAGACTTCCTCTGAACAAAGTTATAGAACATGTGTCTACAGCCACTCTACACTACTGAAGAAGACCCCTGCTGGGAAAATAACAGACCTGGGCACTGATTATCCAACGAGTTCCTGGAATGTATTGGAGACAATTTTTCTTTCAGAAGGCGGAGAAAGCTACTAGGGGAGAGGCTGTCCTAGATTTGGCTTGGACATAAAGGGAGGAACTGGTTGAGAATTTCAAAGTGGAAGGCAGCTTGGGTGAAAGTGATCATGAAATGATAGAGTTCGTTATTCTAAGGAATGCTAGGAAGGAAAACACACAATAAAAGAATGGATTTCAAGAAGGAAGACTTTAGCAAACTCAGGGAGCTGGTACATAAGATCCCATGGGAAGCAAGTCTAAGGGGAAAAACAGTTCAGGAGAGTTGGAAAGTTCTCAAGGAGACATTATCAAGAGCACAAGTGCAAACTATCCCACTGAACAGGAAAGAAATGAAGGATGGCAAGAGACCATGCTGGCTTCACCAGGAGATCTTCAATAATCTTAAAAAAAAAAAGAGTCCTACACAAAGTGGAAACTAGATTAAATTACAAAGGATAACTAAACAAATAACACAAGTCTGTAGGGGCAAAATTAGAAAGGCCAAGGTGCAAAATGAGATCAAACTAGCTAGACACATAAAGGTAAACAAAAAAACATTCTACAAATACATTAGAAGCAAGAGGAAGGCCAAGGACGGGGCAGGCCCATTAGTCAATGAGGAAGGAAAGACAGTAACAGAACATGGGAAAAGGGCTAAATAACATTTGTTTCAGTTTTTACCAAAACATTTCAAAGCGAGGGGGAGATGTGATAACAGTTTTCAAGTACATAAAAGGTTGTTACAAGGAGAGGGGTAAAAAAAAAATTTCATTAACCTCCGAGGATAGGACAACAAGCAATGGGCTTAAATTGCAGCAGGGCAGGCTTAGGTTAGATATTAGGAAAAAAAATGTCAGGGTGGTTAAGCACTGAAATAAATTGCCTAGAGAGGTTGTGGAATGTCCCTCATTGGAGGTTTTTAAGAGCAGGTTAGTCAGGGATGGTCTAGATAATACCTACTCCTACCATGAGTGCAGGGGACTGGACTGGGTGTCCTCTCAAGGTCCCTTCCAGTCCTACGATTCTATGGCACTAGAGCAATAGTTGGAGATTTCTCTAAAATTCTCAGTGTAGACAAGGCCTGTGGATAGGAGCAAGGATCTCCTGCTGGTGCCTCTAGGCTAAAATCCACAAGCAAATACTGATGGCTGTTCAGAGATGGCCACTTGAAAAGAGGCAATGGGTCACCTGTCACTTACCCTGAGCTACAGCGTAGCCATCTCCCTTCCTCCCTGCAGAGAAAAGGTAAATTTCAGTGACTGCAGCTCGCAAGACTGGAACCGACTGCAATCGGTGTCCACAGCTCAGAAACAGGGCCCCTGGCCCAGCACAGCCCCCTGGCACTCAGTAATAGACTCAAGGTCCCAGGTGCTCTGGATCGGCTGGAGAGAAAGACACAATGACACAGTTTCCAAAGACCTTGGCGCACTGGGTGCTGAGCTCCTTGGAAAAATCTAGCCCCATATTAACTGTAACCCACACCCATTTTCTGGGTCTGGCCCTCCAGCAGCTCCCATGGGGATCATTAGCTCAGTCCTGCGGTGGGGCAGTTACATGTACTGACACTGGCTCCCGTATTGCTGTTGTCCTTAGGCGGGTGTGCAGGGCCTGGGAAATCCAGGGAATCCCCCCACCCCAGGCTCTTTACCTGGGCATTTATTTTTCCAGACGACTACTCCGATTATACCACCAATCAGGACAACTGCACTGATAACTCCAGCCAGAACGGGAATCAGACTGTTATTTGGTTCTGAAATGGAATGGAGAGAATGATCAATGGGGGAAAATCCCCCTCCCCCCAAGAAACCCCACCTTTCATCCCACTGCAGAGGTCAGTCAGCTCCCCAGATAAGGGCTGAGTCCTGCAACCCTCCAACCCTTCCAGTGCAGCACCACACCACATCATACCATAGAAAGTCTTGGACACTAGGGAAGGATGGATGTCAGTATCATCCCTAAATTGGAGGGGGAAAAGACTTCCTGAAGGTCACAGAGTAAGTCAGTGCAAGAGCCAATAATCGATCCCAGGAATCCTGATTTCCAGCCGCTCCTGCTCTAACCCACTAGCCCCCACTCCCCTTCCATTGTTAGAGCCAGAACCCAGGAGTCCTGGCACCCAGCCCTCCCCCACTCTGCTCTAACCCACTAGCCCCCACTCCCATTCCAGAAACAGAACCCAGGAGTCCTGCTTCCCAGCACCCCTGCTCTAACCCACTAGCTCCCCCTCCTAGACCCAGGACAGAGCTCAGGAATTCTGGATACCAGCCCCTAAACGCCCCTTGACCACGCTGACATTCATGACTAATGGAACACAGTCACATTGTGTGATTCTGGTGACAAACTGGAAACTGACTTCAAAGCTCTGGATTCCCTGCCATGAATGGCGTTACAGACACAATGCGTGTTTTTTGAAGGGGCAGGAAGTGAAGAGGGAATGACAGAGATATTTGAATACTGTTCTTGGTTTATATGAACCTGTAAACCCAGAGTTCTGTATACACTTTCAGTTTCCCTCATCAGCTTCTCCTGTTGTCTGAAAGATCTACATAATAATGCAGCAAAAAGAAAAATATTTCTAAGAGAATAAGGAAATGTGGTTTATGACACAAAAATTGGCAGGGGATGTGGTAGCAGGATTATGTTGTGAAACCATCTGCTGACTAGATTTCCAGGGCAGGCTGCCCTTTTAGAAATGGTTTGCACTTCCAAATGCTGCATTTTTCCACATCCCAATTAACCAAGAAAAAAAGGGCTGGAAGGCAGCTCCATGTGTAATACATTCTTCCTTGACTTCCTTGTGCTAGGGGCACAATGACAAACACACAAACTCCTTACCCCAGGGGACAGAGAATGGCTCTAACAGGCTTTCATGCTCCACATGACATGAATAATGGGCTTTGATCTTGGGATCAATCTCCATTGTCACCCAGGTCTGGTAGGTCCCATCCCCACTGGGTAGGATGCCTTCAGAGTAGGTCTCCTGCTGTCTGCTCTCCCCATTTTTCAGCCAGGTCACGGTGATGTCCCGGGGGTAGAACCCACTGATCGTACAGGAGAGGGTGGTGAGGCCGTCATGAGATGACCTGTCACTCACTCTAGCTGTTGGGCGCACTGGGAAAAAGACAAAATTGAAGTCAGTTGTTTTCAAGCTCTAATCCAGGCAGCCTTTGCTGGACCTCTGCAGCATGAAATTCTGAGACCACAGCAGTGGGAGAGGATGAGAGTCCATGAGACAGAATCCCTCTGATGAGAGAGAACCATGGATGGAGTGGATGGGTGAGAGTCTGTGGCCTGCATCGTGCAGGAGGTCAGACGAGATGATCATAATGGTCTCTTCTGACCTTAAAGTCTATGAGTCTATAACTACCATGTTAGAGGATTTCTGTGCCAAATTCACAGCATCAGCAATGGTGAACCCTGAATCCAGGTCCCTGACCGGATTTTATCAGTCCAGTAACCAGAAGCCTCTGCTGCCAGCCACAGTAACACAAGTACCTAGAAAGGCTTCACTAAGCTCCAGATACAGGTGTCAATCCTTAATCACACGCTATGTTTGTGCCCATCTCCTATCAGTCCCTGGATTGGGAAGAGGGGAAAATCTTGCCCTGACCAGGGACCAAAAAATGAACTACACAAACGGACCAGTTAGAGATGGAAAGGACCATTTAACAAAAAGTGACACACACTGCTAAACTGCTTCTCAAACTAGCTAATATTAACTGGCTAATTTCGCGTTGGTTGTTACCAAATCTATTTACACCAACATTATGGATTTCAAAAGGATTTACACATGTTGAAAAATCAGTTTCCCAGCCCCCTGGTATTGAACTATACATTAAATTGCTCTGTATAGCTTTTTTCTTGTTGGCACTTGTAAAGAGGGCTAAGGACAAGACAATGTTCTGCTGAGGTTTGTAAGAGAAATAAGCAACTAGTACAATTGATGCAAAAAAACCCACGTACAAATTTCAGGTAACCTTGAACAGTGAGAGTGAACTGTTTGGGAAGGGAAAAATTATGGTTTGTAATGGTGCTAACTAATTTGGGGAATTTGTGTCCATGGTAACATTTGTGGATAACAGTGATTTAACATTTTGAAGCAGACTACGCTGCAACTGTCCTTTTGAGTCAGAGAGGTAAAGTATTTAACCTCTTCCTTCCACATTTCTGCTGATTAATCTTTAATAAGCTTTGATTAATAAATGTGACTGAATGTGATTATCTGATGTCTTATTGATAAAAGAATCAAGGAATAAGTGAGCAGGTGTTGCAGCAAAGGTAGGTCTTGGAGGAAAACTTTAAGGACAAGGGGAGCCTTCTCCAGATTAGTATGGGGAAGGCAATTCCACACGCAAGGGATGGCACAGAAGAAAGCACACAGATGACTGTGTTTGGACAAAGAGGCAGCAAGGACAAAGCTACCGTCATTGGTGGAACACAGGGGCTGGGGTAACAACAAATATGATGGTACAGACAGTGAATCTGGAGGAATTACATGGTGAATGAAGCTGGTGTCCATAGAACTGGTGGCACTTCCATATTTAAGCTTGAGTGGCCCTTTCTCTACAGAGTCTATTTTTCAGAGTGCTCCAACATGCACACGCACAGGCAGATTGTCTTGCTAACGCTGCGTCACACCAAGGGAAGAGAGAGAATTTGTGGTGTAAATTTGGAATCATTTGGTCAAGTGGCTCTGGAGATGCAGCTTCTCTACAGTGAGCTGCTTTTAACATTTTCAGTTTCTTACTTTTTTTTCCAGCAGAGCTGTGAGTGTTGGGGAGGGGTTGTTTCCCCACCCATCCCTGGCGCAAGGTTAGCTGAAGGGCCCCAAACCCGTCTGCTCCATTTTGGAATTGGGGCTGGGGAATGGAGATGTAACTTGTAGTGTCCCCGGGGCAGGGGCATGTCCCCCATCTTACCTTTCCTCTGCAGAGTCTCCTTCCCATACTCTAGGGAATTCCTTAGCCAGGAAATACATGTCTCCTCCAAGTAGTGTTTCCATCCCTGGTTGTCATTTATTTCAGCATCCCATCTCCTCTTGGTGATCTGAGCCCCAATATCTGCTGCTACCCATGTCATGGTCTCCTTATCGAAAGTAAGAAAGTCTCTTCCATCGTATGAATCCTGGTAAAACCCCCGAACGGTGTTGTCTTCCCGGAGATCACAGCCGAACATCGTCTGGATAATGTGAAACCCTGAAACACACAGGCACACAGGGGCTGGGTCAAGATCACAGCACACGAGGGTCAGCAGCAGCCTCTCTCAAAATCTCACCAAGACCCCACTGCAGGGTAGCCCAGTGGGCCACCCCTTTGTTACTGGGCCCTCTCTCCCCTGAGAAACAGGGTCCCCCACTTCTGGTGTTGGGCTCTATACCCGACCAGCTCCTTTTAGGAGGGAACCCAAGCCTGCAGGGGGTCCTCCCTCCATACTGTGGGGTCTTGTACACAAAAGACCCTCACTGCAGAGAGCTCACACCCTTCAAGGAGTGCCTCACTGTTGCTTGTTCTTCTATCCTCAGCAACCCCAAAGAGAATATTGCAGGGATCTATCCCCTCCAGCTCTCTGAGGATCCCCCCAATTCTAGTAGTGAAGGTCATTTTGGAGAAGAGAGGGAGCGCAGGGAGTGTCTCCTGCTCTGTTTGTATTAATTTTGCAAGTACAGGAGGTCTGTCCGCCACATTAAACTCTGCTCTGGTTTAATGACCTCACAGGATCCCCAGGCTCACTCTGTTTCCCTGCCACATCTTCCCTATGCCCCTAACACAATCTAGGAACTGCAAAGAACCAACTTCAGATGCTTGGCCTCTTTTTAACATTAGCACTGTCTCGAGGTGATTCCCTGGAAAGATGAGGTCACTGACAGTCCTTAGTTAAGCTGGCCATCATTTTCCCACAGCCAGGCTAATCTTCACAACAATGGCTGCCATCTCCCATTATTTGCCACACAAATAAGACCAGCCTTAGCATATGTCTACACTACGAAGTTTTGTCACCGAAGGTACTGCTGACAGGCAGAAGTCACTAAAAGAAGTCACCAAAGGAAGAAAAGTCGCAGGCGGACAACTTTCTGGGAGAGATGGACAGCAGCAACCTGGCATCACATTTGGCACTCACAGAGCAGCTGCATATTGTAGACCATCGCTTTTGGGCTAGGAGAACCAGCACTGAACGGTGGAATCGCACCATCATGCAGGTGTGGGATGAACAGCAGTGGCTACAGAACTTCAGGATGTGTAAAATAGTCTTCCTGGAGCTCTGTGCTGAGCTGGTCCCCAAACTGTGGCACAAGGACACCAGAATGAGAGCTGCCTTCTCGGTAGAGAAGCGTGTTGCAATCGCTGTGTGGAAGATCGTGGCTCCTGATTGCTACTGATCAATTGCAAATCAATTTGGAGTGGGGAAGTCTACTGTTGGGATTGTATTACTCCAAGGGTGCAGGGCAGTAAATTGCATCCTGCTGTGGAGAACCGTGATGCTGGGAAACGTGCATGACATACTGGATGGCTCTGCAGAGATTGGCTTTCCTAACTGGGTGTGGGGGAGGGAGGCGCAATAGATGGCACATATATTTCAATTATTGCACCAGACCACCTTGCCACAGAGTACATCAACAGGAAGGGACACTTCTCGATACTGCTGCAGGCACTTGTGGATCACCAGGGGCATTTCACAGACATCAATGCAGGCTGGTCTAGAAAGGTGCATGACACACACATCTTCAGGAACAGTGCCCTGTACAGAAAGCTGCAGGCAGAGACCTTCTTTCCAGACCACAAGATCACAGAGAGGGATGTGGAAATGCCCATAGTGATCCTAGGAGACCTGGCTTACCCCTTACAGCCCTGGCTCATGAAACCTTACACAGGGCAGCTGGACAGCAGTAAGGAATATTTTAACAGGCTGAGACAGTGCCACATGGTGCTGGAATGTGCTGTTGGCAGATTGTAGGGGAGATGGAGGTGTCTCTTTGGCAGGCTAGACCTTATAAAGAAGAATATTCCCATGTCATAGCTGTGTGCTGCCCTTTGCATAATCTCTGTGAATCTAAGGGTGAAATGTTCAGGGGTGGATCACTGATGCCCAGCAGAGTTTCAGCAGCCAGACACTTGGGCTGTCAGAGGAGCACAGACAGCTGCTGTTAACATGAGGGCGGCTTTGAGGAAGCACTTTGGCAATGAGGGGCACTGAAGTGTACCCTTTGTGGTTGCTTCCCTGATGCTTCTCATTTAACATCCCATGTAACAAGTATTTCTGGAGAAAATGCTTGAACAGCCTGGACCAGGGGCTGAAGTGATAACTGTGGTTTGTGGAACAGAAAATAAAATAGTTATACCATTAAAAAAGTTTGCTTTTATTGATCAACACAAATTACAGTTCAACACACTAAAGCACCCATTGTTTGCTGGTAAAAATTATAGCTCTGTTTAGGTCCAGCTATCATGGTCAAACCTGTGAGAGGGGGTGGAGTGCAGGGGAAACTGAGGATTCCCAGGGAATGAAAATGTGTCCCCCCTCATAGCTCTTTTCACACAAGGTCTGTAAAATGTGCCCATGTGTGTCCCAATTCCTACAGGTCACTCGCAGCTGGGACTGCTTACAGGACCAGCACTAGCGTTTTTAGCGCCCTAGGCGCATGGTCATTTTGCTGCCCCGAGAGGGTCCGCTGGTTCGCGGGACCCTCCGCAGGCACGACTGCAGCAGGGCCACCGGAGCTGCCTGCCGCCCCCCTGCCGGCAAAACGCCGCCCCCCAATAATCCTAGCACCCTAGGCAATTGTCTAGGCTGCCTAAATGGAAGCGCCGGCCCTGACTGCTTAGACTCCTCTCCCCATACACTGATTAGGTCAAAAAGCTCCACAGTGGTCCAAGCTGGATGGCGTTTGGAACAACAGCCAGCCATGCTCACCTGGGAAGCCATGAAGTCACTGCATGCTGAGGCAGCCAGCAGGAAATGGAATTTAAAGTTCCCAGGGCTTGCAAGGGGGAGTGGTGAATTGTTGTTTACTGGCTGAAGGGCAGTGCAGTTCAAAGCACTGACCAAAGCGACTGGTTGGCATTGTGGGAAACCCCTATTAAGGTGAAAAAAGGCTCATTGTGTCCACACTGCATGTCTGTCGACAGTAAAGGGAGTAGGAAAAAAAAGAGTCCCTCATTTAGATGGAAGTTGTGTGTCACCGAAACCGGGTGTTTTTCTTGACAAAAGTCATGTTGCAGTATGGACGCTAACGCAGTTTTGTTGTCCAAAGGCAATTTTTGGTGACAAAACCTGGTAGTATAGACAAACCCTTAGTTAATTCAGCCACCTGGGAGGCTGGGAGGGAGACTGGGTGGGAGGGGAATGTGGGAATGGTGACAGAAGGAGAATTTAAGGGAGAGGGAGGGAGGCTGTGGTGAAAAGAGATCACGAGGAAGACTGAAACATGTGGGGAATGGATCAGACTCCTAGCTTGGCAAATGGAGCAGAATGTGGGGGCACAAAAATAACCCACATAGGTCCCAAATATGTTCACTCCTCCTCACCCTACACTAGATACATCAAGGTAAATGCCTAGATTTTCAGCAATGACTAGTGATTTTGGGTGCCCAACTGAGACCTTTTACAGGGACCTGATCAGAAAGTGGGAGCACATGGCCTCTGAAAATTAGATGCTTTTACAGTGTCTCAAGTCAGATACCCAAAACTTACTAATCACTTCCGGGAAAAAATGTAGACCAAGGGATAAGCAGAGATGGTTTCCCTCTAGACAGTGCCTAGGGGTCTGGTACCAAATGGGAGCTCAGGGAAACATGCTCCCTTCTGATTTCCCTCACTGCTGTTGTACTGCTGGCAATGGTGGCAGCGAACATGCCAGCAAGTCCCTGGCCACAACAAACGCCTCCGGGATAGATGGCACCGTGATCCTGCTGGCGCCTCACTGCCCCTCTGGTACCAGTGGCTAGTCAAGTACTGGACTCAACAGAGCCTGTGACCAGGGCGGAGCCGATGGTATCGCCTGCAGAGCAGAGGCAGAGGAGTGGCCAGACACAGGTCGCACTCCCCATGATTGTCCATTCTTAGAGATGGGGAACCTCCCAGACAGTTGCTTCTTACTTTTCTCTCTCGGCCCTGGGCATGGGGAACGGTGCCAAGAGTCCCACAAGGATTCTCTCTGCAGCAGTTCTTCATATCAACATTGAGGTACACAGTGCCAAGTTTGACTGGCTCGGCTCCGAACAAGTCTGAGCGCCACTTCCATCAGGAGGGACTTCGGCCTGGCCTCCCTGTCCTTTTTCATACGTGAACTGAACCAGTGGCAGAGCTGACAGCTCCCAAGCACTCTAGACAGCTAGAGTGCAGGTCGCCCAAAGGCATGGGCTTGCCACATGAGGCACCGAGTTTGAAGCCCGAGTTTTCTGGTCAGTTCCAGGACCAGAAAAGACAGCTATCTTTTCCACAACTGGTGTTCAAGATGTGTTGCTCATGTCTACTCCACAGTAGGTGTGCGTGCTTACCATGTGCACTACTGCCAGAAAGTTTTTCCCCTAGCAGTACCTGTAGGGGGAGCGCCCCCCCCCCCAAACACACCGCTGGGTGGCACCATCCTGGCACACTATAAGGGGCGCCATGCGCTCCCCCCACCCTCAGTTCCTTCTTGTCAGACAACTCCAACAGAGGGGATGGAGGATGGGATGTGGAATAGACATGAGCAACACATCTCTAAGAACACCAGTTACAGAAAAGGTAACTGTCTTTTCTTCTTCAAGTGATTGCTCATGTGGATTCCACAGTAGGTGATTTTAAGCTATATCTGTTCGAGGTGGGTAGGAGTTCACAAATTCTCAGGATGGAGCACAGCCTTGCCGAACCCAGCGTCATCCCTGGTCTGGAAGATGATCGCATAGTGCGAGGTGAACGTGTGAACCAAAGACCAGGTAGCAGCCCTACAGATGTAGGGTAGGGACGTGGACCAAGAAGGCTGCCGACGAGGCCTGCGCCCAGGTCGAGTACGCCTTCACAATGGGCAGAGGGAGGACACCCGCCAGGTCATAACAGGTACAGATGCACGAGGTGATCCAGTTGGAGAGGCGCTGCGTGGAGATCAGCTGGCCCCTCATGCACTTGGCTGAAGCCACAAACAGCCGTGAGGACTTTCTGAATGGCTTGGTCCACTTGAAGTAGAACGTCAGGGCCCTGTGCACATCAAGCATGTGGAGGCAGCGCTCCTCATTGGATGTGTGTGGCTTGGGGCAGAGGACAGGCAGGAAGTTGTCCTGGCCCATATGGAAGGCGGAGACCACCTTCAGGAGGAATGCAGGGTGTGGGTGGAGCTGGACCTTGTCCTTATGGAAAACCAGCTATGGGGGCACAGTTGTTAGGGCCCTTAGCTCTGAGAGCTGCCTAGCCAACGTGATTGCCGCCAGGAAGGCCACCTTCCATGAGAGGTGGGACCACGAGCACGTGGCCAGGATTTCAAACGGGGGCCGCATGAGGTCGGACAATACCAAATTCAGGTCCCATTGAGAAACAGGGGGCCTAGCATACTGGACAAGGCAATCCAGTCCCTTGAGGAAGCGGCCCATCACGGCGTGAGAAAACACCATGTGGCCCTGCACTGCCGAGTGGAAGGCCGAGATGGCCGTGAGATGTACCCTGATAGACGAGGGTGCCAGGCCCTGAGTTCTAAGGTGTAGAAGGTACTCCAGAATCAGCTGGATCGGGACAGCCACCGGGGAGACCCTCTTCTCGGTTGCCCATGCAAAGAAATGTGCCCACTTCGCCAAGTAGGCCCACCGTCTGCTCTCCAGGAGGACATGCTGGACCCCTTCTGAGCATGTCCTCTCCTCCCTACCTAACTACTGAGCAGCCTCGCCAAGAGGTGGACAGCTGCTAGGTTGGGGTGGACGCGGGGGCCCTGGTCCTGAGACAGCAGGTACGGGCGAGATGGCAGCAGCCGCTGCTAGGCGATCGCCAGGCTCGCGAGGGTCCCGTACCAATGTTACTGGGGCCACACTGGTGCGATTGGGAAGACCCTGGCCTTATCTGTCTATATCTTTTGCAGCACCTTGCTGATCAGGGCAAACGGGGGAAAGGCATACAGGAACTGGCCTGACCATGAAAGGAGGAAGATGTCTGAGATGGCGCCCTTCCCTCCCACCCCACTCCCGGAGCAGAAGCGGGGACAACTCTTGTTCTGCCGGGTTGCAAACAGGTCCACCTAGGGAGTCCCCCACTCTCAGAATAGCTGATGGCCACTTCTGGGTGGAGAGACCACTCATGCTGGGAGGAAAAGTCCTGCTAAGGCGATCCGTCCGTTCGTTGCGAGCGCCTGGCAGGTGGAAGGCCCTTAGGGAGATATCGTGGACTACACAAAAGTCCCAGAGCCTGAGGGCTTCTTGGCAGAGGGCTGAAGACGGGGCCCTGCCTTGCCTGTTGATGTAGAACAGGGGTTGGCAGCTTTTCAGAAGTGGTGCGCCGAGTCTTCATTTATTCATTTTAATTTAAGGTTTTGCATGCCAATAATACATTTTAACATTTTTAGAAGGTCTCTTTCTATAAGTCTATAATATATAACTAAACTATTGTTTTATGTAAAGTAAATAAGATTTCAGAATGTTTAAGAAGCTTCATTTGAAATTAAAATGCAGAGCCCCCTGGACCAGTGGCCAGGACCTGGGCAGTGCGAGTGCCACTGAAAATCAGTTTGTGTGCCGCCTTCGACACCAATGCCATAGGTTGCCTGCCCCTGATGTAGAACATCGAGGCCGTGTTGTCCGTGAGAACCCGGATCACTTTCCCTGACAGGTGTGAGCAGAAGGCCATGCACGCCAGGCGTACCGCCCACAGCTCCTTGACATTTGTGTGTGGGGCCAAATCCTGGGCCAACCACAGACCTTGGGTCTGAAAGCTCCCCGCATGGGCCCCTCAACCCAGGTCCAAGGCATCGCCACCAGCTCCAGAGACAGAGTCCTGGCCCTGAACGGGACCCTCTGGAGCATATTCATAGGAGAGGACCACCACTTCAGGGAGGCGAGGACCAAACCCGGGACAGGGAGGACCTTGTCCATCCTGTCCCTGGCCTGAGAGAAGTTCATGGCCAGCCAAAGTTGGAGGGGTCTCATACGGAGCCTGGCGTGACGAATCACATACGTGCATGCTGACATGTGGACCAGGAGCTACAGGCATGCCCTGGCTGTGTTCGTCAGGAACCGCGTGACCATGGTGATGAGCCCTTTCCATAGTCTCGAACTTGTCCCTTGAGAGGGAGGCTGCGGCCGACGAGGAGTCCAGGAGGGCCCTGATAAACTCTATGCGCTGCACTGGGACTAAGGCAGACTTTGCACTGTTCACCAACAGGATCAGGGCAGTGCACGTAGAGAGGAGGAGCGACACGTGGTCTCTCATCTGTGACCGGGAGCTGCCCTTTGCCAGCTAATTTTCTACATAGGAAAGATCTGGACCCCCTTCAGCCTGAGGTAGGCTGCAACTACCAACATACATTTGGTCAACTGGCCTGTCCACTGCCCAAGGGTAAGAGGAGGACCATAAATTGGTAGTGTTCCCGACCCACCACAAACCGGAGGAACCATCTGTGTCCCGTGAATATGTGGATATGGAAGTACGTGTCCTGAAGATTGAGGGCAGCGTACCAGTCTCCAGGATCCAGAGAGGGAATAATAGAGGCTAGGGAGACCATACAGAACTTGAGCTTTACCATGCAGCGATTGAGACCCCGCAGGTCCAGAATGGATCTGAGACTGCCCTTTGCCTTTGGAATGAGAAAATAGCAGGAGTAGAACCCTTTGCCCTTGAATTCCTTGGGCACCACTTCCACTGCTCCCAGTTCCAGGAGCCGCCTCACCTCCTGCTCGAGCAGGGCTTCGTGCGAGGGGTCCCCCAGGCAGAACACGGACGGAGGATGGATGGGAGGATGGGAACTGAACTCGAAGGTGTACCCCTGGAGATGGTGTTGAGGATCCATTGGTCCAAGGTCAGCTGGGACCACTCCGCGAGGAAAGCACACAACCGGTTGTCAAAGTGGGGCTTTATTAAGGATGGATCCCTGAGTGGAACTGGTAGGGCGCCCTCGGGTGTCCCGTCAAAGCCACTTCTTCCCCGCTTGCTTGCCCCTTGACAGCCCCGGCTGCTTATGGGACCGCCTCCTATGGTCTCACAGCCTCTTATTGGATGGCTCAGCCATTCATTGGACAGGTTGATGGGGGCCTGCTGCGCCCTGAACCTGGGCTTGGCCAACAGTGGGACATAAAGACCCAGCGTTCATAGGGTCATCGGTGAACCCTTCAGGCCGTGCAGCTTAGCATCCGTCTGCTCTGCAAACAGGGTCTTGCCATCGAATCAGAGGCCTTGAATGACTTCCTGTGCCTCACTGGACAGGCCAGACAGCAGGAGCCACGATGCTCATTGCATGGAGACGGCGGATGCCATGGACCTCGCCGCCATGTCAGCTGCATTGGACGCCACCTGCAGGGATGCCTTGGCAGCTGCTGTGCTCTCCTCGACCAGCACCTGGAACTCCTTCCTTTCGCGCTCCTGGAGGGTGGTCTCGATCTTTGGCAGAGAACCCCATAAGTTGGGGTCGTACCTGCCCAGCACGGCTTGGTGATTTGCCACCTGCAGCTGAAAACTCATGGTTGAATAAAGCTTTTTGCCAAACGAGTCCAGCCTCCTCGAGTCCTTGATCTTTGAGGTAGGGGCTGGCTGCCCCTGTCTCTCTCTGTGGTAAACCGACTTGACCACCAGGGAGTTGGGTGCCGCGTGGCCATACAGGTACTCAGCTCTTTCACTGATATGAAATACTTGCACTCCACTTTCTTTGATATGGGAGCCAAGGAGGCCGGTGTTAACCACACAGCCAACCCGTCATGAAGGGGCAAGACCACTCTGTCTGGGATAGATGAGGACAGCACATTAAACAAAGAGTCCGAAGGCTCCTCCACTTCCTCGGCTTGGAGTTGAAGGTTGGAGGCTACCCTTTTGAGCAGATCCTGAGGGGCCCAGAAATCCTCCTGTGGAACCACAAGGGGCAGGGCCGCTACTGCCACTTCCTGGGAGGCGAGGGGGCCGGCACCGAGCTCTGAGCCTCCATAAGCACCGAGGGGTCCACGACTGGGTCAGGCTCCGGGCCCGGCATCGAGGACGACACCTCCGTTGGTGTCTTTCGCGGGGGCCTGGAAAGGGAGACCGATGGCACCTCCGCAGTCCCACCTAGGGTTGTGCCAAGGCCCATGGTGCCCACTGGTACCACTGTCCTGGCCACAGGCCCCCTTGCCACTGCACCTGCTGCAACACCGGAGGTCCTGGCTTTCTGTCAAGCTGGCCTGGATGATCGACAGATGTCTCCTAGTCGAGGACGGGCTCAAAAATGGCTCACCACTGCAACAAGACTGGGAGGAGCGGTAGCGCCTGGAGCAGCATCGACCACGGGACTGCGACCTGGCGCTAGAGGACCGGTACTGGCGGTAACTGCTGCTCCTGGACTGACTCCAACGGGCAGACCCACGACGGCATGACGATGGCGATCGAGGCCCCAGACTACGGAGTTGGTGTACCGGGGGAGATTCTGAGTGGGATTCTGGATGGGGGCGATGCCGACGTCCATGCCGTGACCAGCTGCGGTGACCCCTTCCGGGCGTGGACCTTGGGAGACGTACCCTTTGGTCCCGCCAGTGCGAGCTCCCTGACGTGCAGTGGTGCCTTGAGGCGGAGCGGTGCCTGGAGCTTCAGGTCGATGGCACCCAGCCCAAAAGCCTGGCGGACACCGAGGGCAACCCACATGGGCAGCTTTCTGGACTGCCATTGGATGCAGCATGGCATTGGGAACGTTCTCTCGACCGCAACCAATACCGCTCAGGGGGTGACTGCAGGGCACCAAGTGGAGGCTTGCCTCTGAAGCGTGGGACCGACATCGGTGGCACTCCAGGTATCAGCAGGGTCAAGACATCACGGGCCACTTGCAAAGCCCACAGAGTAGAAGGCATCCAGACAACTGGAGAGGCCTGTGCTGATGCGGCCCAGCTACTCCGCTTGATGTGAGTCAGAGGCCTGGGGACCAAAGGGGATCGAGGCCTGCTCAATGCGGGTCTAGCCTCTGCCCCGATGCACCAGTGAGATGAGAGCGTCTTCTTGCTCCTCTAAAAAGAGCTCTCCAACCTGGAGACTCTCATAAACAACCTAACTTCCATACAAACGGACTTCACTAAAATAAGACAGGAGATCTACATTACTCACTTCACCTCTCTACAAAGGAAAAAGGACTGTAAGCTGTCTAAACTCCTACCTGCCACATGGGGCCACAACCGTGGTACCCCTAACCCACCCAGCAATATCGTCAATCTATCCAACCACAAACTCAGCCCAGAAGAAAAGTCTGTCCTATCTCGGGGACTGTCTTTCTGCCCTGCCACCTCCACTAACATGATACAGTTCTGCGGCGATCTGGAAGCCTACTTTCGCCATCTCCGACTAAAAGAATACTTTCAGGATAACACTGAACAGCCCACTGATACACAATTGCCCTCCCACCAACAGCACAAGAAGAAAAACTCCACATGGACTTCTCCTTAGGGTCGAAATGACAATCTGGACCTATACATGGAATGCTTCCACGACATGCAAAGGCAGAAATTGTGGAAAAACAACATCACTTGCCTCATAACCTAAGTCGTGCAGAACGCAATGCCATCCACAGCCTCAGAAACCACCCTGACATTATAATCTAAGAGGCTGATAAAGGAGGTGCTGTTGTCATCATGAACAGATCTGACTACCAAACGGAGGCCGCCAGACAACTCTCCAATACCAAATTCTACAGGCCACTTTCCTCAGATTCCACTGAGGAATACACTAGGAAACTGCACCATCTACTTAGGACACTCCCTACACTAACACCGGAACAAATCAACACATCCTTAGAGCCCCGACCAGGGTTATTCTATCTACTACTCAAGATCCACAAACCCAGAAATCTTGGAAGCTCCATCATCTCGGGCATTGGCCCTTTCACTGAAGGACTGTCTGGATATGTGGACTCTCTACTCAGAAGCTATGCCACCAGAACTCCCAGCTATCTCCGTGACACCACCGATTTCCTGAGGAAACTACAACGCATTGGTGACCTTCCAGAAAACACCATCCTAGCCACCATGGATGTAGAGGCTCTCTACACAAACATCCCACACACAGATGGAATACAAGCTGTCAGGAACAGTATCCCCGATGATGCCACAGCACAACTGGTTGCTGAGCTGTGTGACTTTATCCTCACACACAATTATTTCAAATTTGGTGATAATATATACCTCCAGACCAGTGGCACCGCTATGGGAACCCGCATGGCCCCACAATATGCCAACATTTTTATGGCTGACCTGGAATAATGCTTCCTCAGCTCTCGTCCACTCAAGCCCCTGCTTTACCCCTGACATCTTCATCATCTGGAGCCATTGGAAGGAGACTCTGGAAGAATTCCACCACAATTTCAATAGCTTCCACCCCACCATCAACCTCAGCCTGGACCAATCTACACGAGAGATCCATTTACTAGACACCACAGTACAAATAAGCGACGGTCACATTAATACCACCCTATATGAAAAACCCACCGACTACTATGCCTGCCTTTATGCCTCCAGCTTCCATCCCTGACACACCACACAATCCATCGTCTACAGCCAAGCGCTGAGATACAACCACATTTGCTCCAACCCTTCAGACAGACACCCAACACCTACAAGATCTTCACCAAGCATTCTCAAAACTACGGAAATAAGGAAACAGATCAACAGCACCAGATGTGTACCCAGAAGCCTTCTGCTGCGAGACAAGCCCAAGAAAGAAACCAACAGAACTCCACTGGCCATCACCTACAGTCCTCAGCTAAAGCCTCTCCAACGCATCATCAGTGATCTACAACTCATCCTGGGCAATGATCCCTCACTTTCATAGGTCTTAGGAGACAGGCCAGTCCTCACCCACAGACAACCCGCCAGCCTTAAACATACTCTCACCAGCAACCACACACCGCACCATAATAACTCTAACTCAGAAACCAATCCATGCAACAAACCTCGATGCCAGCTCTGTCCACATATCTACACCAGCAAAACCATCACAGGACCTAACCAGATCAGCCATAACATCACTGGTTCATTCACCTGCACTTCCACCAATGTAATATATGCCATCATGTGCCAGCAATGCCCCTCTGCTATGTACATCGGCCAAACTGGACAGTTCCTGCATAATTTGATAAATGGACCCAAGTCAGATATTTGAAATGTCAATATACAAAAATCTGCAGGAGAACACTTCAATCTCTCTGGACACACAATAGCAGATTTGAAGGTAGCCATCCTGCAGCAAAAAAACTTCAGGACTAGACTTCAAAGAGAAACTGCTGAGCTTCAGTTCATTTGCAAATTTGTCACCATCAGCTCAGGATTAAACAAAGACTGTGAATGGCTTGCCAACTACAAAACCAGTTTCTCCTCCCTTGGTTTTCACACCTCAATTGCTAGAACAGGGCCTCATCCTCCCTGATTGAACTAACCTCATTATCTCTAGCTTGCTTGCATATATATACCTGCCCCTGGAAATTTCCACTACATGCATCTGACGAAGTGGGTATTCACCCACGAAAGCTCATGCTCCAAAACGTCTGTTAGTCTATAAGGTGCCACAGGATTCTTTGCTGCTTTTACAGATCCAGACTAACACGGCTACCCTCTGATACCCCTTGCTCCTCTTACACCCTGCGGATGGGGACCAGTGCCAACTGGACGAGGGCGCTAGGGGGTTGCCGCGCACCGTTGTCATGGTGCCCAGAGCCAACTCGGAGTGGTGCACCAGAGTCAGGGTCAGCGCCAACTCCATGAGGATGGCCCAGAGACAAATATCCCTTTCACACTTCATCCAGGGCTTCAACGATCTGCAAATTTTGCAGCAGTCGCTGATGTGGGCCTCATCCAAACAGGTCACTCTGTGGCATAGACTGCCTGCATATGCCGCACGACTTAAAACCCGGGTCTGGGGGCATGTCCCGGCCCACGCTCTCTAACTTACTGAACTAACTTAAAACTAATTGAACTAATTATAGATACTAGTAGAAAACAATAGGGATGAGCTGCAGCAATGCTGGAGCTGCAAAGTTCCGATGCACCTGCACTGGCGACAAGAAGGAACTGAGGATAGGGGAGCGCATGGCACCCCTTATAGCACGCCAGGATGGTGCCATCCCAGGGGCGCGGGGGAGGGCACTCCCCCTACGGGTAATGCTAGGGGAAAACTTTCCGGCACCAGCACACATGGCGAGCACACACACCTACTGTGGAATATACATGAGCAAACACTCGAAGAAGAAGAAGAAACTCTGCTACGAGAGTTCAGCTAACTATTTATAGCAATTAACGTAAGTCAAAAACTGAAAAAACAACTGAGAGGAAAAGGGATGGAGTAATGAGAGAACCACTGAGAATCTGGAGAGGTGCAGGGCAGCTGGTCACTGAACACGCAGAGATCCACACCAGGAGCCCGAGAGCAGTGGGGTGGGTCAGGTACAGGGCCGGCTCTAGGTTTTTTGTCGCCCCAAGCAAAAAAAATTTTGGCTGGCCCCCACTTCCCACACCCCCTGCCATCCTAGCCCTGGGCTCTCCCCCTGTACCATCACCTGCACCCCCTGCCGTCCCAGCCCTTTGCCCCCCTCCTGAAATGTGACCTCCTCATTTACCACAGCAATCCACGTTTACACTTGCAGTGGGGATCAAACCATTTCTCCTATTTATATTTCACTTTAGTATAAATCTCACCACTCCCATCCTCCGTAACCCCATCTTTAGTGCTCCAAGTGCACAGGGAAGGCATAGGGACTAACCCTCAAACCTTGTACCCAGAAAGGGATGGGGATCTAGTAAAGAGGGTTCAGGCAGAGGAGCGCATGTGGGTGAGCTTGGTGGCTCTATATTGGCAGAGGAGCAGGGTGTGATGTGCTCGCGGAGGAGGGTGGAGGAGGAGAGGGGGTATCAGGAGGGTTGCAGGAGAAGAGGTGCAGGGAAAGGGGGAGATGCGGGAGGAGAGGGCTGGGGGAGAGTACAAGGGGAGCAGTGCGGGTGAAGGGAGGGTACAAGGGGAAGGGGTTCGGCGAAGATGCAATGGGGGGAGGAGGTACAAGTGAAGAGGCTGGGAGCAGGATGGGGGGTGCAAGGGCTGAGAGGGGCAGGTGCTGACAGCTGCTTCCCCAGCCCCGTGCAGGCAGAGCCAAGAGGACAGACACTGACCCCAGGTGCCCAAGCCACGGGGGTTCCCCGGCGGGGCAGTATCCCCCACTGTCCTGCTCGGAGCCAGGCTTTGCCTCTCCCCGCCCAGGTTAGGTAGCGCGGGGCTGAGGCAGGGGAGGTGCGCAGCGGGCTGGGTCTGGGGGAAGGAGGGGACAGCTCTCTGGCAGCTCAGGCTGCCCAGCCACTCACCCTGTCAGAGCACGAGCTGGGATCTGCACCCCCTGCCCAGCCCGGCGGCGCCCTGCAAAGCCCACTCGGGCGGGGATACGCCGCGCTGCCCTGGGGAGACTCAGAGCAGCAGCAGCAGGACCCCTTCTCCCTCCCTACATCCTGGGCCCTGCTTCCCTCCCTCCCCAGCTCCTCACACCCAGGCTGGACTGCAGTTCAGGCTGCCCTGCCACTGGAGAGCCCGAGCATCATTCCCCGGAGCTGAGCCCCTCTCCCTGCCGCAGCCCCGGCTCAGCTCCAGAGGATGATGCTCTGGCTCTGGCTCTGGCTCTGCAGTGGCAGCAACTCAGGCTGCCATGAGCGCCATCCAGCAACTGAAGCCAGAACTGCAGTGTCAGTTCCAGCTCAGCCTGAAAGCCTCAGCTGACAGGGAACATCTTGGATCAGGGCTGGCTCCTGGCTTTTTGTGCCCCAAGCAAAAAAAAAAGGGGGGAGCGGGCAGGAATGCCGCCCCTTGGAAAGTGCCACCCCAAGCACGTGCTTGGAGCGCTGGTGCCTAGAGCCGGCCCTGGTCAGGCAGCCTCATCCACCCCTCTTCTCCTCCGTGCTGCACTCCACAGGGATGAGCAGGGTGGGGGCACCGATGGGATCTCAGAGGGACCACACCCCGATTTCCCCGATGTGCATGTTGGGGGCAGACGCAGCTTGAGAGGGGAACACTGTTGGTGGCCAAAGTGCAGGACTCAGGACAGTCTCCGGTGAGCTGGCAGCCCAGGATTGTGAGGAGCAGGTAAATGGGGGGAGGCGGGCAGGAGGGAGCAGTGGAGACAGAACAGCAGCTCCCCAGCGCAGGCTTAGGGGCAGGTGAGCAGAGCCCCTCTCTCAGCACTGGAGAGGCCAGTGTTTGTGTGAGCAGGTCAGGCTGGACAGGCTCAGCAGCAAGGGACCAATGGGTGAGACTGATCGGGAGAGGGTTAAATTAGCTACACAGGGGGTGCGCTGGGGGGGCAGACACTGGGCAACTCTCCTCCCTGTCGCTTAGCCATGGTGCAGGGCCACCAGGAACCCAGGTGTCCAGGAAAGGATGGGAATTAGTTCTCATTGCTGCTGTCTCAGTGCTGGGAGCCAGGATGGATTTGAAGAGGGGTGGGAGAAGACTACCACGAGGGGCTGGGGACAGAGCACAATCTGGGGGCCGAGCCAGGTGGCTACAGCCCCACACATCAGGGACTGAACAGGAAGAATGGCTCTGTACACATCTATTGATAGTGTGCAGGGGAACCTGCCTGAATCGGAGCACTCCAACCGGAGAACACGTGCTGGGGTTTCTGCTGCCAGGAGTAAGGAAGCCCAGGAGTCTCTGCACGGGGCTAATTAACTAACTCTCCAGCCCAAAACAATGTCAGATCCTCCTCCTGTGGAGTGAAGAGGAAACTGACCTTAGATAAACTCAACTCGGAAATAAGACAAAACGAACAATGAAGGAGGCTCACAGGTAAGCAGCTTCTCCCCAGGGCTGGAGTGAATGCAGCACTGCCTGATCCTGTGACTGTACTGTGCATCTCATGATAGTGGGTGGTTTTATTAAATCCCCAGTTCCTGGACTCTTGGGATTAGAGAAGAGTCTCAGATCTCTTTTCTTACAGCAGTAACTTCTAGTCCTTCTAGGAGCAGGGAAAACCCTGGATACGTGTCCCCTAAAGGCTCAAAGCAGAGGGCAAATAAAAATAACCTCCAATATTATTCCCAAAATACTCACGATATCTCAGCCAAACTCAGAATTTTTGGGGCCTGACTCGTGATGTCTGAACACTTGGGGCCGTTGATATTGGGATTCCCCATTAATCGGTGTCTGGGAATTGAGACAAGACGTCTCAGAGCCCTGTTCTAACTATAGGGTCTGACAGCGTTATTGCCATAGCTGGGAGGAACAAATCCCTCCATGCAGGAATTGCTGGGTGCGATTCTCTGGCCTGGGTAACCAGGAGGTCAGACAAGCCGGGCCTGATGGGAACTTCTGGCTTTTGCACCTCTGCCACTCTGCCTGGGAAACAACCACACACAAGGGGCGGGGGATCCCACGAAGGGCAGCAGAGGCAGCTGCAAGTGGGACTGGTAGCAGAAATCTGGGGTGTTTGGGGTGGGGACAGTATGAAAGTCCCTATTTGGACAGTGTCAAAAAATGTCTTTCGCATGGACTCTCCATCCTGCAGTCCTTCCCTCCGCCCCATGTCCCTTTGTCCCCCACATTCACACTGACTCCAGCGAGAAAATGCCCCGAGGACTGTCCCCTCCCCCGATCCCCAACACGCATCTCTGTGTCCCTTCACCCTGTTTACATCAACTGTGGCCCGTCCCCACCGCCCCCGCACGCCACGTCCCAGTGTCCCTAGGTCAGGCCACGTTCTTCACTCACCCTCGCCCCGGCTGTAGACCTGACTCAGGGTGTTCAGACTCATGTTGAACCAGGTCTGCCAGCGCTGTCCCCACAAGGTTCTCTCATCCCAGAACTCCGGACCTTCAGGCTGCGCCATCCACAATGGACCAGGCTTCGCCCTCTGCATCCCACTGGTGTAGACGTAGTTGACCTGATCATCAACGAACACAACACGGCTGAACCAGGGCAGCCCCGGGCCGGGCTTCGACACCACCGTGTCCAATACGCGCCTGGAGTGCAGGCCTGAGGGGGGGAGAGAGGGGGAGGAGGGAGTCAGACCCAACAGACCCTGCCAGGGAGCCCCTGGCAATAGACAAGAGGTGGTACCGGCCCTCAGGAGTGCTCCTGTGGGAGGGAGACCTGGGAAAGGGCTCACAGAACGGTCTGACCAGGGAGAAAGAGATGATGGGGTAGAAGGAGAAAGGGAGGCAGGGCTGGAGGGGAAGGGGTGGGGAGGTACAGGGGGATGGAGCACATGTGAGGAGTAGGGGAGCATATGGGAAGAGTGTATTGGGGTACAGGGGAGTTTGAGGAAGGAAAGGGGGCCCAGGAGGAGGGCCAGGGCTGGAGTGCCCCGTGGGAAAAAGGAAGGGGGTGTTATAGGAGAGGGTGGGGCAGGAGGACTGGGGATAGAAGGTGGAGGAGCTGAAGCTGGGAAAGGCAAGATGGGCAGGGGGATTGTCCAAGCTACAGGTGAGAGCCAGGACACCAGCGGTGCACGCAATTTACTATAATTTATTGAGAACATAAGAACGGCCATACTGGGTCAGACCAAAGGTCCATCTAGCCCAGTCTCCTGTCTTCCGACAGTGGCCAGTGCCAGGTGCCCCAGAGGGAAGGAACAGAACAGGGAATCATCAAGAGATCCATCCCCTGTCACCCAATTCCCAGCTTCTGGCAAACAGAGGCTAGGGACACCATCCCTGCCCCATCCTGACTAATATACTTCCACTCCAATATAACACGAACTGATATAACACAAATTCGGATGTAACGCAGTAAAGCAACGCTCCGGGGCGGGGTGGGGAGAGACGGGGCTGCGCACTCCAGCGGATCAAAGCAAGTATGATATAACGCAGTTTCATCTATAATGTGGTAAGATTTTTTGGCTCCCGAGGATAGTATTATATCGGGATAGAGATGTAGCCACTGATGGACCTATCCTCCAGGAACTTAGCTAGTTTTTTTGAATTGTGTTACAGTCTTGACCTTCACAACATCCTCTGGCAAAGGTTACACTGGTTGACTGTGCGTTGTGTGCAGAAATACTTGCTTTTATTTGTTTTAGACCTGCTGCCTATTAATTTCATTGGGAGACCCCTAGTTCTTGTGTTACGCGAAGGGGTAAATAACACTTCGGTATTCACTTTCTCCAGACCAGTCATGATTAAGACTAAGATTTTGTCATGGATATTTTTAGTATAAGACCTGGACAGGTCACGGGCAACAAAGAAAAGCTCACGGAAGCCTGTGACCCATCCATGACTTTTACTAAAAATATCCATGGCAAAATGGGTAGCTCAGCTGCGTTACCCACACACCACCTGCAGGGGCGAGGCAACTGCAGGCCACTCAGAGCTCCGGGTCCCCCTGCCACCCACGGCAATTGGGAGAGGTTAGTCCCCCCACAACCCATGGAGCCCCCTCGCCCCTCCAGGCTGCTACAGGTGGCAGGGGGATCCCATAGCTTCCAGACGCCGCATGCTGCAGTTAAGGAGTTTGCTGGAAGTCACAGGCAACTGCCCAGACATTTGGCACCTTGCAACTAATGACCACGGATGACCCACCCTCTGCAAAAAGCCAGCAAGCTGTGACCAGCTGGAAAAAAAGAGCTACGGACGAGGCCAGGGGACAATGTTTGGCAGGAACAAGAACAAGAGATTAAGGAGGGGCCCCATGGAGCTAACTCCAGGCTGTTGGAGGGAGGAGAAGCTTCTGGACTGGGACAAGAGAGAAAATTCTGGGTTCGGAACTGACCCAGACGGACTTTGCTGTAACTTTCCATTCTCTATTAGAAAGCCTGTTGAGAGTCTTTAGGTTAAGTTTAGAGGAGAGAACAAGAAGGGTGATGTCATGACAGGCATCTGCTATAGACCATCAGACCAGGAGGATGAGGCAGATGAGGCATTTTCCAGACAACTAACAAGTTTCCAGATCACAGGCCTTGGTTCTCATGGGGGACTTCAATCACCCTGACATGTGCTGGGAGAGCAATACAACAGGGCACAGATAATCCAGTATGTTTTTGGAGAGTGTTGAGGACAACATCCTTGTACAAGTGCTAGAGGAACCAACTGAGGCCATGCCCTTCTTGACCTGCTCACCAACAAGGAAGAATTGGTAGAAGAAGTAGAAGTGGGTGGCACCCTGGGCAGCAGAGACCACGAGATGGTCGAGTTCAGGATCCTGAGAAAAGGAAGAAAGGAGAGCAGCAGAATACAGACTCTGGACTTCAGAGAAGCAGACTTTGATTCCCTCAGGGAACTGATGGGCAGGATCCCCTGGGAAAATAATATGAGGGGGAAAGGGGTCCAGGAGAGCTGGATGTATTTTGAAGAAGACTTATTGAGGGCACAGAAACAAACCATCTCGATGTGCAGAAAGAACAGTAAATATGGCAAGTGACCAGCTCGGCTTAACCATGAAAATCTTCGGTGAGCTTAAATACAAAAAGGAAGCTTACAAGAAGTGGAAACTTAGACAGATGACTAGGGAAGAGTATAACAATACTTCTCGAGCATGCAGGGGCGTAATCGGGAAGGCCAAAGCACAACTGGAGTTGCAGCTAGCAAGGGATGTGAAAGGTAATAAGAAGGGCTTCTACAGATATGTTAGCAACAAGAAGGTGGTCAGGGAAAGTGTGAGGTCCTTACTGAATGGGGAAGGCAACCTAGTGACAGATGATGAGGAAAAAGCTGGAGTACTCAATGCTTTTTCTGCCTTGGTCTTCACAGACAAGGTCAGCTCCCACAGTGCTGCACTGGGCAGCACAGTATGGGGAGGAGATCAGCAGCCCTCAGTGGTGAAAGAACAGGTTAAGGACTATTTAGAAAAGCTGGACATGCCCAAATCCATGGAGCCAAATCTAATGAATCCGAGGGTGCTGAAAGAGTTGGCTGATGTGATTCCAGAGTCATCGGCTATTATCTTTGGGCAGCACAGTATGGGGAGAAGGTGAGTAGCCCTCAATGGTGAAAAGAACAGGTTAAGGCAGGGGTTCTCAAACTGGGGTTCAGAACCCATCAGGGGGTTGCAAGGTTATTACAGGGGGGTCACAAGCTGTCAACCTCTACCTCAAACCCCACTTTGCTCCAGCATTTATAATGGTATTAAATATGTAAACAAGTGTTTTTAATTTATAAGGGGGAGTCGCACTCAGAGGCTTGCTGTGTGAAATGGGTCACCTGTAAAACAGTTTAAGAGCCACTGAGTTAAGGACTATTTGGAAAAGCTGACATTCACAAATCCATGGAGCCAGGACTAATGCATCGGAGGGTGCTGAGAGAGTTGGATGATGTGATTGCAGAGTCATCGGCCATTATCTTTGAAAACTCGTGGCCATCGGGAGAAGTGCTGGACGATTGGAAAAAGGTAAATATAGTGTCCATCTTTAAAAAAAGGGAAGAAAGAGAATATGGGGAACTACAGACCAGTCAGTCTCACCTCAGTAAAGCACCTGGAGGAGAGGAAGGTGATCAGGAACAGTCAATGTGGATTCACCAAGGGCAAGTCATGCCTGACCAACCTGATTGCCTTCTGTGATGAGAGAACTGGTTCTGTGGATATAGGGAAAGCAGTGGCCCTAATATAAAGGAGTAGGATAGCTCAGTGGTTTGAGCACTGGCCTGCTAAATCCAAGGTTGTGAGTTCAATCCTTGAGGGGGCCACTTAGGGATCAGGGGCAAAATCAGTACTTGGTCCTGCTAGTGAAGGCAGGAGGCTGGACTCCATCACTTTTAGGGTCCCTTCCAGTTCTAGGAGACACATATATATCTTGACTTTAGCAAAGCTTTTGATACGGTCTCCCACAGTATTCTTGCCAGCAAGTTAAAGAAGTATGGGCTGGACGAATGGACTATAAGGTGGATAGAAGGCTGGATAGATTGTCAAGTTCAACGGGTAGTGATCAACGGCTCCATGTCTAGTTGGCAGCCAGTATCAAGCAGAGGGTCAGAGTGGGGGCCGGTTTTGCTCGCTTTCATTAATGATCTGGATAATGGGATGGATTGCATCCTCACAAAGTTCACAGTTGACACTAAGCGAGAGGGAGACGCAGATATGCTGGAGGGTAGGGATAAGGTCCAGAGAGACCTAGACAAATTGGAGGATTGGGTCAAAAGAAATCTGATGAGGTTCATCAAGGTCAAGTGCAGAGTTCTGCACTTAGGAAAGAAGAATCCCATGCACTACTACTGACTGGCTAAGCAGCAGTTCTGCAGAAAATGACCTGGGGAATAGCGGACGAGAAGCTGGATATGAGTCACCAGTGCGCCCTTGTTGCCAACAAGGCTAACGGCATACTGGGTTGCATTAGTAGGAGCACTGCTAGGAGATTGAGGGAAGAGATTATTCCCCTCTATTCAGCACTGATGAGGCCACATCTGGAGTACTGCGGCCAGTTTTGGGACCCCCACTACAGAAAGGATGTAGATAACTGGAAATAGTCCAGTGGAGGGCAACAAAAATGACTAGGAGGCTAGGGTACAAAACTTATGAAGAGAGGCTAAGGGAACTGGGCTTATTTAGTCTGCAGAAGAGAAGGGAGGGATCTGATAATGGCCTTCAACTACCTGAAAGGGGGTTCCAAAGAGGATGGATCTAGACTGTTCTCAGTGGTACCTGATGACAGAACAAGGAGTAATGGTCTCAAGTTGCAGTAGGGGAGGTCTAGCTTGGATATTAGGAAAAACTTTTTCACTAGGAGGGTGGTGAAGCACTGGAATGGGTTACCTAGGGAGGTGGTGGAATCTCCATCCTTAGAGGTTTTTAAGGCCCAGCTTGACAAAGCCCTGGCTGGGATGATTTAGTTGGTGTTGGTCCTGCTTTGAGCAGGGGGTTGGACTAGATAACCGCCTGAGGTTTCTTGCAACCCTAATCTTCTATGACCCCGTAAGGCCAGGCTGCACTGGGCCTAACCCTGTTTAGGTCAAACCAAGCCTGTTACTGAGGTGATGTAAGGGCACCAATGCGCCTCAAACCACTTCAAACAAACCCCAAACAGCTGCAGCCTCATCCAGCTCAATACGGGCTGCTGAACTGCAGCCTCATGGAGAACAAGGAAGATTCAAGTCCACATACGGAAAAGTAGGATGTGCCTTCCCCTCTCCTCACCCCACCCTACTGGGATCCGAAAGCTCTTTATCCAGCACTTATAGGAGATCCTAACAGCACAAACCCAGCAGCTGTTCTGTGCTCTGCAACGGGAGCTCACACCCAAACTAAGAACTGATTAATGCACAGATCCAGGGGCTCCAAACTCTCCCATTCCCCTAGGGCACCAACACCACCGCCAGAAACAGAGAGGGGTTAACATCTCCTCCCTAAGATGACACCTCTAACGACCTGCTTCCACTACAGATATGACCCCTTACTGGCTGTGGGTGCAACTAGACTGGTGCTGACACAACTTAGGCATCTGTAGCCAGGGATAATCCATACTCAGGAGTTCCAGGCACTGGGGTTAAACTCAGTGTGAAGAACCATCTGGGAGCCATTAAAGGTCAGAGATCCAAGAAGCCTTTTCCCTTCAGTTAACCCTGGTCTGGAGAGTGGGGGGGGAGGGGTCACTCCCTCTCACTAACCATCAGCCAGAGCTCTACAAACAGGAATCGTGTCTGAAATCCCTGCCCTGCCCTGCCTTGAGACACTGGGAATAAAACAGCCTGGGCAGTGCCTGGAACCGGGGATTTCCCCACAGGGCTGTGACGGGCTTGTCAGCGCGTGCAGCACCCACAGGTGCTGGTCCTAACGATGCCGCACCCCCTGGCTGGGAGTGGTTGGCATTAGATGAAGGGGTCACAGTTCGGGTCACTGGCTCTCAGCCCCCTCCCCTTACTCCACACATTGTCTCAGAAGCACCCTTGGCAGCAGGGATGGCTCCAGGCACCAGCTGCTCAAGCAGGTGCTTGGGGTGGCAACTCCGGACGGGGGTGGCACTTTCAGGTATTCGGCGGCAATGCGGTGGAGGGTCCCTCACTCCCACTCAGAGCAAAGGACCTCCCGCTGAATTGCCACAGATCGTGACTTGGGGGAAGGGGAGGGCTGCTTAAAGCAGCAAAACCGCTGGAGCTGACCCTGCTTGGCAGAACCTGGCACAAGGGAGCCAGGACCCCCCAGTCACTATAGCAACGTCGCTGTTCGATGTGTGACCACTCAGTTCTGGGGGGAGCGCGGTGTGGTTATCCCGACACCGCTGAACACAGAGACCAGAACTGACCCTGACACCCAGCTCCCCCCTCCCCGCACCCCTCGGCCCAGCTGCCAGCCCCCCAACCCCGAGTCCCCTCCTGCTACCCAGCCCGATGCCCCCCCTGAACAGACCAGCTTCACCTCTCGCGACCCACGGCCCAGCTTCCCTGAACCCAGCTTCCCCCTCCCTGCACATGATACCCAGTGCTCACCGCCCTCCTCGCACCCCCGGGACCCGCTGCCCCCATTACCAGCTCCCCCTCCTGCATCCCCGCGGCCCAGCTCCCCCATCTGATACCATGCTCCCTCCCCTGCATCCCAGCCCAGCTCCCCCCAAACACCCAGCCTCGCCGTCCTGCATCCCGCAGCTCCCTGATACCCGCTCCGCCCCCTCCTCGCACCCCGGCCCAGGCTGCCCCCATATACCCAGCTCCTCCCTCGCCCTCTGCACCCCCGGGGCCCAGCTGCCCCCCCATACCCAAGTCCCCTCCCTCGCACCCCCCGGCCCAGCTGACCCCCCTATACCAGGCTCCCTCCTGCACCCCCCAGGCCCAGCCTCCCCTCCCCAACACCCACCCCCCTTGACACCCAGCTCCCGCTCCTCGAGCCGGCCAGTGCCCCCCAATACCGAAGCTCCCCCTCCTGCGCACCCCCGACCAGCTGCCCCCTACCAGCTCGCCCTGACACCCAGCTCCCCCGCTCCCTGCACGCCCAGGCCCGGCTGCCCCCACTACCCCGCAGTCCCCTCTCCACGCCCCCGGCCGCGCTCCCCCCTGGGTCTCACCCCGATATCACCGGAGTGAGTGGCCCCCCCGCAGGGCTACAGCCCCCAGCAGCAGCAGGCGCAGCGCCAGGGCCATGCCCGGTCTCTGCCCCGCAGCGCGGCAGGAATCAGCCCATTGACCCGGCCCCCAGCCCGAGAACTCCGCGGGGCGCTGACACCTGCCGCCAGCTCCCAGCTCCGGGCCGTGGGAGCCTCCGGTCTGCAGGGATTGGCTGAGAGGGGAACATCCCACCAATAGGGACTCAGAGACCCCCCCCTTCATCACCAGTCGCTGGGCAGAACCCGTCGGGGGCGGTTGGGGGCGGGGGCGGAACCGGGTGAGAGTTGGGCGCCGCTGTGAACTTGGGCCCCGCTCTTGCCAGAGCAGCGATCAGCTCCGCCCGTCAGGCTGGCGCCAGCGTTTATACAACCCCAAGCGGTGATCTTCGGGGGCAGGGCCTTCCCTCTGAGAGGGACTGAGATCTGAGGGACCTGCCCAATTGCGTGGAAGACCCGGACGGCAGTGATTTCACTAACCCCCCCCGAATTTCCCCAACCCCCCCGCCCCAGTTTTGTGAACTAGTTACGTGCCGAACCTGGTGGCTGAACTTTGCGACTTTGTCCTCACACACAGTTATTTCACATTTGGGGACAATGTGTGCCTTCAAGTCAGCGGCACGGCCATGGGTACCTGCATGACCCCACAATATGCCAACACCTTTATGGCTGACTTAGAACAACGCTTCCTCAGCGCTCGTCCCCTAACGCCCCTACTCTACTTGCGCTACACTGATGACGTCTTCATTATCTGGACCCATGGAAAAGAAGCCCTTGAGGAGTTCCGCCATGATTTCAACAATTTCCATCCCACTACCAACTTCAGCCTAGACCAGTCCACACAAGCGGTCCATATCCTAGACACTACTGTGCTAATAAGCAATGGTCACATAAACACCACCCTACACCGGAAGCCTACTGACCGCTATACTTACCTACATGCCTCCAGTTTGCATCCAGGACAAACCACACGATCCACTGTCTTCAGTCAAGCTTGAAGGTACGACCACATTTACTTCAATCCCTCAGATGGAGACAAACACCTACAAGATCTCTATCAAGCGTTCTTAAAACTACAATACCCACCTGCTGAAGTGAAAAAACAGATTGACAGAGCCAGATGAATACCCAGCAGCCACCTACTAGAGAACAGGCCCAACATAGAAAATAACAGAACACCACTAGCCATAACCTTCAGCCTCCAACTAAAACCTCTCCAGCACATCATCAAAGATCTACAACCTATCCTGAAAGATGATCCCTCACTCCCACAGATCTTGGGAGACAGACCTGTCCTCGCTTACACACAACCCACCAACCTGAAGCAAATACTCACCTGCAACCACACATCACTGAACAAAAACACTGACCCAGGAACCTATCCTTGCAACAAAGCCCGATGCCCACTCTGTCCACATATCTATTCAAGTGACACCATAATAGGACCTAATCACATCAGCTTCGCCATCAGGGACTCATTCACCTGCACATCTACCAATGTGATCTATGCCATCATGTGCCAGTAATGCCCCTCTGCCATGTACATTGGCCAAACCGGACAGTCTCTAAGCAAAAGAATAAATGGACAGAAATCAGATGTCAAGAATTATAACATTTAAAAACCAGTTGGAGAACACTTCAACCTCCCTGGTCACTTAATTACGGACCTCAAAGTCGCAATACTCCAACAAAAAAACTTCAAAAACAGACTCCAGTGAGAAACTGCAGAATTGGAATTAATCTGCAAACTAGACACCATTAAATTAGGCTTGAATAAAGACTTGGAGTGAACGGATCATTACACAAAGTAAAACTGTTTCCCCATGCTAATTTTTTCTCCTACTGTTACTCACACCTTCTTGTCAACTGTTGGAAATGGGCCATGCTGATTATCACTACAAACATTTTTTTTATCCTGCTGATAATAGCTCACCTTAATTAATTACTCTAGTTAGAGTTGGTATGGCAACATCCATTTTTTCATGTTCTCATGTATTATACTATATATCTGTTCGCTATATGTTCCATTCTAATGCAATCCGATGAAGTGGGCTGTAGCCTACAAAGCTTATGCTCAATATAAATTTGTTAGTCTCTAAGATGCCACAAGTATGCTTGTTCTTTTTGGGCGGATACAGAACTAACACCGTGCTACTCTGAAACATGCCAATTTAGTAACGTTTGGAAATTTGAATTGAAATTGAAACATTAATACACACTTTAAAAACATATACAGTGTATTTATAATCATGTATCGAAAAAGTATAATAGATTTCAAAAGTAGGAGCGTAGACTAGCTTCCTTATATAGCTGGTTGTGTTTTATTGATGTCAGTGCTCATTTCGGTGATGTTGGCCAACCTAATTACATTTCACATGATGATTTGTAAGCAAAGTCTAACTGAGCTCTCCACAGACAGCTAGTGATGAGCTGGGGGCTAGGGGAAAGGCTTCAAGACCAGGTTGTATTTACATTCACACTAATCTACCTAGGTATCCAGCAACCAGAGCTATGTTGCGCAAGTGATAGATTTTGGCTGGGGTTGGGTTACAAATCACTTGAAATGACGAGGGTAGGTTGGAATGAAATGTTATCTATTGTATGAGTAAGGGCAGTAGAACTAGTACTTAGCCTATGTGATTGAGGGGAGAGAGAGAAGCGAGAGTGAGAGAGAGAGAGAGAGAAGCTGGGACCTTGTCCCACTCCACTGTTTTAAAGACAGAAGCTGAATTAGGCTCCATTGATAGTCTTTTGTCTCTTAAGTGACCACTGACAGCTGAAATCTCTGATCAAGTCCAAGTGTTTAGTTCTGCTGTGGGGACAGTGTTCCTGTGGGGCCAGTGTTTTTGTGTAAGAGGCACCCAGGACTGCACTAAGCAGCGAGCGAGTTCCTGCACTGAGAGCTTCAGGCTGAAATCGTGAGAGTGTGGAACTTCAAGAGACGCAACTCGCAGAGTCACAGTGGCAGGTGGCAGCAGAAGTGACTGTGGCAGGGCCACTGGCAACAGAGCAGTGGAGTGCAACGTGGCACATGAACAGACGTGGCCGTGAGCGACAGTGAGCAGCTAGAGGAATGAGCAAGGTGCCTTCTTGCCCCCACCCTGGGGTGAACTCACTGAAAGCACCTCTGAACTCTGAGTCTTGCACTGACCAGACAACACGGTGGGTGGGGTGCGTGAAGGGAAAAGGAGGGGCATATTAAATAACATTTGTTTGTTGACTATTGTGATGGGCAAGGCAGATGGCTACACTAAAATACTGAGGAACAGGTATGTTTGCCCCAGGCTAACAAATCTCTGGTACCATGGTAATCAATGGCAGTTGCTCCAGGTTAATCAAGAACCTGGGGCAATTAAGATCTTTCTAGAAGGCAGTGGAGATAGCTCAATGATTGGGACACTGAAGCAATCGAGGGCTGGCTGGAACTAGTTAAAAAGCCTCCAGTTAGTCAGTGATGTTCGTGTAGTGAGGAGCTGGGAGCAAGAGGTGCTGAGAGTGAGAGGTGTGCTGCTGGAGGATTGAGAGTACAGCATTATCAGACACCAGGAGGAAGGTCCTGTGGTGGGAGAAAGAAGGTGTTTGGGGAGGCCATGGGGAAGTAGCCTAGGAATTGTAGCTGTCATGCAGTGTTAAGAGGCACTGTAGACTCTGCGATCCACGAGCCCTGGGCTGGAACCTGGGTAGAGGGGCGGGCCCGGGTTCCCCCAAACCTCCAACTCCTGATCGACACAAGGGGAATTGCCCAGACTGTGGTTCCACCAAAGGGGAAGACACTGAGGTGAGCAGCATCTGACGAAGTGGGTATTCACCACGAAAGCTCATGCTCAAACGTCTTAGTCTATAGGTGCCACGGATTCTTTGCTGCTTTTACAGATCCAGGACTAACACGGCTACCTCTGTGATACTTGAGGTGAGCAAATCCGCCAATAAGCAGCAGGACACCCACCACGGTAAGAGAGAACTTTGTCACGCCTATTTTAGTGACTTTGCTCCAGAATGCTAGATTTGTGACTGGGGATGGAAACTTATATAAATATGTTTCCTAGTAGGCCAAGATTTTTAAAATGCATTATTTGCCAAGGTTGTTATCTCACATCGTTGCTATCTTGAGAGGTCATTGTGTTGGGGAGTTTCTGTACTAAACATTTTTATTATTTTAATTAATTTTTACGTAAGAATGGTCATACTGGGTCAGACCAATGGTCCAAATACCCCAGTATCCTGTCTTCTGATAGTGGTCAAGGCCGGGTACTTCAGAGGGAATGAACAGAACAGGGAATTATCAAATGATCCATTCCTTGTTGCCTATTCCCAGCTTCTGGCAAACAGGCTAGGGACACTCAGAGCATGGTGTTGCATCCCTTCCCATACTGGCTAATAGCCACTGATGGACCTGTTCTCCAGGAATTTATCTAGTTCTTTTTTTAACCCTGTTATAGTTTTGGCCTTCACAGCATCCCCTGGCAAAGAGTTCCTCAGGTTGACTTTATGTTTTGTGAAGAAGTACCTCATTTTGTTTTTTTTTAAAACTTGCTGCTTATTTATTTCATTGGGTGACTGCTAGTTCTTGCGTTATGTGAAGGATTAAATAACATTTCCTTATTCGCTTTCTTCACACCAGTCAAAGTTTTATAGACCTCTATCATATCCCACCTTACTCGTCTCTTTTCTAAGCTGAAAATTCCCAGTCATTTTAATCTCTCGTCCTGTTTCATACCCCTGATCATTTTAGTTGCCCATCTCTGTACCTTTTCCATTTCCAATATCTCTCTTTTGGGATGGAGTGACCAGATCTGCACACAGTATTCAAGGTGTGCACGTACCATGGATTTATACAGAGGCAATGTGATATTTTTTGTCTTATTATTTCTCCCTTTCCTAATGATTCCCAACATTCTGTTTGCTTTTTTGAGGGCCGCTGCACATTGAGTGGATGTTTTCAGACAACTATCCACAATGACACCAAGATCTCTTTCTTGAGTGTTAACAGCTAATTCAGACTCCTTCATTTTGTATTTATAGTTGAGATTGTTTTCCAATCAGGGGCAGCTCCAGGTCCCAGTACGCCAAGCGCTTGCTTGGGGTGCCATGTCGCAGGGGGGCTCTGCTGGTCGCTGGGAGGGCGGCAGGCAGAGTACCTTTGGCGGCATGCCTGCGGAGGGTCCGCTGGTCCCGCGGCTCTGGCAACCGGCAGAGCACCACCTGCGGCATACCACCGTGCTTGGGGCGGTGAAATGTCTAGAGCCGCCCCTGTTTCCAAGGTGCATTACTTTGCATTTATCAACATTGATTTTCATCTGCAATTTTGTTGCCCAGTCACCCAGTTTTGTGAGATCCCTTTGTAACTCTTTGCAGTCTGCCTGGGACTTAAATATCTTGAATAGTTTTGTATCATCTGAAAGTTTTGCCACCTCACTGTTTACCCGTTTTTCCAGATCATTTATGAGTATGTTGAATAGTAATAGTCCCAGTACCGACCCCTCTGGGATACCACTATTTATCTCTCTCCATTCTGAAAACTGATACTTTATTCCTACCTTTGTTTCCCATATTTTAACCTGTTACTGATCCATGAGAGGACTGCCCTCTTCCGCATGATGGCTCACTTTTCAAACGTCAACTTAAATTAAATACTTTTTTAAAAAAAAAATTGTATTTTTTAGAAATCTAGACCTGTTACGTGTTTTGGTGTAACTGACATTATTCTCATGTTAAATTTGCATTATCCTAACAAAACATTTACTTTATTCATATCTCATTGGCTCTGACACCACCCTGTAAATTCAGACACCCCTTATTTCAATTCCTGGGGAAACTACTGGTGCCGACCCTTCTCGTTGGCTGTCCCAAGCACCTGCTTGCTGCACTGGTGCCTGGAGCTGCCCCTGCTGCCCATCTCTGGCACCTCCGCTAGAGATGTATTTGTTCCATGTAAATCTGAGGCTGGAGGTTCCCCTGCCTGGGGCTGGAACTCGGGGGTGCCGCACCTCCTGGCTGGGAGCGGTTGGCATTAGATGACAGAGTTACAGTTCGGATTAGTAGCTTTCAGCCTCCCACTACACACATTGTCTCAGCATCACCCTGGCACCCTCAGCTCATCTAGTCTGACCCCCCGCAGCCCGCAAACCTGAGACCTTCCTGCGATGCCTTCATGGAGCTCAGTAACTTGTCTGTCAGGCTAGGAACTTTAAGCACTTTATGGATTTAATGAATGAAGCCCTTCCCCCCACTCTCCCTTTGCAGCAAGTGATAACACAATAATCCCTGGCACTGCTACAGCACCGTTACCCTCAGTTTGGGGATGGGGAGAGAGGCACAAAGAGGACAGTGATTTGCTATGGAAGCAGCAAATATAGGGATAGAACCCAGGATTCCTGGCTCCAGCCCCCTGATCTAAGCACAGGCAGACAATGACAATGTATTCTTTTGCAAGTCACTCGGCTGTTTATGTCATTTCTGGGAACTATTTTTGGTTAGTCTCCTCCTCTTGGAGGGAAAGGAGGTACCAAAGCTCTGGGGCCTGTGACGTTTGCCCCGTGCTGCAGGACAGTCACTGTGGGCATTAGTATCACTGGGGTTTGGATACTGCACTGGGACGGCCTCTCCTGGTCTGGGGAGCCAGGCTAATGGGAAACTTCCCCATCTGGGATGCTGTCAGGGCTGATTCCCCACTCTGGCACTTCAGGTGCAGAAGGCGGAGACCGCAAGCTCACTAAAAATTAAAACTGACTGCTCCAGTCTTGTATTAAACTCCCAAGGTTACAGAGCCCCCTGGCCTTAGGATGCTGCCAGCACCCAACTGCAGAACCCCTTTGAGAGCCCAGGAAGGCGCACTTGGGAATTCCTTCCTGAGGGGTACCCCCAAGCTGTTTCACCCCCCTAGGAGGAAGAGCTGAGAAAAGGAAAAGAAAAAGAAATCACCTGTTGCCACCAGCTAACTGAAAAACATGTGCACAGACCTCTTAAGGCACAGAAATCCAATCATGTTCTTAAAAAAGATAAATTTTATTGAAAGCAAGCAAGAAAGAAAGAAAACACATGTAAAATCAGGCTGTTGCTAGATATTAAAAGAGCAACCTGCAAGGAATAAGCACCAAGAATGGCTTTCTTGGGATCCTGCTGGAAGATTACAAAAACACCTGTGTTTAGCCCAGAGCAATCGACAACCCCAAAATAAAGAGATAAACCTGATCATGTCTACATTAAACATTTTCTGTTCTAGTTACATATCTGTGGTTCCAAATGACTGATTTCTAGGGATGATAATGATGATGATTTTTCATACCTATCCCAGCTTTACAGCATCTCCTGCTGCTCTCTGTGTCTCTCCAGCCAAGAGAACAACAACACCACACACAGACAAAGGGGAAGTTTTTTCTCAATTTTAAAAGTTGCTAGTCTTCCCATTGTCTCTTTTGGCCAGGTGCCCACTCACTTCCTCTTACCTAAGCATTTTAGAGAGACATCTTAACCTTTTACAGATAAGGCAAGTAGAGAACAACTACTTAGAAGGATTTTTATAGCTAACTGACTGGTTGCGTGTCCATAAGAGGGTGCTACCACCCCTTCCCATTTACCACATGCTCTCCCCCGCCTCCAAATCACAGATGGTGCTGGCCAGCCTGGTCCAGTCGGGTTCACACCAGCTGTGATTTCCTCCTGGAGGTTTAGGAAAACAAAGTTAATAAGATACATGCACCTCTAATTGTACTACTAATTACATGAAGAACTAAACAGTATTTTCCACATTTCAAGGATTACAATGACTTACAATACAGGGACAGTTTTTACCAGGTGAGGCTGGGAAACTGTCCCGGGAGAGTGCGTCAGCCACTTTGATAGAAGCTCCTGAAATGTGTTGCATTTCAAAATCAAAGTCTTGAAGAGCTAAACTCCACCAAAGAAGTTTTTTGTTAGTCTCTTTGACAGTGTGAAGCCACTTCAGTGCAGCATGGTCAGTCTGCAGGTGGAAATGCCGTTCCCAAATATATAGGCATAATTTCTCCAGACCATACACAGTGGTGTAGCATTCCTTTTCTGAGACTGACCAGTGGCTTTCCCTCTCCGACAGTTTTTTGCTGAGAAACCTGACAGGATGGAATTGTTGATCTGGTCCTTCCTGCATTAAAACTGCTCTTACACCATGCTTGGGCGCATCTGTGGTTACAATGAAAGGTTGGTCAAAGTCAAGGGCCCTTAGGACAGGGTCAGACAAAAGGGCCAGCTTAAGCTAGTTAAAGGCTTTTTGACACTCCTCAGTCCACTGAACTGCATTTGGCTTTTTCTTCCTGGTTATGTCTGCCAGTGAGGTGGCAATTTGGCTGTAGTGTGGTACAAATCGCCTATGATATCCGACCAAGCCTAAGAAGGATTGGACCTGATCCTTTGACTGAGGGACAGGCCAATTTTGGATAGCATTTACCTTAGCCTGTAAGGGGTTGATAGTTCCTTGACCCACCTGGTGTCCAAGGTATGTCACCCTGTTTAGACCTATCTGACACTTTTTAGCCTTAACTGTTAGTTCTGCCTCCCTTATGCGCTGGAAGACAGCTTGGAGATGTTCCAGGTACTCTGCCCATGAATCTGAGAATATGGCCACATCGTCAAGATAGGTGACTGCAAGTTCCACAAATCTAGCCAGAAGGTTATCTACAAGTCTCTGGAAGGTGGTGGGTACATTTCGCAGTCCGAAAGGGAGCACATTAAATTCGTACAGACCTACATGGGTGATGAAGGTTGACCTTTCCTTGGCTGGGTCATCTAGCGGCACTTGCCGGTACCCCTTAGTTAAATTTAAGGTGGAGATAAACTGGGCATGTCCCAGTTTCTCCAATAGCTCATCTGTGAGGGGCCTTGGCTAGGTGGGAGGGATAGCTCAGTGGTTTGAGCATTGCCCTGCTAAACCCAGGGTTGTGAGTTCAGTCCTTGAGGGGACCACTTAGGGATCTGGAGCAAAAATTGGTCCTGCTAGTGAAGGCAGGAGGCTGGGCTTGATGACCTTCCAAAGTCCCTTCCAGTTCTGGGAGATTGGTGTAGCTCCATTTATTATTATTATAGTTCTCAGGGTGAGTTACAGCATTTAGCTTATGGTAGTCCACACAAAAGCAGATTTCCCCCTCTGGTTTGGGAACCAGAACCACTGGAGAGGTCCAGGCACTCTCAGAGGGGCAGATTACACACGTCTGTAACATGTCTTTGATCTCTCTTTCTATTGCGGTTTTGGCATGAGGAGCCATCTGGTAGAGTTAAGCTCTACTTGGGCAAGCATCACCTGTGTCATTGGACTGGCATGCCCGTTCTGTCCATCCTGGGGTGGCTGAAAACATTGGTGCAAAGCTGGTGGACAGCTCCTGGATCTGCTGTTGCTGCTTATGCCCGAGTATCATGGAGAGGCTCACCTCTTCCATGCCACCGTTGCTTTTCCATTCATAGTAGACTCCTTCAGGCCACTCAGTGTTGTCTCTCTCCTGGGCTGTAAACTGGAGAACCTTGATTTCATGGGCATAAAAGGGCTTTAGAGAATTAACATGGTACATTTTAGGTTAGTGTCTGGGAACGCTATAGGGTAATTAACAACTCTTAGGTATTCTCAGACCATAAATGGCCCATCCCATGCCACTTCCATCTTATTGGCCTGGAGCGCTTTCAGGACCATGAGTTGGTCACCTACTCTGAAGGAAAGCTCCCTGGCGTGTTTATCATACCAGGCCTTTTGCTCTTGCTGAGCATCCTGTAGTAGGTTTTCTCGAGCAAGGGCTAGAGAGTCTTTGACGGTGTTTTGTAGGTTGGTTACAAAGTCCAAAATGGCCATAAACAAGTTCAAAGGATGAAAGCCCCAAACTGGGATGTGGTATAGCCCTGTAGGCAAAGAGCAACTGCTGCAACTCTAGGTCCCAATCATTGGGGTGCTCATTCACAAATTTACATATCATGGCCCCAAATTCCTGCAGCCCTGGCCATGGCTTGACCCTCTTCCATGGCTCAGCCTTCCCTGGACAGCAACAGCTTCTGCTCCCAGGGGAGGAGACAGCCCATTCCCCTATCTACCCTCCTCCCTCCTTTGGTTTTTCAAATGCAATGTCTGTGTAACTTCCTGTTATGCCAGTTTCACCTTGCTCTTAAAGTACAGTTTGTAGTTTCCTGTCTGAACCACAAATAACAGCAGAAGTCCTTGCTGATGTGAGGGCTTGCTCAGAGCTATATTACCAATTGTATTCATACTTATGAATATGTAATTAATATGTAAGGAGTGAATGAGACAATTTGAAAGTGAGAAACTAATCGCAAAGCAAAGAAGCAAATATCACCGTTTATAGAACCAAGGTGTATATGGGGCTGTATATAACCCTACAGTAGTAGCGGCCAGAGAGGGATGTAACCTATGACAGCAGAAACTCAGAACCGGACTGGAAGCAGTAGAGCCCCTCCAAGACCTGAAGGGGCTCCGGGGTCTCTCGGCACCTAGCGGTTCGATCTCTGGGAAGCTGGAACCTGGCCAGCCTCAGTCACCTAAGATCGAAAGCAGCACTCAAGTGTGCAACCTGTCACCAGTATGCATGGAATGTGCATGTGAGTCTCACTGCGCAGATAAGGGAAGCAAGTAATAAATCAGCCCTCAGTACCGCTTCAATTCAACCTTTGTTTGTGGTTATTTCTTCTCCTGATTCCAGGGAATGGGCAACAAGTCCCATTAAACTTCTTCACTAGGCCATTCGTTTGATGGTGGTAAGCGGTGGTAACCAAGTGGTTCACCCCACGAGCTTCCCAAAGATGTTTCATGTCCCTGCCATGAAATTAGTTCCTGAATCCGTAAGGATGTTGGAGGGCCAACCTACCGTGGCAAAAATGTCTGTTAGTGCCTGGCATACGCTTTTAGCCCTGGTCTTGCTTAGAACTACTGCTTCCAGCCATTGGGTGGCAAAATTCATGAAAGTCAGTGTGTACTGCATTCCTCTGGATATCTTCTTAGGGAAAGGACCCAGAAAATCCACAGCTACATGCTGAAATGGAACCTCAATTATGGGGAGTGGCTGGAGAGGGGTCTTGATGCTTCCTGACCCTTTGGCACAGTTCACAAGACCGGACCTAGGTAGAAATGTCCTTGCCCATTCCCTCCCAGTGGAATGATTTCCCCAAGTCTTTGGTTCTGTTCACCCCAGCATGGCCACTAGGGTGATCATAGGCTAAGTTCAAGAGCTTTACCCTATACTTAGTTGGAAATACCAACTGTCTCTGAGGATGCCAGTCCTCCTTGTGCCCACCAGAAAGGGTCTCCTTGTATAAAAGTCCTCCATTGACAACAAACATGGACCTATTGGAAGAGCTGAGAGGTGGTGAGTCGCTCCATGCCACCATCCAAGCTCCCTTGAGGCTTTCATCCGCTTCCTCCTCTCCCTTGATGCTGGAGACATTAGCTCCTTGCTGGGTTGTGGACTTGGGCTTGGTACCCCCGGAAGTGATGCAGGTGATGGAATGTCTCTGACTGTGAACCGCTCTCCGCTGGTGCACTAGGTGGTATGTCAGGCTCTGGTTGAGTCTCCTGCACAGGTTTAGCTGCTGCTGTGGGTGCAGGCTCTGTGGTGCCCTCTGGTGCTGGCTCTCCTGACTCTGGTGGGGTTGCAAGCACAGGATCTGGTGCTGACTGCTCCGCTGGTTCCGATCCTTGGGCTGGTTCTTGCACGGTCCCAGGAACTGAATCTACAACCACTGTTGTAGACTCTGGTCTGGGGTCTGGTTCCACCACCTCTGGCTGGGCCCCTGGGTCTGTGGTATCTGGGGACACAGACCGGGCCCTTGTAGGAGGCTCACAAATGGAGTTAGATGTGGAGGCCTGTTTAACCTGGCTGTGGGTGACCATCCCCCACCCTTTTGTTTAGCCTCACATGCTTAGCTAAGTCTTCTCCCAGCAGCATGGGAATGGGATAATCACCACAGAATGCAAAAGTCCATATTCCTGACCAGCCCTTGTACTGGACAGGCAACTTGGCTGTAGGCAGGTTAAAAGAGTTGGCCTTAAAGGGTTGCACCGTTACTTGGGCCTCTGGGTTGATGAATTTGGGGTCCACCAGGGACTGGTGGATAGCTGACACCTGTGCTCCAGTGTCTCTCCACACAGTAATGTTCCTCCCGCCCACACTCACAATTTCCCTTCGCTCTGGGGGGTATTTGAGAGGCATCCAGGCCTGAAGGCTCTTGGTTCGACCCCGGGGTGATGAGATGTAGTCGGCTGGTGCTCTTGGGGCAGCTGGCCTTCACATGCCCCAGCTCATTACATTTAAAGCATCGCCCAGCTGACTGTGGGCTGGGGCGAGGTGGGCAGTTGGAGAATAGAGTGGTGGGACAAAAGGTCATCTAGGGCTTCCCTAGCTGTGTGGAGGGCTCCTCCTTGCCAGGTAAGGTTTTGGACTGACCCCGGTGGTAATGTGACATCTTGGGTTGCCCCTTCTGGTATCCCTACCAGCTGCTACTAGCTTTCTTCTCCACCACCTCCACCCATTTAGCTCCGATCTCCCCCACCTCAGTTACGATTTGGGGCTTCCCATCTAGGATGTACCTTTCTATTTCCTCAGGAACAACCTCTAAGAACTTCTCCATTTGCATTATGAGAAGCAGTTCGTCCAGAGACTTAGCATTTGCTCCTGATATCCAGGCATCCCAATTTTTCACAATGTGGTAGGTATGTCGGTTAAAGGCCACATCTGGTTTCCACCTTAAGGCTCTGAACTGCTGACGGGCATGCTTGGGTATTAGCCCCATCCTAATTCTGGCCTTTTGTTTTAAAAGTTCGTACTCGTTCATGTGTTCCTTAGACAGTTCAGCTGCCACCTCTGCTAAGGGTCCACTGAGCTGCGGCCTCCTGTAGGGATGTTGTACCCAAGGCAGGCCCTATCAAAATTTTTCAAGAAGGCTTCTGTATCATCACCTCCCTTAGATGTGGGGAATTTCTTGGAATGGGGAGTGGTACCTGTGTATGGTAACATTCATTTGGGGACTAAATTGTTTTGTCGTTTATGATAAGGTTACTTGATGAAATTGTTTTAATGTAAGTTTATATATTAATGTTTCATACTGATTTAGTGATATTGGAGAGTGCTCTGTTCCATTCTTCCTTGATAGAATTGTTCTGTCCTGTTAGAAGTTTGGTGTTGAAATTATTGTACTGTTCTGTGTGTGAATGAGTATGTGTGGAATGTAAATAAATGAGAGAAAAAACACCAGTAAATTACAAAAGGGGAGTGAAGAAACAAGATGCCAGTGTCATCATCATGATGACAGGGACCTGTTCACCTGCACATCTACCAATGGGACATATGCCATCATGTGCCGGCAACGTCCCTTTGCCATGTACATTGGCCAAACTGAACAGTTTCTACGTAAAAGAATAAATGGACATAAATCTGACATCAGGAATTATAACATTCAAAAACCAGTGTCAGAGAAAAAGAGAGCTCTCACTCTCAGGTTGGGTGCAGCAAATCGGATACTTTATTATCTCTAGCAATTGCCTAGAGGGAGAGAGCTAACCAGGTCTCTCTCCAGGTAAACAATTACGGCAAGTGTTTATACCTTTGTTACAGGCAATAATGAGCAACAGCTGCATTTTGTTGATACATAGGTCATTCTGATAACTTATTTTTCTCACTTATTTAGACTCTAGTCTACATTCCATACGTATCTACATGAGGTCACAACAACTTCTCGCTCAGTTCTTTCCCAGTCGCCTCACACAATCCTTGCTTCTACAAGTCTCGCGTTATTAGGGTTACAGCTCGCCTGACTCTTGCTCACAGCTAGCCTGTTTGCATTGACATCCCCTTCAAATCCCTGTCAGTTCTTTCTCTGCTTCCACACCTCCCCCCTTTTGTACTTCTAGTACAACAAATATCCTTAGACCACCATTTGCATCAAGCCTTGGATTTCAGATTCTACATCAAATGCTTCAACCTTAGGGGTTTTGATTGGATGTAATGACAATGCATGATCAACATGGACATGAAAGGTACTGCTGTTATCATGTCCTTTACAACAATAACACAATCCTAAACCAAATAACAATAAAAGCAGTAACATTCCCACAGTAATAATATGAGGGGGTTGTGGTGCAGTTTTAGTCGCAAGGCACAATACAACACACTTAGTGCATGAAGTAGACAGACACTCTACAAGCTGTGTGAAAGGCCTCCTTTTCAACCTGATATACATTTTGAAGCATGCAAATTTGCCCTTGTAATTCAGAGATTCTTTGAAGCTCTGGTAACAGTAAAAGCAAATTTTTAAATCGATCAGATACTAAACTAGTCCAGTTAAAGGGTATCTGAAATCTAAGGGCTACTTGTAAAATTCTATCTGCCGACCAGTAAATAATAAGATTGCGTGCAGCAGTAGTGAGATTAAAATGAATATCTCACAATGCGGTGGCCTCAACACACACACAGCTATCATTATCTTGAAAAAGTAGGTCTCCTGTCACCTTGTTCCCTTGTACCCTACCCTCCCAGCAAACGATGTCATGAACAGTGACAACATCTCCTGGCTTCAGTTTACGTACACACTGAACTCATGGCTATTGGGAGAGGTCCTGGATGACTGGAAAATGGCTAGTGTAGTGCCCATCTTTAAAAAAGGGAAGGAGAAGGATCCAGGGAACTACAGGCCAGTCAGCCTCACCTCAGTCCCTGGAAAAATCATGGAGCAGATGCTCAAAGAATCCACTCTGTAGCACATGGAGGACAGAAAGGTGATCAGGAACTATGAACATGGATTCACCAAGGGTAAGTGATGCCTGACTCACCTAATTGCCTTCTGTGAGAAAATAACTGGGTCTGTGGATGAGGGGAAAGCAGTGGAAGTATTATTCCTTGACTTTAGCAAAGCCTTTGATTACGGTCTCCACAGTATTCTTGCACACCAAGTAAAGAAGTATTGGGCTGGTATGAATGGACTATAAGGGGATAAAAGCTGCTAGATCATCAGGCCTCAACAGGTGTGGATCAAATGCTCCATGGTCTAGTTGACAGCCGGTTTCAAGTGGAGTGCCCCAAGGGTCGGTCCTGGGGCCGGTGTTTTGTTCAATATTTAATGATCTGGAGGATGGTGTGGACTGCACTCTCAGTAAGTTTTTAGATGACACTAAACTGGGAGGAGTGGTAGATACGCTGGAGGGTAGGGATAGGATACAGAGGGACCTAGAAAAATTAGAGGATTGGGCCAAAAGAACCCTGATGAGGTTCAACAAGGACAAGTGCAGAGTCCTCCACTTAGGATGGAAGAATCCCATTCACTGTTACAGATTAGGGACAGAATGGCTAGGAAGCAGTTCTGCAGAAAAGGACCTAGGGGTTACAGTGGACGAGCAGCTGGATATGAGTCGACAGTGTGCACTTGTTGCCAAAAAGTCTAACAGCATTTTGGGCTGTGTAAGTAGGGGCATTGCCAGCAGATCGAGGGATGTGATCATTCTCCTCTATTCGACATTGGTGAGGCCTCATCTGGAGACTATGTCCAGTTTTGGGCCCCACACTACAAGAAGGGTGTGGAAAAATTGGAAAGAGTCCAGCGGAGGGCAACAAAAATGATTAGGGGGTTGGAGCACATGACTTATGAGGAGAGGCTGAGGGAACTGGGATTGTTTAGTCTGCAGAAGAGAAGAATATGGGGGGGAGTAGATAGCTGCTTTCAACTACCTGAAGGGGGGTTCCAAAGAGGATGGAGCTAGGCCGTTCTCAGTGGTAGCAGATGATAGAACAAGGAGTAATGGTCTCAAGTTGCAGTGGGGGAGGTTTAGGATGAATATTAGGAAACGCTATTTCACTCAGAGAGTGGTGAAGCACTGGAATGGGCTCCCTAGGGAGGTGGTGGAATCTCCTTCCTTATAGCTCAGGCTTGACAAAGCCCTGGCTGAGATGATTTAGTTGGGAATTGGTCCTGCTTTGAGCAGGGTGTTTGACTAGATACCTCCTGAGGTCTCCTCCAATCCTAATATTCTATGATTCTACTAATCAATTAAAGGCAGGTAAAGCTGTCACAAACATCTTGGGATTTTAGACCCTGCTTTCAATTTCCTGATTTCAGTGGATTCAAAATCTCATACTGAATAGTTCAGTAAAAGAGGACGTGTTTTTTCCTCTCTGAGTTCATGTACATTTATAATTTGGTGTGAACTTCACTAATCTCTTTGCCTTGAAGATCTCCTGCTTTAGGGAGTGCAGAAGGTTCAATACACTGAGTGCTCCCTGCCTTGCTTCTCACTCTGCTAGCTGGAAAGATGATTAAATCTGATATTAACAAATAGCCTGACCCAAAGCGCACTGAAAGAAATTGAAAACTCCCCTTGGCGTCAATCTGTTTTGGATCAGACCCTCCTACAGTGAGTGGGAACACTACATTCCTAGGAAATAGATGAAAATTGCCCTCCTCCCACAAAAACAAACAAATCTCTTTTGCATTGAACTTTTCCATGGACATGTCAGCATTTTTACAAGAAATAAAATAATAATCAATACAAATATTGTTATTAGAGAATCCTAGCAATGTAGGGTGGAAGGGACCTCATGGAGTCAAGTCAGGCTCCCCATGCTGGGGCAAGACCAAGTAACACCAAGTAAACGTCCCAATGGGTGTTTCTCTGACCTGCTTTCAAACACCTTCAGCACTGAGCGGTCCAGATGTTGATCTGTCTAGCTGAAGTTCCTCATGCTTCCCTTCTTCTTTATAGGCCAGTCTTGTTGGTTCAACTACATCTCCCAGTTGCTCCTGTTCAAAACCAAAATACTTCAGATTTCAGCCAAAATAGACCATTGCCAAAATAGTTTGGATTTGGAGTTTTATTCATAAAAGCTCAAAAATTTCCAAGGGGAGAGGTGGGAATTTTGACTGAGTCCCGAGTCTAACTTTGACATCATCTTAGGCAACTTCTGTGAGTCAGGCCTGTCCTGCTTGATAATACCTGCCAGTGAAGCTGCACCACAGCCATGACCACCTTCTTTTCACTTAGGGTGACCTCTTCACACACCTCAAAGCTCTCGAGTGGTATTTCCCTATGGCATTCAGGCCTCAGATCAGGAACATGGTCTGTCTTACAATTCTCTGCACAGAATATCATCTTGACAATGGCTTCACTGTTTTGATGCACTTTTAACCTGTTTATATGCACAGTCCGAGGTGCATCCCTGCTGCGGGGGGCTGTGTACTTTGCAGGTAACAGCGTGACCCCTCACTACCATCTCAGAAGGCCCCTCCCATCAGTTTTGCAATTTGTACTTTTCCATGAGGAATAATACCAGCAGCAGACCCCCTGCATCAAATGATCGCTTGCAAGGAGAGCAGAACCTCCTTTATCCCATCGAGTTGGGACCAGGGCCAGATTGGTTAACCAAAACGTCGGAGAATCGGATGAATGGGAACGTGCCCGGCTGCAGCGCCATCTAGGGACCATAGGAGAGATTGCCCACTTCTGGACCTGTGTGCACTGGTTTTGAGTTAATATGGAGAACCCTGGATAATGGAGGGTCAGATAAACAGGGTTCTACTGTATTGTGATCATCCCATTCCTTCCGAGCTGCTTGGCTTCTAGGGAGGCTTTGTGTCACTATTCCAATCATAGTTGTAAGGAAACTTAATTTAGGCTCCTCCCTGTGAAAGGGAAAGGAAAATTGAAGTGCTTCAGTAAGATCAACCTTCCCAGAATGAAATGTTCCATTTTTGGTTTCAAAAGGACATTTGGCTTCATAAGTTTATTTTATTGTGAAGGAGATTGTGCCTTTCACGGTTTGTGGCACCCAAGCAGACAAGTTAGAGAATATATAAAATACTCCTGCTGGACATTCGCAAAGTCTCGCTAATTTGTTTCTTAGGAGCCAGACCACCACCACGTAGGAACCCAAAACTCAGAGGGAGAGAACGCAGGCTACTGCCTATAACAGAAAGGCCCAACTCACTGGTACCTGCTGACTGGCTGCTGCTACGCCCCGATTGTGTGCTGCCCTACCGAGCTCCCTAGCATGCAAGCACACCCAGAACCCTGCCCAACACTTAAAGTCACAGGATTCAATTTTAACACAACCACAAATACACCAGAGCATCAACATTTTCTGTTTTACAAGGTCTCTCCTTTTTTGGAACCCTTGTTTTAAATATGCCATGCGGGATTTGAATCAAATTTCAGCTACTAATTATCATGTGGGTGGAATCATCATTAATGTGTATTCTGGGTAGCTATGTTGTTGGCTTCTGTAGGAAATTTGTGAAAACAGGAACACTGGGAAAGCCTTGCCCCCCACCCCACACACACACCCCACACATTTTGCTACCCACTGGTGCTGCCTGAGCAGTAGCCTTGTGACATCAGAGATAACCCACCATTCAGCACTCCCTCCCTCCGGTTCATTTTCATACTTGGAGGGAATGAGTAGCACCCTGGCTGCCATGGCTACAGCTGCCTTTGACAGCTGGTTGCCCCCTTTTTACCAGATCATCATCACAGACTGGAAGTTTGTAATGAAACAGGGCCAGAGCTGAATAACCAGGACAGCCCCTGCCGTGCTCAGTGGGGTTTGTGCTGCAGTACGGCTCTGTGTTCCTTCACAAAGGGCAGGTGTTTGCTACTGTCCTCAGTAAGGCCTAGGTGAAAACAAGATGCAAAATTCCAGCTCTTTTTCTTGGATATTGTTTCTCTGCTTCTTGCACATTCAGGGTTGTAGCTGAGAACTTTCACTGACCCTGAAGGTGCATAAAATGAGTTTTGTTTTAATGCAGTTTAATTCAATAACTTTCAATACTCTGAGCAGCACAGCACTGAGTGGTGAAACGGGGATTTTCACCAAGATAACAATGGCAATAAAATATAGACTGAACCAACGCATGAGTAAGAGCTTCATTATTTAAACAGCTTGTAGAGGTGTGGACTCACCCCCACAGCACCTCCTGCTGGCGACTTCTGGGAATTAGCTCATTCCAGCTCTGGAGCACCCTCTGCAGGCCGGTGATCCGCCCTGTCCTCTGGTCCCCTGTGCCCCTTTAACAGGGGTGCTGCCCCCTGGCAGTAACCCCTCAGTCTCAGGGTAACCCTCCACCCACTATCCCCATCTCGCCTCAGTATCGGGCTACTGCCAGTCATCGTCTTGCCCCATGCCCTGGGACACACTGTAGTATCAGCCACTCATCACTGGCAAGGAGGGTTTGGACCTGCTGCCTTGGTCTACCCTGGGCTCCCCTCTGCAACCCCCAGGACCCTTTGGCCTTCTGCTAGGCCACAGCCTGGGGCTTTCCAGGCTGGAGTGCCCCAGCTCCTCTGCCTTTCTCCAGCCCTGCTCCACTCAGGTACCCTGTCTCTTGCTCCCTGGAGCCAGGCCCTTCTCCCTCTACTGACAGAGAGAGACTGATCCTTCTGGCTTCCCTGGCCTTCTTATAAGGCCCTGTTGCTCAGTTTGGG
>NC_133773.1:309564-362602 GCF_003597395.2 Chelonoidis abingdonii | reverse complement strand
ATCTCTCCGACAGCAGGTCAGCTGTTTAAACTTAACAGATCTACTGGTTCCCTTTATCCAATTCTAGTTCCTCTTTTTGGGCCCTGATCATCTTCTCCTTGCATCCCTTTATACAGTTAAAACAAGCTAGCTAAGGCTTTAAATTATTTTACAATCATATGGCATTTATCTCTCTAGCAGGCTTCAGGACTTATTTGGGTTTAGAGAAATTCCATGCAGGCCTCCTCAAATCGTATAATTGTTATAGGGATAAGGGACTAGGGGCTTTTTCCCTACAACGTCTAGACCCTTTCAGACCAGAGAAACAAGCAAAACCAAAAACCACAAACAAAGGCTTCCCTCCACCGAGATTTTGAAAGTATCTTGTTTCCTGATTGTCCTCTGGTCAGTGTTGCAGTCATGTTTGTTAACCCTTTACAGGTGAAAGAACATTACCTTTAGCTATCTGTTTATAACAGCACAGCACTCCGACAGGACATACACAAATCTGTGATTGTACCGTTCCCCACCCCCACCCTTTGCCCTTTCTGATTCCAAAAAAGTTGTGTTTTTCAATAAATTAATTTTCCTTCTAATAATGGATTTTTGGCTTTGAAAACAGTCCTTTATTAGGCATAAAGTTAAAATATACCTTAGCCAGGAAAGAAACCAGACACAGCAAATCAGCTTAGCAAGCACAATTCCTACTAACATTGTAACCACTGCACTTCACTCCCGTGCAGGGCACCAACATTACTGTTGGTTTTCAGCCTCAAATTTCCTCCCTCAAGCATCCCTAATCCTTGCACCGTTGTGCTGGGCCCCTCTAATAGCCCTGCTCTCTGGCTGTGCAATTCAGCCTCAGGCATTGAAGCTTGGAGGTCCATGCCTGACTGAATCTTCCATCTTCCTTCACAAAATTTACGAGACCAGCATGCGGATATAACCGGGGATGCTGCTTTCCCCAAGTCTAGCTTCCCACACAGATTCGCACACAGTCATTACCACAATTCAGCCTGTGTGAAACGCTCCTTGCTGCTGTCAAGCTCCTGTGTAGGTTTCATGAGCCATGCATAAAGGGAGCGGGTCTCCAAGGATTACAAGTGTGCATTTCGACGTCCCTACTGTGATCTTCCAGTCTGGAAAAAAGTCCGGCTACAGCTTCCTAAAACAGCCACTGTTCGAGAAATGCGGTGCATTATGCACCTTCCGGCCAGCCGTTTAATGTCAATGAAACACCCACAGTGATCCACAAGCCTGAGCACCATATAAACACCTCTTCGATTAATGTACTCAGATGCTAGGTGGGTGGCCAGAATAGGAATATGCGTCCCATCTATCGCCCCTCCTTTAGGAAACCCATTTGTGTAAAGCCAGCCACAATGTCCTGCATTCCCAAGTCACAGTTCTTCTTAGCAGGATGCGATTAATGTCCCTGCAAACTTGTATCAACACAATTCCAATGTCGACTTTGCCACTCCAAACTGGTTCGCGACCCATCGGTAGCTGTCTGGAGTTGCCAGCTTCCAGATTGCAATAGCCACCTGCTTCTCCACCGGCAGGGCAGCTCTCAATCTTGTGTCTTTGCGCTGCAGGGAGGGGGCGAGCTCCTCACACAGTCCCATGAAAGTGGCTTTTCTCATCCGACAGTTCTGCAGCCAGTGCTCGTCATCCCAGACTTGCACGATGATGTGATCCCACTATTCACTGCTTGTTTCCCAAAAGCAGCATTCCACGTGCTAAGCATGTCTGTGAATGCCACAAGCAATTTCGTGTCGGATGCGTTATGCGACTCGCTACCATCGTCAGACTCCTCACTGTCACTTTGGATCTTAAGGAATAGCTCAACTGCCAAACGTGATGTGCTGCCAAGGCTTGTCAGCGTACTCCTCAGCAGTTCGGGCTCCATTTCCCGCAGACCAAAACACAACAGAGATCACGCTGCACAGAAACGGTTGAAAGATGGCGCCAAATGTAGATGGAAACACAGGGATTGCTGGGATGTGAAGCAATGCATCATGGGGCTTTGGGACAGGAACCAGAATGCCCCACCCCCTCCGCCCCCTTCCCACAACCCATGGCACCAGAATGGGAAGAGGTGCTGTGTGGGATAGCTGCCCATAATGCACCACTTACAATGTCGCTGCAAATGCTGCAAATGTGGCCACAACAGTGCACTGGCAGCTGTCAGTATGGACAGTCTGCAGCGCTTTCCCTACTCAGCAGTATGAAGACAGGTTTAACTCCCAGCGATGTACAGCTGCAAGTGTAGCCATACCCTGAGGGTGCTCCTCACAAACCACCCCAGACTTGCCAAATGTTACCGCCCTTTCCCCTGGCCACCAGCAGTTCTTCACTTACCCCTCAGTACGCCCTGGAGACAACTGCTATGTCTGACCCCAGACTGCAGACAATCCCCAAGGCACAAAGATGCCTGTGCAGCTCTGTGGACACAACCTACAGAGCTGAGTGCTGAAATGAGGCAACATCTGCCCCCTTGTCATATACAGCAACAGCCCTGCTGAGCTGCTGCAGCTGTTCCACTCCTCCATACAGCTGCACCCAACACAGTAATTCAGAGTGTGGACAGAGCTTGTGTAGAATAACCACCCTCTTCTCCAGAGCTCCCCTGCTCGCTGCTCACTCCTCTTTGCCCCCTACCTTGATGTCCTGTTACCCACCACTTGCACCTTTTCTCCTCCTTCCCCAAGACCCGCCACCTTCCTGCCGCTCGTGACTTTTCACCCCCTCCCCCGTGGCGGATGGGGTGGTCCTTGTAGGAAGAGGCGGAGCAAGGGTGAGACCTCGGGGGGAAGAGGCAGAGCAGGGGCTTGAAGAGGAGCCCTGTGGGTGGGGCCACAGGGGAAAGCATGAGCAGGAGCAGGTCCTGGGGGCGGATCGTGGGTAGGGCGACTGCCTGGGTGCCCTTTGGATGACAGCGCCCCTGGGCCAGCACACCTGCAGAGGGAGGTGTGCCACATCCTGTGCTCCTTTCCTCTTCTCCCTGGCCGCCATCCATGGCTTTCCACAAATCCATGCTGGTTATTCCTTATAACCATGTTCTTCACTAAGTACTTACACATTGTTTCTTTAATGTTTTTTTCCACCATGTATCCAACTTAGGTTGACCAGTCTAGAATTTCCAGGGGACTTTTTTTTTTTGTCTTTTTTAAAGATAGGTGCTATGTTTGCCCTTCTCCAGTCATCTGGAAACTCTGCAAGTTCTCAGAGATAACAGATAAAAGTTCCAACACTGCTACAGCTAGTTCTTTAAGTAGCCAATGGTGACTTGCATTGGACCCTGCTGATCATAGAATATCAGGGCTGGAGGGGACCTCAGAAGTTCATCTAGCCCAACCCCCTGCTCAAAGCAGGACACATCCCCAGGGAGTTTGTTTTTTTATAACCCCTGCTCTCTAAACGGCCCCTTCAAGGGTTGAGCTCACAACCCTAGGTTTAGCAGGCCAATGCTCAAACCACTGAACTATTCCCTCCCCCTTAGGTGAGTTGAAGGCACCCAACTTGTCTAAATATTCTTTACTCTGTTCTTTCCCTATTTTTGCATGTGTCCTTCCCCCTTGTTGTTAATATTGTGTTGTGTATCTGGTCACCCTCAATTTTTTGTGAAGACTGAAGCAAAATAAGCGTTGAGTACCTCAGCCTCCTTGAGATCATCAGTTAATAGCTCTCCTTCTCTGCTAGAGGACCTACACTTTCCTTCATCTTTCTCTTGCTCCTAATGGATTTAAATAATCTCTTCTTCTTGTCTTTTCTGTCCCTTGCGAGGTGTAACTCACTTAGTGCCTTTCCCTTTCTTATTTTGTCTTATTTTTTTTATATCCTTGTGCTAGTCTTTTGTGCTCTTCCTTGGCAATTCAGCCATCTTTCCACGTTTTGCAAGATTCCTTTCTGATGTTCAGATCATTAAAGAGCTCCTGATGGAGCCATATTCTCCTCTCACTATTCTTCCTGTCATTCCTTCACAGCAGAGTAGTTTGCAGTTGTGCTTTTATTATTGTGTCCTTAAGAAACTGCCTGTTATCCTGAACTTCCTTTTCCCTTAAGTTTCCTTCCCATAGGACCTCACTCACCAGTTCTCTGAGTCTGTTAAAATCTGCTGTTTTGAAGTCCATTGTCCTTACTCTGCAGCTCTTACTCCTTCCTTTCCTTTGAATCACAAAATCTATCATTTTATGATCTCTTTCATGCACATTGTCTTCCACCTTCAGGTTCACTGCCAACTCCTCCCTATTGGTCAGAATCAAGTCTAATAAGACTGCCCCCAAGGTACTTTCTGGAACAACAACAAAATTACCTCCAATACATTCCAAGAGCTTATTGAAAATATTATTTTTTGCCATATTTCTTTCCCAACAGATGTCTGGGTAGCCAAAGTCCCCATTGCTACCAGGTTTTGAGTTTTGAATGCATCTTTTATTTGTTCTAGAAATGCCTCATCCACCTCATCTCCTTGACTTGATGGTCTATAGCAGACTCCTTCCATGGCACCAACCCTATCTCTTGCCCCTTTCACCTTCACCCAGAGACTTTTAACTGAACTTCCTCTCACCTCTTTCTGGACCTCAGAACAAATATATTTATTTTTGTTGTGTAATGTATAATGCAACACCTCCTCCCTTTTATCCTGCCTGTCCTTCCTGAACAAGCTATCCCCCTCTGTACAAACTTCCCCTGAAGTGTAATTAGCAAAGACAAATAATGTTTCCTACCCTGTACTCCTGGACAGCCTCCTCCATGGGAACCATGTTGTGAGCTCAATGAGCTTGGGATCTCTCACACACCAGACAGATGGGGGTCTGATCCTCTTTGCAGCAGAGCTTCAAAAGCTCTAGATGTCTCTCACACATATTTCCTCCTACAGCCTTTTCCACAATTTGTGAAATTAATAACAGGAGTATTGAGTCCACAATATTCTCCAGCTCCCTGTTTGGCCTGAAGTTGCTCTTCTGGAACCTCTTTCTGCACTGAGGATAGACAATGTTAAACTCCTTTTCCTTGTAGTGCTGAGCAGTACATTCTGTGCAGAAGCTGTGTCCACACTCAGTAGTCACAGGGTCTTTAAATAAACCCAAACAGATGGAACAAGTAGCTTGATCTTTGATGTTTTTTGCAGGATCTGCAGCTGCCATGCTTCTTTGTATGAAAGAATGAACAAGTTCCTTGTCATCACCTCACGATGTGTCCATCTCACAGCAGGAAGGTGTCTCCCTCCTCAGAAATTGCATCAGTCCAAAGGTCCTTGCTGAATTTGTATTGGTCCATTTGCATGGAGCCACTCCCTAGAGACTGAACAAATACTTTTGTTCTCTTAGCAACACTGATAAGCTTATCCCCATGAAACTAAGAGCACCTCCCTGGGCTGGACAGAAAACATTTGTTTCTGCATTGAAATTTTCAGTGAAAATGAAGGAAAATGTTTCTGTCATATTTTTCAGTGGAAAACTGAATTTTCATTGAAAAAATGAAAATCCCCAAACCAATTTTTTCACGAAATAACTGCTGAAAATAAAATTTAAAAAAAAAAATCAGCAAAAAGCTAAAATAATTTTACGTCCAAATATTTCAGTTTTCAGGGTTTTGGTGTTCTGATGGGAAAATGAGTATTTTTGAAGAAACCCCAAGTATTTTTTAAGTATTTTTGAAGAAAACCCAAGAAAGAAACCAACAGGACTCCACTGGCCATCACATACAGTCTCCAGTTAAAACCCCTCCAACGCATCATCAGCGATCTACAACCCATCCTGGACAATGATCCCACACTTTCACAGGCCTTGGGTGGCAGGCAAGTCCTCGCCCACAGAACAATCGCAACCTGAAGCATATTCTCACCAGTAACTGCACACCGCACCATAGTAACTCTAGCTTAGGAACCATCCATGCAAAAACCTCGATGCCAATCTGCCTACATATCTAACCAGCGACACCATCACAGGACCTAACCAGATCAGCCATACCATCACCGGTTCATTCACCTGCACGTCCACAATGTAATATACGCCATCAGATGCCAGCAATGCCCTGTCTATGTACATCGGCCAAACTGGACAGTCTCTACGGAAAAGGATAAATGGACACAAATCAGATATTAGGAATGGCAATATACAAAAACCTGTAGGAGAGCACTTCAACCTCCTGGACACGCAACAGCAGATCTTAAGGTGGCCATCTGCAGAAAAAAACTTCAGGACCAGACTTAAAGAGAACTGCTGAGCTTCAGTTCACTGCAAATTTGGACACACATCAGCTCAGGATTAAACAAAGACTGTGAATGGCTTGCCAACTACAAAACCAGTTTCTCCTCCCTTGGTTTTCATACCTCAACTGCTAGAACAGGGCCTCATCCTCCCTGATTGAACTAATCTCATTATCTCTAGCTTGCTTCTTGCTTCCACATATACATATATATACCTGCCCCTGGAAATTTCCACTAATGCATCTGACGAAGTGGGTATTCACCCATGAAAACTCATGCTCCAAAACGTCTGTTAGTCTGCAAGGTGCTTTTGAAGAAAAGAGAGACTTTTCATAAAAATTTTCATTTTGTTGAAAACACAATTTCCCATTGAAAAAATTGCTGAATGTAAAATTTTTAATGGTCCTACTTCCTTCCTTCCTCTGGTTTCCCTCCCTCATGTGAGACTTGCCACTGTTTACTAGGGTCTGTCTGTCTCTCCATGCTCTCCTCCCCCACTCGGAGTTCTCTTCCCCTTGTGATCTCATCCTTTCCCTTCCTAGCCCACAGGACACATCTCATGATGCTTCTTTCAGCCCCACAGCACCCTCAAAACCCCTCTGTCCTGGTGCTTCCTCTGCCCGTCTCCTCAGTTCTGGACAATCCCTGGTCTCCTGATCCCTCTGCGTTCGAGAGAATGCCTGTAGTGATTCCACTCTCCTGACTTTTCTTTTCTTTTCTCCAGATTCTCTTCATCTACTACTCCATGGGGTTTGGTCCCAGCAGAGGGGGCAGGGGAGCCATGTAAGCTAGCCAGTAGGGAATGCAGAGGAGAGGGGTACAGGGAGTTAAGTGACAGTCCAGGCTGCAGGGAGGCACCTACCTCTGCCTGTGAGACACAAGCAAGAACCCTCTCCTGGGGTAGGCACCTGAGGTGGCAGCATTTTTTCAAGAACAACCAAGGTGTCAGCTCCTCCTTGTAAACTGTTACTTCAGTGGTTGGAGCCCATAGGATATAGGAGACACAGGTTCAATTTCCCCCTCTGCCTGAGAGGGAACAGGGACTTGAATTTGGGTCTTCTACCTCTCAGGTGGGTGCTCCAGCCCCTGGCAAGGCCGTACTCTGAGATGGGCTCCCTCATAATCTCCTCTTGGAACAGTTCTGCTGTGTAATTACACAGACATTGAGACAAGAAAAGTGTGAGAGTGACTGTATAGTCCTGTGTTAAGACACCCACCTAGGAGGCAGGAGATCGAGAGTCCAATCCCCCAGTGATTAGGGCACTCTCCTGGCAGGTGAGAGACCCTGTCGAAATCCCTTCTCATCAGGCAGAGGAAAATGAACCTGAGACTCCTACACCCTGGGTGAGTACCATAACCACTCGGTCCTTCTCTGGACATTTTGTGTGGTTAGGCTGCTCTAAGTACGTCTACCAGATCAGGCCCCAAAGGCACGATAGGCACTGGAACCTGCTGAGGTTTAGGCATGAATTACACTTACTGATAAACAATGGGATGACAGAGCAATCACGGCACTAGAACTCCCATAGACTGAGAGTGTTGTGATGTTTAATTATGTCATGGGCATGTATTGTATTCATTTATCTGGATTTATCGCAAAGAGCATAACACAACACCTATCCTCATCATTCATTAGACAATGCAGTGCAAAAATCTGCACAAACCATTACAGCAGTGCATATTTCCACTCCTCCATACTTTACAAATCAAAATCTCCCCATCTTTTGTGTCTCCCCACTGAAGCCATCCACCTGTTTCAGCAGTTTTAAGTTCCTGCTCAAAAAGTTGGGCTTTGCAAAGTGCCCAGAAGGTCAACAGATTCAGATAATTTCAGTCCAAGGAACATCCTGCCAGTAGGCCCTCTTTTATACCAAGCTCAAATGTCTCCACTCACCTCTAGCGGAGGGGTATTATGGCATGTGAAGGGTGGTGTCTCTCAGGTAGGAAGGTCTCAAGCCATTTAGGGCTTTGTATGTCAAAACCTGAACCTTAAACACCACATAGGAAGGCCACTCATCTGGTATTAAACCAGACAGTTCTCTTATTGAGACGTTTCTCTCCTCTCTGGTACTGGGACAAAACTGGTTTTGGTTTTGTCTGGTATCGGGCAGGGGATGCCACTCTACCCCCTTTGGCTCTTACATACCTCAAAGCTGTGAACACAATGGAGGGAGAAGAATTAATTTAGGAGGAATTTTATTAGGGTGAGATGGATAATGAAGGTGAATGCAATGATGATCAGGGAAAATGTGGGTTGAATCTCAGGTAATAATTATTTAGGATATTTAACTTTGGGAACAAGTTCCTTAGGGATGCAGTGGATTTTCCATCACTTGGAGTCTTTAGATTCCACCACTTAGAGTCTTTCAGAAGTTTCATAGTAGCCGCCATGTTAGTCTGTATCCGCAAAAAGAATGAGGAGTACTTGTGGCACTTTACAGACTAACAAATTTATTTAGGCATACGCTTTCGTGGGGTAGAACCCACTTCATCAGATGCATAGACTGACAAGACTTTCTAAAAGATATACTTAATCACAAAGCATTGAGCTGAATGCAGCAGTCATTAGGTGAAATTCTTCCGCCTTAGCATGAATATAAGAATCTATCAAATAAAATATAAAGAGCTCTGGGGCTGGAGAAAGCTCTGTCCAGGGTCTTGAGATACTGAAATCCGGTGCCTGGTGTGACGGGTTGGATCACAGAAATCCCCTTGGGGCTGCCAAGTGACATGCCAAGACTACTTCTGCCCGTGCCTTCCGTGCCAGCTTGGGACTCCAGAACCCTGCCTGGTTGTGCCAGACACATTTGCCGGCTACAAACACAGATTCAGTTCTGAACCACATCTCACAAATTGCAGACTTAACTGAAAGCAGTTTAAGAAGTGTTCCTGTCTCTGACACTCAGATGCCCAACTTCGAATGGGAGCCAAACCCCAAATAAATCCATTTTACCCTGTATAAAGCTTATCCATGGTAAACTCATAAATTGTTCACCCTCTCTAACACTGATAGAGAGAGACGCACAGCTGTTTGCCCCCCCACCCCCCGCTCCAGATCTTAATGCATACTCTGGGTTAAATAAGTAAACAGTGATTTCATTAAATACGGAGAGTAGGATTCAAGTGGTTCCAAGTAGTGACAGACAAAACAAAGTGAATTACCAAGCAAAACAAAATAGAACCCGCAAGCCTATGCCTAATACTGTAAGAAGACTGAGTACAGATAAAATCTCACCCTCAGAGGTGTTCAGTAAGCTCCTTTTACAGACTAGCCTCTTTCTAGTCTGGGTCCAGCAATCACTCACACTCCCATGGTTACTGTCCTTTGCTCCAGTTTCTTTCAGGTATCCTTTGGGGGTGGAGAGGCTCTCTCTTGAGCCAGCTGAAGACAAAATGGAGGGGTGTCCCAGAGGTTTAAATAAACTTTCTATTGTGGGTGGACACCTCTCCCTCCCGCTGTGTAGAATCCCAGCTACAAGATGGAGTTTTGGAGTTACATGGGCAAGTCACATATCCATGCATGACTGAGTTCCTTACCAGCCAAGCCACGTTCTTGGGAAAGCTCAGATGTGGATTGGTGTCTCCAAGTTCATTGTTGGTGTAAGTGTTTCTTGACTGGGCACTTACTGAGAATAGTCTTTTCTCAGGAACCCGACCAACTGCTTCACTGAGGTATTTAAAATTAAACAAGCGCACAGCCAATATTCATAACTTCGAATACAAAAATGATACATGCATACAGATAGGATGAATGTATTCAGTAAATCATAACCTTTGCAGAGATGTGTTACCTGGCATATCATAGTCCAGTTATGTCATATTTACTTTCATAAGCATATTTCCATGAAGCATTATGAGGTACATGCAATGTCACACCTGGAGAATAGAGCGGAGAGAGAACAATCACACACTGGCCCCAGGGCAATGGATGGGATGGGCTCTCACAGGGCTTTTCCATCGCTGCAGACCAACCTTCAGAGGCAGGTGATAGTGCAGAGGTTGCACCCATAGAAACAAGTGCTCACCCCTTCTCCCCCAACACACACAAGAGCAATTTCCTGATGTGCACACACAGAGGGGGAGCAAATGCACGTTTCTGTGGGCCTAATGCTGGGATACTCTGAAACCAACAGTGACTCCAAAGAGACTTTTTTTTTTAGCAGAAGGGGAGCGGCTGCCTAGTTAGGAAACATTTGCTGGTATAGAGCATGAGACATCAGATTTCTTGGGCTCAGAGTTTCCCTTTATAAGGGAACAAACAAGAAAAAATGGTTGATTACAATAAAGGTTGCTTAGTTGGAAAAGTTTCTGGTATGACCCTAGAAATGCCTGGGAATCACAGAATTATAGAATATTAGGGTGGAAGAGACTTCAGGAGGCCATCTAGTCCAATCCCCTGCTGAAAGCAGGAATGTAGTCATAAGGGAGGTGTCTTTAACATACCTGAACTTGCACACATCACATTAACCTATCATGCTGACAGACACCACACCTTCACAAGGAAACCCATTGCACTGGAAAGAAACCAAACTGTATGCATGAAAAACCCTAAGGACAGGTCAACAGACAGGTTTTGTACTGATTCAACTACTCTGGCTTAGAAACCAATATTGTTAACTCAGTGCAAACCCCTTGGTGTGGATGTTGTTACACTGGTATAAAGGTGTTTATATTCCTAGTGTATTTTGTTACATATGGGAAATCTAAACCAACAGAGTTAAGCAGTACAAACCCTGTATATACACCAGGCTCACTTCACACAATAATGCAAAACCCTGATACCCACCCAGACTCTATCCTTGGAGACGTAACAGACTGTTGTGGGCTGGGTTAAACCTTGTTATTGTGGGGTGGGCACAGCTGCCACCTGATATCCAGGGTAAATGCTTAGAAGTGGCCTAAGCAACAGCAGTAGCACCCAAGCCACAGGCACATGGGGAAACGTGAGCAGAGGCTGAATCATGTGGCCCGAGGGGTTTCACATGCAGGGCTCAGGGGTGTGTGTATGTGTGCACTGTTTTTTCAAGAGAGAAAGAAAGAGAAGCAGAAAAGAAGCCAAGCAGACGCAGCCTGGAAGCACAGTGTGTGGGGCTGAGAGGAGCCCACAGAAAGCTTTTGGGCTGAGATGCTGTCTGATACAGGGTTGGAGCTGTGAGAAAGGACACTGCCTTCTGATGTTTGGTTCCTCCTGTGTTGAGGGAAGCAGGACTTTGTACAGTCCTTATTAATAAATAAAATTGCATCAAAGAAATACCTGACAATCACCAATTTCTCTCAACTGTAGCAACCTACACAAGACCTCCAAGTTTTTGGCTAGAGACTTTGGTCAATATACTTCTAACCAACTCACAAGGGTCTGCATCAGATACCTGGGAATGTTGCTCAGGTCAGAATTACAGTCTCTGTCAGAGCATGAGTGAGAAGAATTTGATGTGTTCACTATGATCATTGCTACACTGGGAGTCCAAGGACAGTATGGAGTCTGGCAATGAGCTAGGTTAGTGTGTGTGTGTGTGTGTAGTTGTGCCAAACACATCTCCCTTGGCTGGAAACTCCCCTGCTTTTCCAGATTTGTACTGGAAGGTTTTCCATGAGCAACTTGAACTGTGACCAGAAGGAATTTGGTTTGTTCTAATGTAGAGGCACGTAAGAGGGGTGCTCTGTGAGGGTCTGTGTGGTTAATTCCCTGGTGGGGGACAGAGCAGGTGAGCAGGGAGATGGAGGAAGGGGCAGAGGATGAGGACAGCTGTGTGGATCCTAGGGAGATAACAGAAATGGAGGCTGTCAGAGCCTTCCCTCCATGTGCCCCTTAATGCCCAACCTGAGCAATAGCCACTGGAGCTACCAAGAATGTGCTCCAGTTACCCACCTGCTGTCCAGTTCTGTGGGAGCCACTGAGCTGTCTCAGCAGTGCCCCTGTTACAATTACTAGTGTTATCACTGTAGCACAGAGGAGCCCCGGTCATAAACCTGGACCCCAAAGTTCTGGGCACAGCACAATTCAGAATAAAAAGATGCTCCCTGCCTAAGACAAGAAACAATAGATGGAGACAGACAGGAGAGCACATGGAAACAATGAGACAACACCAGTCAGCACGATCAGCTGTGATAACAGGACACAAGCAGCTTCACCATAGTCAGATTTTTTGCAGACACCTTGGAGGGATTTGAAGGAGCATAATAAGGTAGCTGTGTGGGTGTTTACAGGGGGCTTTTTCCAAGTGTGCAGGGCAGCATGGGGGGGTGGGACTTACAGCTGGGGATGAGCTTAGAATTCTGAAAGACTCAGCGAGATTTTGACATAGCCTCGATGTGAGAACCTACAGAGAGGTCCGAGTCCAAAATGACACCCAAGTTATAGGCCTGAGTGACAGGCAAGATGCTGGTGTTATTCACAGTGATTGAGAAAGGTGGTAGCAGGGAGAACTGGTAATGAAGGCAAGTTGTCCCCTTCACACTATTTAGTGTCATATTAAAATAAATAAATACAAATCAATGTGGCCAAATGAGGGTTAGAATGAACAAGTGGTTACCAATATTTCAACTTTCCCTCAATTCAAAGATGTTGACGACAGAAAGCTCCATTCTGATCATCTCACCTCACCTCCGGGAAAGGCTGGGTTAGGAAAGTGAGACACGAGGGGGCATTTTAAGAAATGATTGGGTTTTTAACCCCATATTTAGCCAATTTTTCCCCAGGAAATTCAGCTGACCTGTGAAGCGTTGTTGTGCCAGAGCTGGAGTCTCTGTGTAATGATCACACTGTGGTAGGGAGGTAGGTCGGTCCTGCTTTTTGTGCATTTTCCAGTGCAGGCTAAGGACAGGATCACCACTAACGACCCCAGAGACACTAGCTGGAGCACCATTCGCTCAGGAGGTTGTTGCTGCCCTTTGCTGGCTCCAGGGCTCTTCACACCCCACTCTCAGCATTCAAGATCCTTCTGCCAACAGAATTTCCATTTATCATATGTTTTACCATAGTGCCTGTGTGCATGAACGAGGGTCCCATTGCGCTAGGCGCTGTACAAACACAGAACAGACTAGCCTTGATTTTTCTTCAGGGTCAGTTAAACTGTCTTACGCCTTGGCTACACTGGAGAGTTGCAGCGCTGGTAGTGGCTTTATAGAGCTGCAACCTTACTCCCCGTCCACACTGGCAAGGCACATACAGCGCTGTATCTCCCTGGCTACAGCGCTGGTCGTACTCCACATGGACGAGAGGAATAAAGAGAACAGCACTGCTGCTGCAGCGCTGGGGTGCCAGTGTAAACAGCGATTAATCTTACTACGCTGTAACTGACCTCCGGAATTTTCCCATAATGCTTTTAACTAAAGAAATTTCTTTGTTTTGTTATGATGCCTCTCTGAGTTTTGTTGTGAACTCGGGGCTCCCGGAGCTACTTATCTAAAAAACAAACACAGCTATTGTTTGCTCGAGCAGAGGCAGGCAGGGAATGTTCACACCTAGTGTTTGCTTGAGGAGAGAAACAGCACGGCAGGGCGGGGGAGGGAGTCAGTCGGAGCAGCTGCTTATCTGCATTTAAGAGTGAATGAGAGAGGGGTAGGGGAAGTGGTCGGAATTTGCAAGGCAGGGAGCTGACACAGTGTCAGCTCCAAAAATCCACTCTTTCTCTCTCCCCCACGCTCCCTGTCACACTCTACCCCACCCCGCTCTTTTGAAAAGCACGTTGCAGCCACTTGAAAGCTGGGATAGCTGCTCATAATGCACCACTCCCAACACTGCTGCAAATGCTGCAAAAGTGGCCACAACAGTGCGTTGGTAGCTGTCAGCGTGGCCACACTGCAGCGCTTTCCCTACACAGCTGTATGAAGACAGCTTAACTCCTAGCGCTGTACAGCTGCAAGTGTACCCAAACCCTTAGTTGCATTATGGTTTGACCAGCATTAACTGTGATAATGAAGGCGAAAGGCGTGTAATAATGGGGACTGGGAGGCAGGAATTATGGGGAGAGCTGGTCATAACCTGAAATTTCTATTTTATGGGGAATTTTAACACACTGGAATTTGCTTTTGATCCAATTCAAAAAGAAAACAAATATTTGTTTAAAACTGCCAACGAGAGAGAATTTAAAAAAGAAAAAAATCATTTTAGAAAATATACCAATTTTGAAATTTCATTTAGATTTTTGTAATATATTATTTTTACACAATATCTTGTATTTCACTGATACCACTGACATATCAGAATATACTATGTAAAATATTCTCTTTTATAAAATCATTAAGGGCAACTGCTACTTAAGTACCAGTAGAAACATTTTAACTTTCTAGATCTGTGGTCTCCAAAGTTTTTTGACTGCGCACCCCTATCAGTAAAAATTTTTTGAGTACCCACCCCGTGCTGTGCCGGCGCCACCATTTTTGCCGAAGCAAAAAAAAAAAAAGTGCTCCTCCTGCCATGCACTTCTAAGGATCCTCTTGCGCACCCCACTTTGGAGACCACTGTCCTAGATCAGTGGTTCTCAAATTCTGGGTCAGGACCCGAAAGCAGGTCACGAACCCATTTTAATGGTGTCATCAGGCTGGCTTAGACTTTCCTGAGGGCTTCAGCACTAAACTATGGGGCTCAGGTTACAGGTCCACTACCTGGGGCTGAAGCCCTTGGGCTTCGATCCCCCCTGCCACCCAGAGCAGTGGGGCTCAGGTGGGCTTGGACTTGGGTCCCCTTCCTGGGGACAGGTAGTAACTTTTGTTGTCAGAAGGGGTCATGGTGCAATGAAGTTTGAGAACCCCTGTTCTTGACCAAAACATCCTGTCAGCCGCTCCCTCACGCAGAGCCACTCAGTTGCCTGAAAGTAGCACAGTCGTCATTACACCCACAACAGTGACACTACACCAGATCACAGCAGCTGCAACAGCCCTCCATCAAGAAGGGAACTCATCACACAGAGAGGAGGCAGCCCCAGCTCCTGGGAGAGCACAGGGGGTAGGGATGAGCCTGGAGTGGGCTCTGGGATGGGGGATATGCACAGGGAGCTCCCCAACCCTGAACCCCCCCATCCCCACACCAGCTAGCGCAAATCACTGTTCACACAGCTTAGACGTTATTAATCTCTTACTGTAAAGGAGGATTTGAGGGGGATTTTGACCTTTGAACTCTGGAGAAATAGAGGTAGGTAAGGGTACAGAGCCCTGCCCAGAGGGAGCTGTTTGATGCCAGCTCACGCCCTGCGATGGGTCAGGGAATCAGCTCTCTTTTGGGTGAAGGTGCTTGGTTCAGAGACATCTTTAAGCCCAGCCACCCATGGGCAGAGGGGAAGGCTAGAAAGTTTGCACTGGCTGCTCCTGTGCTCTCTGCTGCTGGGAGATGAACCCTGGGAACCAAGCACCCAGATTCCCAAGGGAGGAGCCACCAGCACCCGAGGCCCCACCATGTCCCTGTTACACTGTGGCGTGATACAGAGCCAGGCAGGAGGTTGGAACCCACCCAGCAAGCGCTGCAGGCTCCATGGGACAGGCAGAGGGGACTGGCCCAGTCTGTGGAAGCTGGTAGGGGAGGGGTCTCCAGGACATCTCTGTCTTTCACCTGCATTCCTCACCAGCCCGTGGTGGGTCCACGCAGCCCCACTATGGAGAAAGGAACAAGGCAACTCCCCGGTTGTTCTCCTGAGCTCACTGGATAACTAGTGTCAGGTGCAGTTGCAGCATTACTAACAGGGACACAGTAAAATCACAAAAACAATGAGGAGTACTTGTGGCACCTTAGAGACTAACAAATTTATTTGGGCATACACTTTCGTGGGCTAAAACCCACTTCATCAGATACGTGGAATGGAAAATACAGTAGGAATATATATACACGACAAGGTGGGGGTTGCCATACACAGATTCACTGGAACGGAAGGAAGTATGGACACGTAAGCTGCCCACGAAAGCTTATGCCCAAATAAATCAGTTAGTCTTTAAGGTGTCACCAGACTCCTCGTTATCCTTCTTGGAGGTTATTTTAGGCCATACAGTGGTTTGATTTTATTTTTCATTTAATGCACTAAGAATATAAACAATATAGGCCCTGGGTATATTTCACAGCATTGTATGTGTTCATTGAACAGGGGCGCTTGTGGTGTGAAAAATGTTTCTCTTGAGTCTGCACCATGACTATATCTTGAACAAGAAATCTGGACCTTGACAAAAAATAACTAACTACCCCTGCATTAAGGGCTGCTATGAAGAGGACAGTGATCAATTGTTCTCCAGGTGCACTGACAGTAGAGGAGGAATTTAGGTTAGACATTAGGAAAAACTTTCTAGCTATAAGGAGAGTTCACTGTGGAACAGGTTGTCACAGGCTCACAGGCCAGTGCTCTCTTGGCTCCATATAGCCCCTGAGAGGAACTGCCCTTCAGAGTATTGACCCTATATCAGGTCACACTCTTTACTTAGGGTTTAAGCTGTAGGCTTCTCCTCCACCTCCCAGTAAGCACGTCTGAGCCTTCAGCATGCCTGCCTCTCGCTGCCTGCAGTGATTCTCAGCCAGTGCAACATGGAAGTGTTTACTGTACATCTGGAGCACAAGACGTTCTCAGGGGCGTCCAACTGGGTCTGTCCCCATCCAGGTGGGCTCAGGTCGCTCTTTGTTCCCAGCCCAGAAGTGACTCCTCCTTTCTGCGGCCCACGCTGTGTCACCTCCAAGGCCCCGCCTCCATCTTTGTCTTCTTTCCCGGGCAAACCGATCTCCAGGTGCCTCTCTCTTCAGCTCTTTGTTCTCTCTGCTGCCCACAACTGGCTGGCTCCAAGCTGGGATGAGCCTTTGGGTCATCAGTCGCTAAGTTACAAAGTGTCCAGGCCGTGGTCTAGGGTCCAGGCTGCTAGACTGGATCGTACCTGGTCCTCTGCAACAATAGACACCCCCTCCCACCTTGGTTAGACATGCAGCACATGGGGGAAACTGAGGCACACTGTATACATAGACAACATTAGGAAAATACCCCACTTCATCACACAGGTTGCCTAGAGAGGTTGTGGAATCCCCATCACTGGAGGTTTTTAAGAACAGGCTGGACAAACACCTGTCAGGGATGGTCCAGGTTTACTTGGTGGTGCCTGAGTTTGGGGATGGACTTGATGACCTCTTGAGGTCCCTTCTAGCCCAGCATTTCTATGGCTCTGTGAATGGTGAAATGGACATTAGAGGCACTTACAAACTAAACGCACTTATTCCTGTCCAACAGACATCCTCAGCTGATGATGACAACAGCACTACCATCTGCGAGTAGACCAGGCAATTTACCATGTTATAATCATGAAATTCTACAGAAAAAAAAAAAGTACCCTTCACCATACGCACACAAGCAGTTACAGCTCACATGTCTAGCATACGGTACAGGGTGTGCAAACCACTGTACAGCACAGAGCACTGAGTGCACACACTAAATGCTAGCAAATATTAAACTCTTACTACAAGCTTTTATTGATTAAAATTTTGGAAAATATTTTGTGCAAATAAAACACTGTTATAGAAAACTATTACATCTGAAAAGTAAAAGGTGGTCCAGTGAGCAGACAGATGAGGCCAGAAATCCCACACAGGATACCAGCCAAGTGCCAGAGAAAAGCTAGGGAGAGGTTGATTGGCTCATGTAGGGAGACAGAGCAGAGCTCATCAATCTTCCTCTCTGGAATCCCCTCATGTTTTGGCACAGACTCCAGCAGGCTCTGTTAAGCTGCAGAAATTAAACACAGGCAACATCTGTGGCCTGGTCTACACTACAAGTTTAGGTCAAATTTAGCAGCGTTAAATCGAATTAACCCCGCACCTGTCCACACTATGAAGCCATTTAGTTCGACATAAAGGGCTCTTAAAATCAATTTCTGTACTCCTCTCCGACGAGGGGCGTAGCGCTGAAATCGACATTGCTGGTTCGTATTAGGGTTAGTGTGGATGAAATTCGACAGTATTGGCCTCTGGGAGTTATCCCACAGTGCACTACTGTGACCACTCTGGACAGGAATCTGAACTCGGATGCACTGGCCAGGTAGACAGGAAAAGCCTCGCAAACTTTTGAATTTCATTTCCTGTTTGCCCAGCGTGGGAGAGCACAGGTAACCATGTAGTCCGAGAATCAAAAAAGAGCACCAGCATGGACCGCACGGGAGGTACTGGATCTGATCGCTATATGGGGAGGGGATTCTGTGCTAGCAGAACTACGTTCCAAAAGATGAAATGCCAAAACATTTGAAAAAATCTCCAAGGACATGATGGAGAAAGGCCACAATAGGGACTCATATCAGTGCCGCATGAAACTTAAGGAGCTCAGACAAGCGTACCAGAAAACCAAAGAAGCAGACAGAAGGTCCGAGGCAGAGCCGCAGACATGCCCCTTCTACGTTGAGCTGCATGCAATTCTATGGGGGTCCACCACCACTACCCCAACCCTGACCGTGGATTCCGAGGAGGGGGGAATCTCAGCCATGCCCAAGGAGTCTGCGGACGGGGAAGAGGAGGAGGAGGAGGAGGACAATGAGCTTGCAGAGAGCACACAGCACTCCGTTCTCCCCAACAGCCAGGATCTTTTTCTCAGCCGGACTGAAGTACCCTCCCAAGGCAGTATCCCAGACTATGAAGCCATGGAAGGGACCTCTCGTGAGTGTATCTTTGCAAATATAAAACATGGTTTAAAAGCAAGCATTTTTTTAATGATTAATTTGCCCTGAGGACTTGATTGCATTCGCGGCCAGTACAGCTACTGGAAAAGTATGTTAACGTGTCTGGGTATGGAGCAGAAATCCTCCAGGGACATCTCCATGAAGCTCTCCTGGAGGTACTCCAAAAGCCTTTGCGGAAGGTTTCTGAGCAGTGCAGCCTTATTCCGTCCTCCATGGTAGGACACTTGACCACATCATGCTAGTAGTAAGTAATCTGGTATCATTGCATGACAAAGCCTGGCAGCATATGGTCCCGGTGTTTGCTGGCATTCAAGCAACATCTGTTCTTTATCTCGCTGTGTTATCCTCAGGAGAGCGATATCATTCATGGTAACCTGGTTGAAATACAGGAATTTAATTAAGGGGACAGAGGTGGCCATTCCTACTGGGCCGTTTGCCTGTGGCTGAAAAATAATTCTTCCCTGCAGTCAGCCAAGCGGTGTGTATGGGGGGATGGGGTGCGCACTGACGCTGAGCTTTTCCCGTTTGGCTAGCAGGGATCTTCCCTGATACCAGCTACATGGTGGGGGGGAAGGGTAAATCAATCATCCCACAGAACTGGAGGGGGGGGGGTTAGTTTGGTTTCTGCAGGGATGTTCCCTGATACCAGCCACGCAGTGGGGGGAGGGGTAAAGTGATCATCCCAGAGAATTGGATGGGTGGTGGGGGGGTTTAGTTTGGTTTCTGCTGCTGCACGTTAACAGGAAAACCGCAGAACTCAATGGGCTTTGCTTGGTATGGGAAAGGAGGGCGCTGCTTTAATGAAGGTTGCAGAAGCCAAAAGACAATAGCTTACCACGGCCGCATGCAAGCCGAATTCTGTTGCCTGGCCCTGCATCTGTGATCTCTAACACCAAAGCCGCAGGCATTCAATATAAGATGCAAAATGCGACCTTGTAATGTGCAATGTAATGTGAATAGTGTTGTTCACCATGAAAGAGTATAACCATTGCTCTGTAAAATGTACCTTTTTAAATACTTCTCTCTTTTTTCCCCTTCCTCCTGCTGCTGCAAATTTTTCAAGCCTCCCTCCTCTGTCCCATAGGCTATCTCAGACAAGGAGGCAAAAAAACTGCATGCGAGATGAAATGTCTTCAGGAATCATGCAATCGACCCGCGATGAAAGAGCTCATCTGAATGAGTGGAAGGACACTGTATCAAAGTACAGGAAAGATGCCAGTGAACGTGAGGACAGGAGGGACCAACGTGAGGACAGGAGGGATGCCTGAGATGAGAGGTGGCGGCAGGAAGATCAGAGGAGGCAGGATGCAATGCTGGGGCTACTGCGGGATCAAACAGACATTGCATTTGGTGAAGCTTCAGGAATGGCAACAGGATCACAGAGTGCCGCTACAGCCCCTGTATAACCAGTCTCCCCAAGTTCCATAGCCTTCTCACCCAGATGCCCAAGAACATGGGGTGAGGGGAGGCTCTGTGCACCCTGCCACTCCAGCCAGTGAACAGCCCATGCAAAAGGCTGTCATTATTTTGAAGTGGCCTTTTCCTTCCCTCCTCCCCAACCCCACCCAGGCTACCTTGTCAGTTCTCTCCCTATGTTTATAATCAGTTAATAAAGAATACATGATTTTTAAATGATAGTGACTTTATTTCCTTTGAAAGCAAGCTGTGATCAAAGGAGGAAGGGTGGGTTGCTTACAGGGAACAAGTCAATCAAAGAGGCGGGTTTTCATCGAGAAACAGAACTTTCACACCGTAGCCTGGCCAGTCATGAAACTGGTTTTCAAACCTTCTCTGATGCGCAGCGCTTCCTGGTGTGCTCTTCTAACTGCCCTGGAGTCTGGCTGTGCATAATCAGTGGCCAGGCGATTTGCCTCAACCTCTCACCCCACCATAAACGTCTCCCCCTTACTCTCACAGAGATTGTGGAGCACACAGCAAGCAGCAATAACAATGGGGATATTGGTTTGGCTGAGGTCTGAGCGAGTCAGTAACGTGTGCCAGCGACCCTTTAAACGTCCAAAGGCACATTCTACCACCATTCTGCACTTGCTCAGCCTGTAGTTGAACAGCTCCTGACTACTGTCCAGGCTGCCTGTGTATGGCTTCATGAGCCATGGCATCAAGGGGTAGGCTGGGTCCCCAAGGATAACTATAGGTATATCAACATCCCCCACAGTTAGTTTCTGGTCTGGAAAGTAAATCTCTTGCTGCAGCCATTTAAACAGATTAGTGTTCCTGAAGACACGAGTGTCATGAACCCTTCCCGGCCATCCCACGTTGATGTTGGTGAAACGTCCCTTGTGATCCACCAGTGCTTGCAGCACCATTGAAAAGTACCCCTTGCGGTTTATGTACTGGGTGCCCTGGTGCTCACGTGCCAAGATAGGGATATGGGTTCCATCTATCGCCCCACCAGAGTTAGAGAATCCCACTGCAGCAAAGCCATCCACTATGACCTGCACGTTTCCCAGAGTCACTGGTAGCAGCAGCTCAGTGATTGCTTTGGCTACTTGCATAACAGCAGCCCCCACAGTAGATTTGCCCATGCCAAATTGATTCCTGACTGACTGGTAGCTGTCTGGCGTTGCAAACTTCCACAGGGCTATCACCACTCACTCCTCAACTGAGAAGGCTGCTCTCATCTTGGTATTATGGCGCTTCAGGGCAGGGGAAAACAAGTCATAAAGTTTCATTAAAGTGCTCTTAACGCATGCAAAAGTTATGCAGCCACTGGGACTCGTCCCGGACCTGCAACAGTATGCGGTCCCACCAGTCTATGCTTGTTTTCTGGGCCCAGAATCGGCGTTCCACGGCTATAACCTGCCCCATTAACAGCAGGATCTCCAAAGTGCCGGGGCCCGCGGTTTGAGAGAATTCTGTGTCCATGTCCTCATCACTCTCATCACCACGCTGCCGTAGCCGCCATCTCCTCGCCTGGTTTTTCAGGTCCTGGTTGAGCATAAACTGCACAACAATGCACGAGGTGTTTATAATGTTCATGACCACTGTCTTGAGCTGAGCGGGCTCCATGCTTGCCATGGTATGGCGTCTGCACAATTCATGCAGAAAAAAAGGTGCAAAATGTTTGTCTGCCGTTGCTTTCATATAGGGAGGGGTGAGACTGAACCCAGAACCACCCATGACAATGTTTTTGGCCCCATCAGGCATTGGGATCTCAACCCAGAATTCCAAAGGGCAGGGGAGACTGCGGGAACTATGGGATAGCTACCCACAGTGCAACGCTCCGGAAGTCAATGCAAGCCTCGGTACATGGATGCACACCACTGAATCAATGTGTTTAGTATGGCCATATGCACTCGACTTTACACAATCAGTCGCCAAAAATCGAATTCTGTAAATTCGGAGTAATCCCGTACTGTAGCCATACCCTATTAAAGGGAACGTGCCATAGTGTTTTGCAATGACAGTGCACACTGCTGTGGGATGGTCGCCCTATTGGCTGCAGAGTTCAGTGGACAAAATTTCTAACCTTGCTGACAAAGCTTTCAGCTCCAGTGTCAGAGAAACTGTGTTCCTGGAGCCTGAGGTGCTGGGCTCTCTCCCTCCTGCTTCCTCCCTGCAGTTTCACTGCAGACTGTTCTCTGAAGCAGTTGGATTTATCATTACAAATCTCAGCCAATGCTGTAACAGCAGCCACAGAAAAATCCCTCTCACTAATCTTTCACACATAAATTCATCTCAGAGAAAACAAGGGGGATTTGGCTGCAAACCTGTTCCTGCACCCCCAGTGTGAATAAAAGGGAAATAAGAGATCCAGAACTCCCCTGTTCTGCTGCTTGGGGCTGGTTTGCTAGAGGGGACGGGCCACTGAGACTCAGGGTCCAATGACTTGAACTCAGTGTCTCTCTCCAGAGGCCTCAGTGAGAGCAGTGAACCCCTAGACTAGAGCCCCCCTCACCCACCCTTGGCAGAGACGTCAGAGTCACTAGATCCTTGGTCATTTCCTGTGCAGAGGAGGAGGAGGAGAAGAGAGAGTATTTTAGCATCTCTCACAAGGCAGGTTTCAGCGTAGTTAGTAGATACAGGGACTCTTATCCAAAGAGAACAGTCATCACCTGACTCTCCCCTAGCAGTGAGGTGGTAGGTGCGCAGATCACTCTACAGTGCAGCTGCCCTGGATTTCCATTATTCACACGCAGAAAACGTTACCATTGTAGGGGGTCAACACTGCTTTGTGCTCTTCATGCTTCTTCAAAATGGGAGCACCGAATACTCAGCATTCAATGGCTAGCAAAGTAGGAGATGCTGGGCTAAGGATACTCCTGCCAAACAACCTCAATTCCGCTCCCTTCGGTCTGGCCCAGAGGGGTCCCTCAAGCAGACCACAGACTTCACCCTCCCCCCCTGCCTACCGACAGCAATTCCCGCCTTAATCAACGGCACTGCACAGAGCAGCGTGGACGGTATGAAGAGGAATGCTGATTTGGGGAGGTGCTGGGCACACAGACAAGGCCAAGTTTGGTTTGGCCTGGTGCTGTTCTACTTCCTGTTCCTGTTCCCAGACCCAATGGGGCAGAGTTCGAGTTGTGCGGGAAGCATCGTTCTACCTCTGCATATCCTGGTTTGCCAACCTTTGACTTCTGGGAATTAAACACACTGTACCAAAGGGGCGTGGCCTCCCTCAGAGATGGAGAGTGAGGGAGGGCCAGACCTCGGCAGCCAAGCCAGAAGTGGAAGGCAGGACAGGAACTGGACATATAACAGGTGAGCCCTGCAGCTCAGCTGAGCAGGAGTTGCTGAAGAAGTCACACGCTTCCAGCCCGCTGCTGGAGTCCTTGGAAGACTTCTGGTATCTTGGGTGTGTCCTTGGGACAGCAGAACTGCCAGACATGCCCGACGCTGAGGACCTGCTGGGATTGCCACTGGCAGTGTGCACCGCGGGGAAACAGAGGACAACTCCGGGGTTCAGCTACACACAGAGGGGAGGGAAGGAAGTAGCCGAGGGGCAGCAACTACTGTCCAGCTACGTTGCTGGCAGGCACTAGGTCAGTGTGCTGTGGCTGGATCCCCACTTACCCAGTTCATGATCCAAGAAATGGTAGGAGGGAGAACAGCACAATAAAGCCAATGGATTTCAAGAAGGCAGACTTTAGCAAACTCAGGAAGTTGGTAGGCAAGATCCCATAGTAACAGGGCTGTACAGCCCTAAGGGAGTGCAGGGCCCGGGACAATCCCCACTCCACCCCAGACAATAACAGAAAATATGGAAATGGCAGAAGTGCTAAATTACTTTTCTGTTTCGGTTTTCAACAAAAAGTTTCATAGTGATTGGACGTCTAATGTAGTGAATGCCAATGAAAATGAGTTAGAATCTGGGGCTAAGATAGGGAAAGAACAAGTTAAACATGATTTAGACAAGTTAGATATCTTCAAGTTGCCAGGACCTGATGAAATGCATCCTAGAACACTCAAAGAGCTGACTGTGGAGACATCTGAGCCATTAGCAATTATCTTGGAACAGTCATGGAAGACAGGGGAGATTCCAGACGACTGTAAGAGGGCAAATATAGTACCAGCCTATAGATAAGGACAGCCTGGGGAATTACAGACCTGTCAGCTTCACTTCAGTTCCCAGAAAGATAATGGAGCAAATAATTAAGCAATCAGTTTGCAAACACCTAGAAGATAATAAGGTGATAAGTAACATGGATTTGTCAAGATCAAATTGCCTCAAACCAACCTGATAGCTTTCTGTGACAGGAAAACCTTGTTGATGGGGGAGAAGTGGTAGATGTGATATATCTTGACTTTAGTATGGTCTTGTCTACACTTGCACTTTAGAGTTCTGACATTTTCTTGCTCAGGGGTGGGAAAAAACACCCCCGAGTGATGCAAGTTTCAGCGCTGTAAAGTGCCAGTGTAATCACAAAACCAGCGCTGGGAGCCATGCTCCCAGTGCCCCTCGTGGGGGTGGCTTTTTTAGAGAGCTGCGAGAGCTCTCTCCTAGTGCTGGTGCCACGATTACACGCTGGTGCCACAGCAGTGCTTTAACGTTGCTAATGTAGACAAAGCCTATGACTTTTAAAACTGTCTCACATGACTGGCTCATAAACTAGGGAAATACAGCCTAGGTGGAGCTACGATAAAGGTGGTTGCAGAACTGGCTGGAAAACCACTCCTAGAGAGTAGTTATCAGTGGTTCAGTGTCAGCCTGAAAGGGCATAACGAGTGGGGTCCCACAAAGATCAGTTCTGGGTCCAGTTCTATTCAATATCTTCATCAATGATTTAGATGATGACATAGAGAGTACACTTCTAAAGTTTCTGGAGATACTAAGCAGGAAGTGGTTGCAAGTGCTTTGGAGGACAGGATTCTAATTCAAAATTATTTGAATAAACTGGAGAAAAGGTCTGAAGTAAATAGGATGAAATTCAATAAGGACAAATGCAAAGTACTCCACTCAGGAAGGAACAATCAGCTGCACACATACAAAATGGGAAATGATTGCCAAGGAAGGAGTACTGCAGAAAGGGATCTGGGGGTCAAAGCGGATCACAAGCTAAATATGAGTCAACAGTGTAACACTGCTGCAGAAAAAGCAAACATCATTCTGGGACTTATCAGTAGGAATGTTGAAAGCAAGACACGAGAAGTAATTCTTTCACTCTACTCTGTGCTGAAAAGGCCTTAGCTGGAGTATTGTGTCCAGTTCTGGGCACCATATTTCAGGAAGGATAGTGGACAAATTGGAGAAAGTCCAGAGAAGAGCAACAAAAATGATTAATGGTCTAAAAACATGAGAGAAGATTGAAAGAACTGGGTTAGTTTAGTCTCCAGAAGAGAAGACTGAGGGGACATGATAATAGTTTCCAAGTGCATAAAAGGTTGTTACAAGGAGGAGGGAGAAAAATTGTTTTCGTCATCCTCTGAGGTTAGGACAAGAAGCAATGGGCTTAAATTGCAGCAAGGGAGATTTAGTTGGGTAGTTAGGCACTGGAACAAATTGCTTAGGGAGGTTGTGGAATCTCCATCACTGGAGGATTTGAAGAGCAGGTTAGACAAATACTTGTCAGGGATGGTCTAGAGATGAAACTTAGTCCTGCCCTGAGTGCAGGGGATTGGACTAGATGACCTCTCGAAGTTCCTTCCAGTCCTATGATTGTATGGTACTAGAGCAATAGTTGGAGATTTCCCTAAAATCTACATTGTAGACAAGGTCTATGAGCGGAAGCGGGGATCTCCTGTCAGCGGCTCAAGGCTAAAATCCACAAGCAAATACTGATGGTTGTTCAGCCACTTGAAAAGAGGCGACAGGTCTCTTGTCACTTACCCTGAGCTACAGCGTAGCCATCTCCCTTCCTCCCTGCAGAGAAAAGGCAATTTCAGTGAATTCAACTCCCAAGGTAGGAACCGACTCCGATCTGTGTACACAGCTCAGAAACAAGGCCCCTGGCTCAGCACAGCCCCCTGGCGCTCAGTAATGGACTCAAGGTCCCAGGTGCTCTTGATCGGCAGGAAAGAAAGACACAAAGTGGCAGTTTCCAAAGATCTCAGCCCACTGGCTGCTGAGCTCCTTGGAAAACGTAGCCTAATATAAACTGTAACCCACACCTAGTTTCTGGGTCTGACCCTCCAGCAGCTCCCATGGGGATCATTAGCTCAGTCCCACAGCGGGGTAAGGCCCGGCAAGTCCAGGGAATCCCCCCATCCCAGCCTCTTTACCTGGGCGTTTCTTTTTCCAGATGACTACTCCAATTGTAACACCAACCAGGATAACTGCAGTGATAACTCCAGCCACAATGGGAATCAGACTGTCATTTGGTGCTGAAATGGAATGGAGAGAATGATCAATGGGAAAAAATCCTACACCCTACTAGCCCCACCCTTTCATCCCACTGCAGGGATCAGTCAGTCAGCTCCCCAAGTTAGGACTGGGTCCTGCAACCCTCCACCCCTTCCAGGGAGCTCCACGTAGCCACCATGCACTACATCCCACCATAGGAAGTTCTGGACACGGCCTCTACCACTTCAATTCACAATAACTATGTAGCACTTAAAATAGAAGACTTTTGTAACATTAAGCAATCCTCAAACCTCTGTGTGGGGAAGGATGGATGTCAGTATCATACTGAAATTGGAGGAGAGAAAAGACTTGCACTGACTCGCTGTGTGACCTTTAGCAAGAGCCAAGAACTGAACCCAGGAGTCCTGGCTCCCAGCCCTTAACCCCCCTCCCGCTTTGATCATACTGACTTTCATGACTAATGGAACACAGTCCCATTGTGTGATTCTGGTGACAAACTGGAAACTGACCTCAAAGCTCTGGATTTCTCTGCCATTAGTGGACGAGACGCTGGATATGAGTCAACAGTGTGCCTTTGTTGCCAAGAAGGCTAACGACATTTTGGGTTGTATTAGAAGGGGCACTGCCAGATCGAGGGAAGTGATCATTCCCCTCTATTCAACATTGGTGAGGCCTCATCTGGAGTACTGTGTCCAGTTTTGGGCCCCACACTATAAAAAGGATGTGGAAAAATTGGAAAGAGTCCAGCAGAGGGCAACAAAAATGATCAGGGGGCTGGAACACATGACTTATGAGGAGAGGCTGAGAGAACTGGGATTATTTAGTCTGCAGAAGAGAAGAATGAGGGGGGATATGATAGCTGCTTTCAACTACCTGAAAGTGGGTTCCAAAACAGGATGGATATAGCCTGTTCTCAGTGGTAGCAGATGACAGAATAAGGAGTGATGGTCTCCAGTTCCAGTGGGGGAGGTTTAGGTTGCATATTAGGAAAAACTTTTTCACTAGGAGGGTGGTGAAGAACTGGAATGAGTTACCTAGGGAGGTGGTGGAATCTCCTTCCTTCGAGGTTTTTAAGGTCAGGCTTGACAAAGGCCTGTCTGAGATGATTTAGTTGGGGGTTGGTCCTGCTTTGAGCAGGGGGTTGGACTAGATGACCTCCTGAGGTCCCTTCCAACCCTGACATTCTATGATTCTATGATAATGGAGTTACAAACACAATGCGTGTTTTCTGAGGAGGCAGGAATTGAACAGGAGAGGATAGAGATATTTGAATACTGTTCTTGGTTTATATAAACCTGTTAAACCTCAAGTTCTCTATACACATTCAGTTTCACTAATCAGCTTTTCCTGTTGTCTGAAAGAGGCAAATAATAATACAGCAAAAAGAAAAATATTTCTAAGAGAATAAGGAAATGTGGTTTATGACACAAAAATTGGCAGGGGATGTGGTAGCAGGATTTTGATGTGAATGTTGACTAGATTTCCAGTGCAGGCTGCCCTTTTAGAAATGGTTTGCACTTCCAAATGCTGCATTTTTCCACATCCCAATTAACCAAGCAAAAAGATGGCTGGAAGGCAGCTCCACGTGTAAAAAAATACTTCCAAGACTTTCTTGTGCTAGGGGCATAGGAGACTCTCCCCGGTGATGCAGGGCACTAATCTGCCTCCTCGCTCCATTCCAAGACCACACCCTCTCTTCCAGGATCATTGCACACAGAAACAAGCTGCTCCTAAAATTAAACCTCTACCTCTGGCCACAAAGGCAAGAAAGAAGGGCCTCAGACCTGTGTTTCCGAGAACTTGCTGAAGTTAAGAATGGGCTGCAAGCTGAAGCAAGACAAATTCTGACTGTAAATAAGGGGCAGATTTGAGCTTCCCTTAGGAGAAATTCTCCATCCCTTGGAGACTTTATATCTGGAACAGGCATCTCTTTTTGAAGGATCAGCTCTAGTTTTCCCACAGGGTACCAGGTTGGTCCCTGGTGTGACTCCTTGCATGGGCTATGCAGGAGCTCAGACTGCTCTCTTCCAGCCTCAATGTCTCATTGTTAATCTTCTCCCTTCACAGACACTGTATTGCTGGGATGTATCCAACAGCCCCAGAGGCAGCAAACTGGAGAGCAAGACATGAGCCCCAGGCACTGTGGGACCCGACTCTAGCACAAGAACTTGACTGCGAGGGACAAGACCAAAGAGGACAGGGCCTCACAGACCCTCAGCAAATTCCAGCTTCAGCCTATAAATCCAAATGAGAATTTTTCTGGGGTTAAGTTTAATGGATTCCCCCTCTCCCACTAGGAAAACAGACAAACACACACTCCTTACCCCAGGGGACAGAGAATGGCTCTAACAGGCTTTCGTGCTCCACGTGACATGAATAATGGGCTTTGATCTTGGGATCAATCTCCATTGTCACCCAGGTCTGGTAGGTCCCATCCCCACTGGGTAGGATGCCTTCAGAGTAGGTCTCTTGCTGTCTGTTCTCCCCATTTTTCAGCCAGATCACGGTGATGTCCCGGGGGTAGAATCCACTGACCTTACAGGAGAGGGTGGTGAGGCCGTCATGAGATGATCTATCACTCACTCTAGCTGTTGGGCGCACTGGGAAAAGAAGAAACTGAAGTTAGCTGTTTTCAAGCTCTAATCCAGGCAGCCTTTGCTGGAGATTTGCAGCATGAAATTCTGAGACCCCAGCAGTGGGAGAGAGTGAAAGTCCATGAGACGGAATCCCTCTGACGAGAGAGAACCACCATGTTAGAGGATTTCTGTGCTGAATTCACAGCATCAGCAATGGTGAACCCCCAGTCCAGGTCCCTCACCAGATTCTATGAGTGCGGTAACCAGAAGCCTCTGCTCCCAGCAACAGTGACATGAGTACCTTAAATGGCTTCATTAAGCTCCAGATACAGGTGTCACAGATGTCAGCCCTTAATCACACGCTACGTTTGTGCTCATCTCCCATCACTCCCTGGATAAGAGCGAAGAATCTTGCCCTGGCCAGGGCTCAAAAAAATGAACTAGATAAACTAACCAATTAGAGATGGAAAAGACCATTAAACAAAAAAATGACACATGGTTATAAACTGCCCCTCAAACAAGCTAATACAGAGGAGTTGTTTCCCCAACCATCCCCGGTGCAGGGTTAGCTGAACAGCCCCCTACCCCGTTTCATTTCGGTTTTGGGGTTGGGGAATGGAGATGTAACTTGTAGTGTCCCCCCGGGGGGGGGGGGGGGGGGGCATGTCCCCCATCTTACCTTTCCTCTGCAGAGTCTCCTTCCCATACTCTAGAGCACTCCTTAGCCAGGAAACACATGTCTCCTCCAGGAAGTGTGTCCATCCTTGGTTGTCATCTACTTCAGCATGCCATCTCCTCTTGGTGATCTGAGCCCCAATATCTGCTGCTACCCATGTCATGGTCTCCTTATCGAAGGTAAGAAAGTCTCGTCCATCATATGAATCCTGGTAAAACCCCTGAATGATGCCATCTTCCCGGAGATCACATCCGAACATCGTCTGGATAATGTGAAACCCTGAAACACAGCTGAGGGTCAGCAGCAGCCTCTCTGAAAATCTCAGCAAGGCCGCACGGTAGGAAGCCCAGTAGTCCTTCTCCTTGCTACCAGGCCCTTCCTCCACTGAGAAATGGGGTTTCCCCTTATGCTGTGAGGTCCTATACACTCCCAGCTCCTTTCAGGAGGGAATCCAAATCCGCAGGGGGCACCCTCTCCACATGTGGGGTCTTGTACACTAAAGACCCCTCACTGCAAAGAGCTCACAACCTTCAAGGAGTACCTCACTGCTGCTGTTCTTGTATGCTCCCTGCAGGGGGTGCTGGGTGGCAGGACCCCAAAGGGAGTACTCCAGATATTGCAGGGGTCTAACCCCTGCAGTTCTCTTCTGCTCTCAGAGGATCCCCCCGCCTCAGTTCTGGTAATCAGGGTCATTCTGGACAAGAGAGAGAGTGCAGAGGGTCTGTACCCCACTATCTCCTGCTCTGGTTGTACTAATTTTGCAGGGTCCTGAGGGTGATTTGGTCCCCCACTTCCTCCATTCACACTACCCCATGTCCCTGCAGGGAGGGGGTATAGGAGGTCTGTCCTCCACACTAACCTCTGTTCTGGTTTAATGACCTCACAGAATCCCCAGGGTCACTCTGTTTCCTTGCCCCATCTTCCCCATGCCCCCAACTCAATCTAGGAATGGCAAAGAACCAACTTCGGATGCTTGGCCTCTTCTTCACGTGGTCACTGTCTCAAGATGATTCCCTGTAAGGATCAGGCCACTGACAGCCCTTAGTTCAGCTGGCCACCATTTTCCTACAGCCAGGCTAATCGTCACCATGGCCACCATCTCGCACACAACCAAGAGCAGATTCAGTTAATACAGCCACCCCTGGGCTGATAGGAGGCAGGGAGGGCGACTCAGGGTGGGGAAGGGCGGGAGATGTGGGGTTGGGGACAGGAAGGAGAGTTTAGAGGAGAGGGAGGGAGGCTGTGGTGAACAGAGAACACTGTGGGGATCATGAGGAAGACTGAAACGAGTGGGGAACAGATCAGACCCCTAGCAAACAGGCCAGAATGTGGGGGCACAAAAATAACCCACACAGGGTCCCAAATATTTTCACCACCACCCCCCGCATTAAATACATCAAGGTAAATGCCTAGATTTTCAGCAATGACTAGTGATTTTGGGTGCCCAACTGAGACTTTTTAAAGGGGACTGAGCAGAAAACGAGAGCTCCCGGCCTCCGAATACCAGACACCCAAATATCACTAATCACATTTGGAAACATGTAGGCCAAAGGATTAAAATACAATTTGGTGTCACAGCCATAGGTGAGAGCCAAGCCCACTAAGTTGTGTCCCTGAACTATGCCACAGGTTTGGACAAAAAACAGTTACTAACCTTCCTGTAATGGTTGTTCTTAGAGGCATGTTGCACACGTCCATTCCACGCTAGGTATGCGTGCACTGCACACAGTCACCATAAATTTTTCCCTCAGTGATACCCAACAGGCTTGATCTACTGCCCTCTGGTACCATGCGCTTATGCTGCAGTGTGAGGGGACTGGTTGACTCTGCACTGTCTCAGTTCTTTCTTGCCAGCAATTCCAACGGAGGAGGACGACAGTGGCTCATAGAATCGACATGTGCAACATGTCTCAAAGAACAAGAGAGTTACAGAAAGGTTAGTAACCATTTTTTCTTCTTCAAATGCTTGCACATATCCATTCCATGTTCAATGACTTCCATTCAGCACCGTAAGAGGTGGGCTTGGAGTTCATGGACACATGGATTACAACACTGCCCAACCAAACCCAGTGCACCTCTAGCCTTCTGGGTGATAGCATAGTTGGTAGAAAAAGTATATACTGATGCCCAGGTCACTACTCTGCAAATGTCCCTGGATCAGGCCTGGGCCATGAACACCACTGAGGAACCTTGTGCTCTCATAGAAAGGTCTCTCAGGGAGGCAGATGGTGGGACACCTGCCTGCTCACAGCACATGTGAATGCACAATGTGATCCACAATGAAATTCTCTGAGCCTTTCACCCTATCAGCTACTGCCACAAAGAGCTGTGTGGATTTATGGATCGACTTTCTATATAGTCCTTTCTATATAGAACACTAGGGTGCGCCTAACATCCAGAGTATGGAGATGTCATTTCTCCCTATTCTTGTGCAGCTTCAGGAAGAAAATGGGCAGGAAAATAGCCTGATTACAATGAAACTCCAAGACTACTTTTGGGAGGATCACAGGTGGGGGTGACGTTGTACCTTGTCGTTAAAGGACACTGTATATGGAGGTTTTGACATAAGAGCTCTAATCTCGGAGACCCTCCTGACTGAGATAATTGCTACCAGAAAGCCGACCTTCCAGGAAAGGTACAATAGAGGGCACAATGCCTGTGGCTCAAAGGGAGGCCCTGTGAGCTCTGACAGGACCAGGTTTAAGTCCCCCAGGGGGGTAGGTTCCCAGATTTGCAGGTAGAGCCTTTCAAAGTCCTTGAGGAAGGGAATGGACGTTTCATGTGAAAAAACTGATCGACCACCCAGCAGAGGGTAGAATGCGGAGATCGCGGCTGTGTGTGCCTGAACAGATGAAAATCACTAGACCTGGCTGTTTCCAGACTGTTCTGGAGTATCTGCTTCATCTGAGAGATGACTCAGTCGGCGAAAGGCAGGGGTGCTGGAACAGGGGGAACGAGGAGCCATGGCCCTGCCACTTTAGCAGCAGGTGAGAGCAGGGGGTGAGGGGGCAGAGCTTGAGGAGAAGAGGTGGAGCGGGGAGAGAGACATCAGGGAAGAGGTGGAGTCATAGTTTTAGCACTGGTGGCCCCCCACTCAGGGAGACTCTGGCACCCTGGTGAGAGGCCTTGCTAGGCAGACAAAATGGAGAAACGTTTCCATGTGGCGAGGTAAGTAACTTTGGTAGATTGTTTCCTACTGTCTAGCAAGACCTAGCAGACCTGCTCCAAACAGGCCAGTTCTGCAGGTTTAACCATGGAGCTGTCAGGCAGATGGAGCATTTGGCCATGATCTTGCAACATCAGGTCTGGAAGCGGAGGGAGCGGGATTGGAGTTGCTACCAACGGGTCTAGAAATAACCCAAACTAGTGCTGACCTGGCCAGGCTGAGGCTATGAGAATAACCTGCGCCCTTGACCTTCAGCAAGACCTTGTGCACAAAAGGAATGGAGGGAAAGGCACAGAAGAGGTGCTTTCTCCAAGGGAGTAAGAAAGCATCTGTGAGAGAACCTGGGTTGCAGTCACATAGACACCAGAACTGTTGACACTTCCTGTTCTGTCTGGTTGTGAACAGGTCTACAAGGGGAATACCTCACCACTGGAAAACGGTCCTTGCTATGTCGGGACATAGGGACCATTCGCGGTGAGAAGAGCTGATCTGCCAGCTCATTCTGGGCTCCCGAAAGGTGAGAAGCTTCAAGGTGGATCGAGAGCTTTACGCAGAGCTCCCACAAGCAAATGGCCTCCTGACACAGGGGGGAGAAGAGCGGGCAGCTCTCTGCCTGTTGATGTAAGACACGGCTGCCATACTGTCTGTAAGAACTCGCACCACCTTGCTTGTGATGGGGGGTAACAACACCTGACATGCTAGGCGGACCACCCTGAGCTCTCTGACGTTTATCCGTAGCAAGAGTTCCTGCTGGGACCACTGACCTTGTGTCCTGAGGTGCCTGAGATGGGCAGACTCTGTGAGCACCGAGTCCAAATGATGGCTGTTTAACCAGTACACCGAGGCCAGCCAAGTCTGAGGTGCAGCCTTGCATACCACACCACGTATATGTACAGCCTGAGCGGTCCTTGACCTGTGGTGACACTGACTGGAAGTGGGCTTCTGGAAGAAAGGCCCGGGCCTGGGTACAATCGAGCACTGCTCTGATAAACACTATCCTCTGAGCCAGGAGGAGTGTTGACTTCTGCTCGTTTATCTGCAGGTTCAGTACTCGAAAGGTTGGTTGGACGAGGTGGTTCTGGCTTTCACCTTGACCAGTCCTTAGTCCTTGACCAGCCAGTCACTGGATATGGATATACCTGCACCCCTCACCTTCTCAGGAAGGCTGCCACTATTACCAGGCATTTCATAAAGACCCATTTGGCTGCTGACAGGCTGAATGGGAGGACGGTAAACTGGAAATGAGTCTGGTTCACAACAATCCCGAGAAACCTTCTGTGGCCTCAGAAAATAGAGATGTGGAAATAGGCACCTTTCAAATCAAGGGTGGCATACCAGTCCCCTCCATCCAGGGAAGGAATGATGGAGGCCAGGGAGACCATGCGGAAGTTCAACTTTTTGAAGTAACAGTTGAGGCATTGCAGGTCTAGAATGGGTTGGAGATGTCCTTTGGCTTTCAAGATTAAGAAATAAGGGGAGTAAAACCCTTTCCCTCTTAAGTTTCAAGGCACTTCCTCCAGGGCTCCTCCACAGAGAAAGACTTGCACCTCCTGGGCTAAAAAGTTGCTCATGAGAAGGGTCCCTGAAGATGGACGGTGATGGGGTGTAGGAGGGAGGCATGGAACCCACTGAAGCGTATAACCCTCCTCCACCATACTCAGCACACAATGGTCTGTGATGATAAGGGACCTACTGAGCCGAAGCCAGAGAGATGGTCCAAAAACAAAATGGGGCCAGGATCCGGTATGGGGACTGGTATAACGCCTTCGGGTGCCGAGTCAAAAGTTCCTCTTGGAGCCCCCTGAGTATCTGGGAGGGCCAGCCAGTGAGGCTGAGGCAGAGGGGCGGCAGCTGTCTGCACCTATAACTTCTGTTCTGTTTTTTGAACAGGTCCTGACAATGTGGTGGGCCTGGGAAGTGGGCAGACTGCTGGGGCTTGAAATGTTTCCTCAAAGGCACTGGGGCAGAGAGATTCACGGACTTGAGGGCGGCTTTGGAGGCCTTTAGGCTGTGCAGTCTGGCATCTGTTAGCTCTGAGAAGAGCAAAGTTCCTTCCAACCGAAGGGCTTGAAGAGACTGCTGGACCATTGCCTGTAGGCCAGAGGACTGAAGCCAGGAGACCCTTTGCGTGGCTGCTGCTGATGCAATAGTCCCAGCCACCACATCCACTGTGTCAAGGGTGGCTTGTAGGGAAGCCCTGGCCTCTGCTGTCCCTTCCATCAGATCAACTACCTCCTGCCTGAGATTGAGAGGCAGAGCTATCTCTGATGGGGCCATTGCTGCCCAGATGGTGACCAGGCTGTTCAAGGACTTTTTAACTACCTCCACTTCCAGCCCCAAGTTTGAGGCCACTTTCTTCCATAACTTCTGGTGAGCCTTGAAGTGTCCTGGGGCAGCAAAACACCCATCCCTGCCTCTTCTGGGCTGGGGGGAGGGGGTGAAGCAGCCTGCACCAGCATGGGACCTTCCTCCTCTCTTTTTGCACCAACCGGATCCCATAGCTCCAGATTCTGAGAGTCGGTATCTGGTTTGGTATCATAGTCCAGGTTGGGAGCTGTTTGATGTAACAGAGGAATCCTTCTCTCAGACACCACTGAGTAGGAGTGCGTAGACGGGGGGCTAGGCAGTGGAGAAAAACTCCATGGGGTCCAAAAAGGTCATTGCATCACATGACCATTGCCCATTGTGCGGGCGCTTGGAGGAACCCCCATCCTGGGATCCACCATTGCATGGGACTGATTGGTGGGATACTGGTACCAGTCCCTTGGCTGGATGCAAGATTCAGTCTTGTGGGGACCACAGTGCTGTGGTACCTGTTGGCTCCAAGAGATGGTGCTGAGGATCCAGGGATCGGTGCCGAGATGGGGAAGCCTGCTTCAACATAAGCAGAGAGGGTTTCCTTCTAGACAGTGCCTAGGGGCCTGGTACCAAACGGGAGCTCAGGGAAACATGCTCCCTTCTTGTTTCCATCACTGTTCTTATACCGCCGGCAATGGTGGTACCGCAAGTGCCGATAAGTCGCTGGCCACAACAAATGCCTCTGGGATGGATGGCACCGCAACACTGCTGGTGCCTCACTGCCCCTCTGGTGCCGGCAGCTGGTCTGGTACTGGACTCAATAGAGCCTGTGAACAAGGCGGAGACGACGGTATCGGCTGCGGAGCGGGGCAGAGGAGTGGCCAGACACAGGTCGCACTCCCCTGTGCTCCCCATGATTGTCCATTCTTAGAGATGGGGAACCTCTCAGACAGCTGCTTCTTAGGTTTCCTTCTTGCCCCCAGGCATGGGGAACGGTGCCAGGAGTCCCATAAGGAAGCTCTCTGCAGCAGCTCTTCGTACCAACACTGAGGTACACGGTGCCAAGTCTGACTGGCTCTGTTCCAAAGAAGGTTTGAGCACCACTTCCATCAGAAGGGACTTCGGCCTGGCCTCCTTGTCCTTTTTCATATGTGGACTCAACTGGTGGCAGAGCTGACAGAGATCTGCAATAGGAGTCTCACCCAAGCTCTTTAGACAGCTAGAGTGCAGGTCACTCAAAGGCATGGGCTTGCTGCAGAAGGCACCACATTTGAAGCCTGGAGACCGAGGCATGCCCAGGAGCAGAAGAATCTCTGCTACGAGAGTCCAACTAACTATTTATACGAATCAACTAATGTCAAAAAGTGAGAAAACAACTGAGGGGAAAAGGGATGGAATAACAAGAGAACCACTGAGACTCTTGAGAGGTGCGGGGCGGTTGGTCACAGAACATGCAGAGATCCCAAGCCAGGCTGTAATAAGCCTCCTGTCCCAAATCTGGACCTTAGCGTCCAAAATCTGGGTGCTTAGCATGAACCTCCAAGCTTAATTACCAGCTTGGATCTTATCTCGCTGCCACCAATCAGGATTCTGAGTACCTGATAAACTCTCCCGGGTCTCCCCCAAACCTTTCCCTGGGGGCACCCCCAAGACCCAGAAGCTCTGAGTCTTACCGGCAAGGGAAGTACTCCACTTCCCTTCCCCCTCCCTCTCTCACCCAGACTTTCCTCTCTGGGCTAACCTGGGAGAGCTGATGCAATCTCTTTACATCACAATACCCAGAAGCATGTCTCCTTTATTCCAAGAGACCACCCCAAAATACAAGGAACAGAGATGATCCTACTAAATCTCTTCCCCCTCCCACCAAACTCTCGCGGTGCTGCATTTTTACGCCTCCGTAGATCTAACTACAAAGAGATCCCCTGCCCTTGTTCCTTGAACCTACCCAGAGAGAAACTCAAACAAGTCTTAAAAAGAAATTTTATATAAAAAGAAAGAAAATACATAAGAATATAAACTCTGCATTCAAGAGACAATACCAGGGCTATTGCTTATAAGAAAATAGGAATAAACAGTCTGATTCAAAAGATATCAATTTAAACCATTCTAGCAAATTCCAACACGTAAATACAAAACAAACAATAAAAGCCTATTGTTTTGCTAACTTGTACTTCAACTGGAACAGAAGGTAGAAAGAAGCTTGGAGATAGAAAAAAAGCTCTTCCCTCATAGCCGAGAGAAAACAAACAGATAGAACAAAGACAAACACACCCAGAAGTTCCTCCTTCACTTTGAAAAAATCCGGTTTCCTGATTGGTCCTGGTCAGGTGTTTGGTTCCCTTTGTTAACCCTTTACAGGTAAAAGAAACGTTAACCCTTAGCTATCTGTTTATGACACAGGCGCCCAAGAGCAGTGGGGTGGGTCAGGTCACCCTATCCACCCCTCTTCTCCTCCGAACTGCACTGCAACAGAGATGAGCGGGGTGGGCACGTAGATGGAATCTCAGAGGGACCAGACCCCGAACTCCCCCATGTGCGTGTTGGGGGCAGATGCAGCTAGAGAGGGTGCATAAACAGATAGTTAAGGGTTAATGCCTCTTTATCTGTAAAGGGTTAAGAAGTTCACCTAGCCTAGCTGACACCTGACCAGAGGAACCAATGGGGGAACAAGATAGTTCAAAAGGAAGGAGGGAAGTTTCCTTTGTTTAGTCATTTTCAACCGAGTGAAAAAGGTCAAGGAACCAGCCTCTTATCAGACTAGTAAGTTTTTAGAAAGGGATAAATAGGTTTTTATGTTTATTTTCTTTGTAACTTGTCTTGGTGCCATAAGGGAATTATCAAATTTGGGTATTCCTTGTGTGTATTGAAGTTTTGCCCAGAAGAACATCCTCTGTGTTTGGAATTCTGTTATGTGTGAGAGTAGCTGGTATGCTAATCTCTCCCAGAGGGTTTTCTTTTACTTTCTTTTTTTTTAATTAAACCTTTTTCTTAATACCTGATTGATTTTTCCTTGTTTTTAGATCCAAGGGGGTTGGATCTGGATCCACCAGGAGTTGGTGGGAGAAAGGAGGGGGGATGGTTAATTTCTCCTTATTTTAAGATCCAAGGGGTTTGGATCTAGGTTCACCAGGAAATTGGTGAAGTCTCTCAAGACTATCGAGGGAAGAAAAGTAGTGCTTGGGGGCGGTGGCAGCCAGACCAGACCTAAGCTGGTAAGTAAGCTTAGAAGTGTCCATGCAGGTCCCCACATCTGTACCCTAAAGTTCAGAGTCGGGAAGGAACCTTGACAGAGGGGAACACTGTTGGTAGCCAAGATGGAGGACTCAGGACAGTCTCTGGTGAGTTGGCAGCCCCAGGATTGTGAGGAGCGGGTAAATGGGGGGAGGAGGGCAGGAAGGGGCAGTCGGGACAGTGACTAGGGACGGGGCAGTGAGGACAGAAGAGCAGCTCCCCAGCGCAGGGTTAGGAGCAGGCGAGCAGAGCCTCTCTCAGCAGTGGGGAGGCCAGTGTCCGTGTGAGCAGGTCAGGTTGGACGGACTCAGCGGCAGTGAATCAATGGGCGAGACTAGTCAGGAGAGGGTTAAACTAGCTACAGAAGGGGCAGGCAGGGGGGTAGACAGCTGGCAACCCTCTGCCCTGTCGCTTAGTCCTGGGGCAGGGCTACCAGGAACCCAGGTGTCCAGGGCAGGACAGGAATTAGTTCTCCTTGCTGCTCTCTCAGCGCTGGGAGCCAGGAGGGACTGTGGCTGCTACAACAAGGGGCTGGGGACACTCCTGGGTGAGCACCAATGTGACAGGCCAGTACCACTGACACGGGGAAATCAAGGATTGTCACTCGCCAGTCCCCTGTCAGGAAGAGCAGAGCAATTACATCAGAGAGACCCTCACCTGCCAGGGACAGTTCAGCAGCGCCAGGCACTGAACGCTTTCGGATCATCACCGAGCTAAGTGAGACAGCACAATCAGGGGCCTGGCCAGGTGGCTACAGCCCCCACATCAGAGACTGAGCAGGAAGAACGTCTCTTTACACATCTGTCGATCGTGTGCAGGGGAACCTGCATGACCCTGGGGGCTGCAACTGCGGGACATGTGCTGGGGTTTTGCTTCCAGGAATAAGGAAGCCCGGGAGTCTCAGCACATTGCAGAGGCTGATTATCTAACTAACTCTCCAGCTCAAGTTAATATCAGACTCTCCCTGTGTGGAGTCTGATCTTCGATAAACTCACTCTGGAAATGAGACAAAGCGAACAATGAAGGAGACTCACCAGTGAGCAGCTTCTCCCCAGGGCTGGAGTGAATGGAGCACTGCCTGCTCCTGTGACTTTGCTGTGTGCCTCATGATAGCAGATGATTTTATTAAATCCCCGGTTCCTGGATTCATGGGATTAGAGGAGAGTCTCAGCTCTCTTTTTTTACAGCAGTAACTTCTAGTCCTTCTAAGAGCAGGGAAAAGCCTGGAAATGTGTCCCTGTAGTGGGGCGGTTCCCCATTCCAGCAGAAAAGGGGTTAAAGTCAGCCCTGGGAGAAGGTTGCAGCTGAAAGTTGCTAGGATGGGCTGATTGGGGAAGTGGCTGCAGCTGGGAGAAAGCAGAGAAGTCTCTCTTCAGGCTGGGAGAGAGCAGAGCCTGGCTGCCTGCAGAAAGGGTACTGGGAGTGAAGCAGGGCTGGGGAGAGCCAAGGGAGCTCAAGGCTGGCAACTTCCCAGACTGCAAGGCCTGGTCCAAGGCCCGGTCCAAGGCCCATAGAGGTACTGGAAGATAGCAGGTCTGAACCCCCTTGCCTATGATGAGTGGCTTTTACACTACAGTCTGCCTCAGGGAGGGGGGCTTAGTGATGACTGGCAGTAGCCCAGACTGAGGCAAGGTGAGGAGTAGAAGGTTGGGGGTTCCCAAGAAAGGGGAGACCCAGAGGCAGAGTGTGGGGATATTGCTGGGGGCAGCACCCCAATTAAAAGGCACAGGGGTCTGGAAGGGACACAGAGCCAGAAACAAGCGGGAACATTTCACTTCAGGATGAAATGCAGAGATAAAATTTCTCGATACTTTAAACGACTGCTTCATGGAGCAGCTGGTACAGGAACCAACAAGGGGAGAGGCAACTCTAGATTTAATCCTGAGTGGAGTGCAGGAGCTGGTCCTAGAGGAAACTATAGCAGGACCGCTTGGAAATAGTGACCATAATACAATAGCATTCAACATACCAGTGGGGGGAAGAACATCTCAACAGCCCAACACTGTGGCATTTAACTTCAAAAGGGGGAACTATGCAAAAATGAGGGGGTTAGTTAAGCAGAAGTTAAAAGGTACAGTGACTAAGGTGAAATCCCTGCAAGCTGCATGGGCCCTTTTTAAAGACGCCATAATAGAGGCCCAACTTCAATGTATACCGTGTTAAGGGTAGTTAGCATGAGCAACTCCATTTTGTAAGTTTCCCTATTTTGTACCCATCATTAACTAAAAGCGAGCACATCACATACATGGCTCCCAAGGGCAGCATTAAAGAAAGATAAAGTCAGAAACAGGAAAGACAATAGGAACACAGCTGTAGCAACATAATTAAGGAAAAATTCTAGTATGCAAGGTAACAGCTGGACTGTGCACTAGCCAGCACGAGGACAGTGATTGACTGTAATAGGCTAAAAATAAGAAAATGGCTTGTTTATTGGTTAAGGCTTCCGATTCACAAGGGTAGCATGCACTCCTAAAAGGTATATAACTTCTATGTAATCTGCAGCCTGGGTCTCTCCCTGATTAGCAGGTGGACACCACGTTCGAATATTGTTTGAATCTTGCGCAATAAAACTTTGTTATTTGGACACTCTGTGAATCTTTGTTTTTTGTGCCTCAGCCTACAAACGAACGGTGCGTGGCCTACAGGTATAATTCACAACAGTTTGTGGCAACTCCACCGGGACCCTAGGCTCCCACGGTGAGACCTCACCGCTCCTCTCGGACGACTCTAGCCGGCACTGGCTGAGTTCACCTCCAAGAACTCCAGGGAGTGGGAGTGTGGGTTGTCGCCCAGGTGGAAAGGTGGCACACTTTGGGTGTGTTCCTGACTGGTCCTCAGGAACCTACTTTGGTGTTACGTAGCCTCCTGGTGTAATTTGTAACAGTTTGAGGATTGCCTTGTCTTTGTGTCTATCCATCTCTGTTGTGAAGTGTGTGAGTTTGAATATCGCCCCACCCGGAGGCGATTGGTCAGCCAAGGGGTTTCAGTCCCCGCGGCCTGAGTGAGTGGAATCTGCAGTCGCACCAAACCTTGGGAGAATACCCTTCGTGTGAAAGCAAGGGCGATTGAGGCAGTAGCCAGTGGGCTTCTTTTGTACTTTGCACAGGGCATCGCCCTGACGAACCCGAATTTCTTTTCTTGTATGACAGGGGTGTAAAGTCCTCTTGGGTTTAGTCCATTTTGGTTAATCTTAAAATGGGTTCTGGGCAAAGTGTACATAAGGGTACCCCATTGGCTGAAATTTTGGAAAATTGGAAAAGGATCTCTGGTATCCATGGGTTGTCTAGGAAGCGCGCTGCAATTCTGTGTAAAGTCGAATGGCCAGCGCTGACTATTCAGACGCCTTTTGAATGGCCACCCGACGGAACTTTTGGGCAAGACAAATTAACTCGCCTTAGGCAACAGCTGGAGGACAACCATCTGGCTCAAATGAATTATTGGTATGTATGGGATAACTGGGCATACGCTCGGAAAAAGAGATGTCCCCCGACATTAGGTTCTGGGGCTGCTTCTAACACTCATGCACGGCTTGCAGATTCCGCTCCGCCCTATGCTGCCAGTTCTGTTTCTCCTCCTGAACTCTATGCTACTGCTCCCTTTGGCTCTTCTCTGTTTCCCCCTCTGACTACTCCTTCTCCAACACTTCAGGTGCCTCTAACAACGCAACCGATTGTCATTCCTAACGAGGGAGGTGGAGAACCTGTTACCTTTGTAAATGCCTATTGGCCTTTTGGTCCACAGGACCTGATTACATGGCAACAGCAAATGCTGCGTCTACAGGACGACCCAGAAAAGGTCCTGCAGACCATTCGGAGCGTCTTTAAGGCGTATAATCCTAATTGGGCTGATGTACAATTGATTCTGGATACTCTCTTTACTCCTGATGAAAAATATACCAGTTTAGATGGAAACCACTGCTGGGCTGGGGAGAATGACCAGCGCAGCCCATGGCCCGAGGTAGACCACAATTGGGACCCTAACAACACCGCCCACTTAGCTAGCTTGATGGTGGGATCAGATGGGTTGCTGGAGGCCATATGATGGGCAGGAACCAAGCCTGCAAACTGGTCAAAAATTAGGGAATGTCAGCAAGAATTAAATGAGCATCCCTCTGCCTTCATGGCCCGATTGTCTAAACAAGTGCGTTTGTATGGGGGTGGGATTGATTCACAGGGAGAGGCTAACCGCCCCATGATGGTCTCTTTTTATGTTGACCAGTCGGCACCCGACATTAAAAAATATTTCTCTAAACATGTACCTGACTGGCCAGGAAAGCCTTTGGACAAAATAGTGTGCTTGGCAGTTTTTGTGTTTAATAGTAAGGATGAGGAAAAGATTAAGGAAAAGAAGAAACAGAAGAAGGAGGAGGTCAGTATACTGGCGGCCACCTTGCAAGTCCCTTATGAGGATCAGAATCGACAGGGAAAGTGGAATTTGAATGTTAGAGAGGGAAAGAGAAGGAACGTACCAGGTAGTATGTGAGGAGGCGTGGTTAGGATGGAAAATTGTAACTATTGTAAGCAGCCGGGACATTGGAAAAGAGAGTGCCCTTTGCTTCCACGGAGGGCTCCCTGGGGGCAGGTGGAGGGTGATCTCTCCTTTCCCCCGAATGCTCCCCGGGACTTTGGAGCTGCCCAGTGACTGGAAGTGGGGATCTTGGGAGCCTTGGGGGATCTGGAATGGGACTTGGGATCGCATTCACAGGTCTGTTTAAAAATCGGGGAGACCTTTGTGCTCTTTTTGGTAGATATGGGTGCTACTTTTTCCACTTTAACCTTTGCTCCAGGGCCTCTTTCTGATGCTAGGGTCTGGGTGCAGGGTATTGAGGGAAACCCATGTTCGGCTCCCCTCTCTCACCCTGTTCCCGTAGAACTTGGCTCTTTAAAATTATCACATAAGTTTGTTGTTATGCCAGGAGCCCCACGAATCTTCTTGGGTGGGACGTGCTGAGAAAATTAGGGGCCCGCATATATTGCGCCCCCGAGGGGCGCCGCATGTCTGTCCCGGATTCTGTTGTTACTTCTCTCATGGCTTTGGTTACCCCCGTTTTTGATATCCTCACTGAACTGTCCAGTGTCCCACGCAATCTGTGCAGTGTGAACCCCACTGATGTGGGCCTCCTTCAATCAGCTAGTCCGGTCTGCCTGAAGGTTAGGGATGGGCCGCCTCCCTCCATAAAACAATATCTGTTACCAAAAGAGGCGGACGAAGGCATTGGGCTCCTCATTGACAGTTATTTGGCTCAGGGGGTTTTGGTTCCGTGCTGTTCTCCCTGCAATACTCCTATTCTTCCCATAAAGAAGCCTAAGCTGGGCCCAGATGGCTGCCCGGTGTATCAATTTGTACAAGATCTGCGTGCAATAGTTATGTTGACATCCCTCATCCAGTAGTCCCGGATCCAAGTACTATTTTGACACTGATCCGTCAGTCGGCTACTTGTTTTACAGTCGTTGATTTATGTGCAGCATTTTTTAGTATCCCTTTGCACCCTGATTCTCGGTATTTGTTTGTGTTTACGTGGAAGGGCCAACAGTTAACTTGGACGTGCCTTCCTCAGGGGTTTTCGGGATCTCCTACTATTTTTTCTCGAATTCTTACAGAAGATTTAAAGGATATATTTTTACCTAGTTCCTCTGCGTTGGTGCAATACGTTGATGATTTGTTAATTGCTGGCTCTAATTATGAGACATGTTTAACTGATTCTGTTGCTTTACTCTCTGCATTAGCTAACAAAGGTCACTGTGCCTCTCCATCCACGTTACAGCTGTGCCAAGCTCAGGTAATCTATTTGGGCTTTGTGATTCGGTCTGGAGAGCGTTTACTCTCCTCAGACAGGGTGCAGGCAATCCAGGATTACCCGCGCCTGATCACTAAAAAACAATTACGGGCCTTCCTAGGGACTGCTGGGTTTTGTCGACCCTGGATAGTGGCCTTTGGAGAGTTGGCCAAACCCTTAGTCCAGGCCACCATGGCATCGACCCCTGATCCTGTACAATGGACACCAGAGATGGAAACCGCTTTTGTGGCCATGAAGAAGGCTTTAGCTTCTGCGCCCGCCCTGGGACTTCCTGATTATGGTAAACCGTTTTCTCTCTTTAGTCATGAACATCAGGGGGTGACTAGTGGTGTCCTTTTGCAATATCTGGGGGACCGCCTACGCCCCATAGCTTACTACTCAGTACAATTGGACCCTGTCATTCTGGCCTCTGTCTCCTGTGTGAGGCCCATCGCCACTGTGGCCGTCCGGGTCGAGCGGTCGTGACCTATTGTTTTAGGGCACCCTTTAACTGTCTGGGTTCCTCACAAGGTTGAGATTCTCTTGAAGCAGCACACGATGCAGGCGCTGTCCCCACAGCGAGCTCATACATATGAACTGATTCTGCTGGCGGCTGACACCATCACCCTACATCGCTGCAACGTTTTCAACCCCGTTACATTACTACCCCTTCTGGAGGATAGTACACCTCACCATGTATGTATGGATGTCATCGCTGAAAGTGGTAAGCCTCGCCCGGACTTACGCGACTCCCCTCTAACCAACCCTGATCTACTCCTCTATACTGACGGCTCCTCGTATTATTCAAATGGTTGACGGTTATCGGGCTATTTGGTTACCACTCAGAGAGATGTTGTCGAGGCTGCCCCTCTACCACCCTCCTTTAACAGTCAGGGTGCTGAATTACATGCTCTCACCAGGCCTTGCTTGCTGTCTGCGGGAAGAACTGTTACTATTTACACGGATTCTAGATATGCCTTTGGGGTTTGTCATGCCACAGGCCAGCTCAGGAAACAGCAGGGGTTTCTGACCTCTTCGGGTACTAAGGTTGCCAATGGCCCTTTAATCTCTGCACTTTTAGAGGCCACACAGGCCCCCCTTGAGGTGGCAGGGGTCCATTGCTATGCACACCAGCAGCCTGATACTTCTGTGTCCCAGGGTAACGCCTTAGCTGATGTGGCTGCAAAAGCCGCAGCCCTACAGCCCCTCCCGGTATCTGCTTCCCTCCTCCTGGATGTGTCCTTTCCGCCCTCTGATTGGGGGCTGTTGTAGGCTGATGTGCCTCCAGAAGAGCTCCGGGATTGGGAACACTAGGAGGGATCTGAGGGCCTCGATAAGGTCCGGTGTATTGGAGATAAGTCCATTCTCCCCAGTCTGCTCCCAGCTGCCCATTATTTTCATTCTTTGGACCACACTGGGATTCAGGGTATGGCTGCTACTATACTTAAGTTTTGGCCAGCGCCCCATGTATATCCTGCGGTAAAGCGTGCCCTCGGTTTCTGTGCTCCTTGTCTGGCTTTTTCTGCGAGTTCTCGGCTTGATGCCAACCCAAAGAGGGGGAGACCCTGGGAAAACTTCCTGTTTCAATGCCTGGAAATGGACTATGCGGAGATGCCTAAAAGCTCAGGGTTTCACCACCTCCTTGTAGTAGTGGATCAACTTTTTGGGTGGCCTGAAGCGATACCAACTAGGAAAGCAGATGCAAGATCCGTGGTAAAATTTCTAATGAAAGACATTGTGCCCCAGTTTGGCATTCCTGAAGTCACTGATTCTAACCAGGGTTCACACTTTACGGCGAAAATCCTGGAGGAACTGTACCAGCGTCTAGGGATTACTCGGCCGCTTCACACCCTGTATTATCCCCAATCTGCAGGACAGGTGGAGTGCATGAACCGAACGGTAAAAACAATGACAGCAAAGTTCTGTAAGGAAACCGGACTTGTCATAAACAGATAAGAAAAGTTAATAGCACAGAAGTACTTTATATCTCTTTGACTATAAAAGGTTAACAAGTTCAGTAGCCTGGCTGTCACTTGACCAGAGGACCAATCAGGGGACAGGATACTTTCAAATCTTGAGGGAGGAGGTTATCGTTGTTGCACTGTCCTTAGGATTGGTGGTGTGTTACGTCCTTAGCGGGCGGACAGAGACCAGACGGTGCAAACGCACGGTTATCTCTTCAATTCCTGATACATGTTGCTCTGTAGCATTCAAATAAAGTACTAGGTAGATCAGGCGAGTTAGGTTATTTGTTTCTTTATTTTTGCATGTGTGTTGGTGGAAGAGTTCAAATTGGTATTTTTACTGAAGATTTAATTTTGTACAATTGAGATACTGTAGGGCTGGGAGCGTCCAGCCTGCAGCCTAAGAAAACTGTACGCTATTGCATTTATGTTGTCTACAAAGATGATTTTTACTGTTATTTCTCTCTTGTTAATTTAAAATTATTGTTTTAAGAACGCTGATTGTTTTTTGTATTCTGTGCAGACCCAGCGGGGCGGGTCTGGATTCACCAGGGATTGGTGGGGAGAAGGAGGGATAGGGGAGAGAGAGGCTAATTTCTCTCTTGTGCCGGGAATCTTTCTCTCTCAGGAAGAGTCTGGTGAGGGAAAAAAAGGAGGGGAAGGTGGAATTTCCTCTCTGTATTTTAGGATTTCAAGGAGTTTGTTATACAGTGATCGTTTTCAGAGGGAAGCCTAGGAAGGTGAACGGTGACGGAAAGCGTGACTTCTTTGTGTTAAGTCCAGCGGGTTGGTCGTGGGTTCCCGGGCAACGATTCTTCTTGGGGGAGCCAGAGTGACACCAGGCCTGGAAATTGCGCGGTTGTGCAGCTCGCGTACAGGTGTCATGGAAGCCGGTGGTAATTAGCTTTAGCGGAATTTCATGTAGTACCCCATCTTTATTTGTAACCTAAGGTCTCAGCGGTGGGGCGAATCGTCTTCTGGGGGACCAGAGTGTACCAGGCACTGGAATTCCCGGTTGGTGGCAGCGCTACAGGTTCTAAGCTGGTAATTAGCTTAGAGGAATTCATGCTGGTACCCCATCTTTTGAACGCTAAGGTTCAGGGTGGGGAATTGTACCATGACAGGACTTAAGTGGCCAGAGATATTATCTATAGTTCTGTGGCACACAAGGCAAACCCCGCGTATGCCCCTTGGCCTGTCCCCGTTTGAAATATTGTTTGGTAGGCCAGCTTTGGTCCCAGGGACTTACATTCCTGCACATGCCAGCCTCTTGGATGGAGATGAAACACTGGCCAGGTATGTTGCAAGGTTGCAAAAAGAACTAACTGATAATCAATCAGAGGCTCAGTTGTTTCAAACAGTGCCATTAGGGTTACAAGTTTATTCCTTTAAGCCGGGAGATTGGGTGCTGGTGAAAAAGATTCCCCACACCAATCCCCTGGAACCCTGGTGGGATGGGCCATATCAGGTTTTGTTATGTACTTATTCTGCTTCAAAAGTTGCAGGTAAAAGTTCTTGGATTCATCACAGCCATGCCAAGCCGGCATCTGCGCCTCCTGATGAGCTACCTGACGAGCCACCTCGTGAATGAACATCACTGTTAATCTGTGGCCTGAAACCTCCAATTACAGAGATCCCCACACTCCACCAGGACTTCTTGCTTTCCTATCACTTGGACTTACACTGGTTGTTTTGTTCTTTGTGTGGTATAGAAAAGGATGCCAGTACTGGTATGGTTTGCCTGGGGGTTCCTCTCCCTATTCCCAAATCCAATACAAGGATGGGAGGGGAACAGTTTCTTAAATTTAACTCGTACTACAATACAGAGTGTGAATCGGACACAATGCTGGATTTGCATTCATACCCCCACACACATAGGCCAGGGAGTCCCAGTAGTAGGGGTGCCTATCCCCCTCAATAGAACCCTCCAAGCCGAATTGTGGATGAATACTATGTTCACCTGGAATGCTACGATCCAGACATGGTGCATTCATATGGTGGCCTAGAGTAGTTATGCCTTATGCATATCACGAAAGAGGGGTATAGATAACACCGTCTTTGTGGGCAATTTTACGAGGTGCAATTACACCACTCAGATTAGTACTGGTGTGGTAAGCTCCTCCAATTACTCCAGGGCCCCGTGACCGGTCCCTGAGAGATCTGGCTGGTACTGGCTATGTAATTATACGGTTTATAAGACCCTTCTGGCAGGTTGGTGTGGCATGTGTACCTTGGGGGCCATAGTACCTGCTGTCACAGTACACCAGACTTTGACCCAAGGAGAAATTCGCAACCTGGTACGGCGGAACCGACAAAGTGTTCCTTTAAATCCCCGTTCTGATTGGCCCACCAGCTTTCATTCTTTTGTATGCTGGTTTCTACCTTGGTTAGGAGTTAGTGAATTAGAAAAGGCTATAGGAAATATTTCAGCAGTATTAGAAGTTATGGCAAATGCTACTGCAGATGCTTTCTGTTCTTCAAATTGAATTAACTTTGCATAACTGTCTCAAACAGTTATGCAAAGTCATTTGACTCTCGATTATCTCCTTGCAACCCAGGGTGGGGTTTGTGCCCTGGTTAACTCTAGCTCTTGTGTGTTCCTGAAACAACACGGACAGGTGGAGACCGACAACCATGCCATTATGCAGCAAGCTGCCTCATTTCACTGCATTAGCCTTGACGATACCAGCACCGGATTCCAAGAGGTTTGGAACTGGCTGACCTCATGGTTACAGGACTTGTGGGCGTGGGGTCGGCGTATTTTATATTTAATTCTTTTTGTAGTCTTTTTCTTTGTATTCATTTTTGTGTGTTTGCAATGTTGTAGCATATGCAGTCGACAATTGTTAATTTTCCACCGTGGTTATTCTGCCCCAATATAGCTTACTGACAGACAAAAGAAAAGGAGGGACTGTTAAGGGTAGTTAGCATGAGCAACTCCATTTTGTAAGTTTCCCTATTTTGTACCCATCATTAACTAAAAGCAAGCACATCACATACATGGCTCCCAAGGGCAGCATTAAAGAAAGATAAAGTCAGAAACAGGAAAGAAGATAGGAACACAACTGTAGTAACATAATTAAGGAAAAATTCTAGTACGCAAGGTAACAGCTGGACTGTGCACTAGCCAGCACAAGGACAGTGATTGACTGTAATAGGCTAAAAATAAGAAAATGGCTTGTTTATTGGCTAAGGTTTCCGATTCATAAGCGTTGCGTGCACTCCTAAAAGGTATATAACTTCTACGTAATCTGCAGGCCGGGTCTTTCCCTGACTAGCAGGGGGACACCACGTTTGAATGTTGTTTGAACTTTGTGCAATAAAACTTTGTTATTTGGATACTCTGTAAATCTTTGTTTTTTGTGCCTCAGCCTAGAAACAAAGGCTGCATGGCCTACAGGTATAATTTGCAAGAACCCCAAATTAAGAAACACAGTAAAAGAACTAAAAAAGAGCCACCGTGGCTTAACCATGTAAAAGAAGCAGTGAGGGATAAAAAGACTTCCTTTAAAAAGTGGAAGTCAAATCCTAGTGAGGTAAATAGAAAGGAGCACAAACACTGCCAAATTAAGTACAAGAGTGTAATAAGAAAAGCCAAAGACGAGTTTGAAGAACGGCTAGCCAGAAACTCCAGGTAATAACAATGTTTTTTAAGTATCAGAGGGGTAGCCGTGTTAGTCTAGATCTGTAAAAGCAGCAGAGAATCCTGTGGCACCTTATAGCCTAACAGACGTTTTGGAGCGTGAGCTTTCGTGGGTGAATACCCACTTCATCAGACGCATGTAGTGGAAATTTCCAGGCTCGCTCTCGCTCTATATATATATATATATATATATATATATATATAAGTAGGTATATAGACTATATGCTAGCAAGCAAAGCTGAAAAACAAGTATTCAATCAGGGAGGCTGAGGCCCTGTCTATTCAGTGTGAGGTGTAAAACCAAGGGAGGAGAAACTGGTTTGTAGTTGGCAAAGACATCACAGTCTTTGTTTAGCCTGACTGATGTGTCAAATTTTGCAGATGAAACTGATAGCTGTTGGCAGTTTCTCCTCTTTGAAGTCTGGTCTTGATAGTTTTTGCTGCAGTGGCCACGTAGGTCTCCTATAGTTGCAGGAGTGAAAGTGCTTCCTCTACAGTTTGTATAATGCATTCTAATATCTGATGTGTCTTAAGTGCCGCTAGAGACTGGTCCTTGGCAGGATGTACACTAGCAGAGGGGCATATGAGGGCATAATGACGGGATATTCAGGATGGACGCGCAGGTGAATGAACCGGTGACGGTGTGGCTGATGGGAGGGTACTGTGATGGGGTCACTGTGCAAAGATATTTTGGGCAAGTTGGCCATCCGAGTTTGTTGCATGAAGAGGGTTCCTCGAGCTAGAGCTTATAGTGGTGTGCCAATTGCGGGAGAATACATTTCAGGTTGGCAGTCTGTCTGTGGGCGCGAGGACCGCGCTACCACTTGAATGTTCACAACCGTGTCATGTTATAGAATTAAGTTAGAGCATACGTAGATTTGCTGATAGGACTATGCGGTATGTGAGATTGCTAGTTTGAATGATTTGAGAGAGGAGAACGGCAAGATTTATTGAGCGCGGTGGGATGATGAATTCGGAATGATGGGGTACGTTGCTGTAGAGTGGATATTATTAGCGGTTGTCTTCCTACGTTAAGAGCGGTGAATTTAGAACCCTCTGTGAGCTAAGGCACAATCTGGGTGTAGACCTCTGTTTGACAAACTCGCTTACATTCCCACATGTTCTCTTTTCCATATGTACTTTGGTATGCGAGCAGGATTCGTTGTCTGAGAAATGCTTGTGTGGAAGTATTTGTGAAGAGCGTGGTCTCTTCTGAGGGGTAGAGCAGATGCGTTGACCTCAAAGTGCTGGATTGTAAGACAATGGATCGTGTAGATTGTCCGGGGGAATCTGGAGGCATGGAAGGTACGCATACAGTCGGTAAGGTTTCGATATGGTGTGTTAATGTACCATTCATTACTGCAGAGAGAGAGAGAGGGTCACTGAGTTTGATGGTTGGGCTGGAAGTGTTGAAATCGTGGTGAATTCTCAGATCTCCTTCCAATGGTCAGATATAAGAGTCATCAATGTAGCGTAGTAGAAGAAGGGCGTGAAGTGGACGAGAGCTGAGAAGCGTGTTCCTGGTCAGCAAAAATATTGTATATTGTGAGGCCATTGGGTGCCCAGATCAGAGGCACTGCATTGAAGAATCAAGTGAAGTGAGAACAATTAACTAAGTTTGGAACCTGTCCTTTAGAATCGGCTTTCTGAAGCCCAGTGAACTGGAAGTCAGCTATGTTGACGCTCAATATTTAAAAAGGCTCTAGAGTGATCTTGGCATATTAAACCATAAGTCTAATCCGTCAGTAAGGTGCACATAGTACGAAACAATAATAAGAATAAAAGTTCAGACACATAGAAAATACAATCTGTTTCAGCGAATAGTCATCATGGTTTTTGTAAAGGAAATGTGTCTACTATTCACTAATGATTAATCATAAAATTCCAAATGGCCTCTATCAGAGATTCCTGGAACAGAACATGCCTGGAGATGCAAGAGGCGGAATCACAATGGACATAGGTACTTAAGATATTATCACTAGAGAGACATTTTGACAACGCCTCCCATATGCTCTATCATTATAAGGCATTCTATCGGAAAAGAGGAGAGCGCCTTGTAGATGAGAATATGGTTATACAAAGCTAGAGAAGGGTGACAAGAAGGCTCAAGATAATGCTACAATCTCAGAAGAGATGACGAACTAGCGTGCACGCAAGGATCAGCTATGCAGGAACATTACTAGAGCACTTGAAGACACATAAATCTCGAGTAAGGATAAACACGTGGAGGTGAAAGTGCAGATGAAAGATTCTCTGAGAGTATTGCCTTGTCAAGACTACGTTAAGACCGGAAGCACAGATGTGTGGAAGCAACTTCAAAAAACAGACTCAAATAGCATGCAAAGTGATGTTGGTCAATCTAACGATATATGTCAATAATAAGAGAGAGAGAGCGAAGGGAATGCACCGAGCGGAGAGAGAACTATGGTGGCACCGTTGGAGCCCAACTAATCACATACAATATGATGGGGGCTAAGTATGCGTATCAATCAAGAGGAAGGCAACAGATGCTAACGGCAGTGAGGGATAAGTATTATAAACGAGAGATGGACCAGGCAGGACATGAGGTGGTCAAAAAAGCAACGGATCTGTTGGAAACATCTATATAAAATCAGAGAGATTGAAGAATATGAGTATTCCTACTGCCTGACTTTCATATAAATCAAGAAAACATAACGAATGGTGTCTTCCTATCTTATCAGCATCGTAACTAAATATATTGATGGTGATAGGACTATACAGTCGAATAGGTATCAAACATAACTGGCACTAGAAAAGGTTCAGGAAAAAGACAACAAATGATTAGGGGTTGGGAGAGGTCATACAGGCAAGATAAGAGGCTAGTGCTCTCTATCTAGCTTGCAAAAATGAGTGAAGCTAGGGGCAACAGAGTACTTAAGAGCAGGTATATAGAATCATGAATGAGTGAAAAGTGGATCTAAGGAAAAGTTATTTATTATTCCCATAATACCAATACACAGTGGTACACGCAAATAAACCTTAATGAGCGTAGGGTAATATAACAAATAAAAAGAACTGCTATATCGTATTCAGCAAGAGAGTCAAACTCAACTTTGGTTATCAGCCTCCTAGGAGTTTGAAGAGCCATTCTCTCAACAACAG
>NC_133773.1:286410-309539 GCF_003597395.2 Chelonoidis abingdonii | reverse complement strand
GAAAGTGTGGATCCTTGTCCCAGCATCTGTTGTAGATCCTGATGATGCGTTGGCGGTTTAGTGGCTGATTGTAGTGGCCATGGAGTCCTGTTGGTTTCTTTCTTGGGTTGGGCTCTTGCAGATAGGAGGCTTCTGGGTCCGTATGGTCTATTGTCTGTTTCCTTTATTCTCGTGCAGGTATTCGTGGTTCTGAGAATGCTTGGTGGAGATTGTTGTAGAGTGTTGGTCTCTGTCTAGAGGGGTAGAGCAGATGCGGTTGTACCTCAGTGCTTGGATGTAGACAATGGATCGTGGATGCCGGGATGAGCTGGAGGCATGAAGGTAGCATAGCAGTCGGTAGGTTTCGATATAGGTGGTGTTTAATGTGACCATCACTTACCTGCACGTAGTTCTAAAAGTGGACTCCGGTAATTGGTCCAGGCTGAGAGTTGATGGTGGGGTGGAAGTGTTGAAATCGTGGTGATTTTCCAGAGTCTCCTTCCATGGGTCCAGATGATGAAGATGTCATCAATGTAGCGTAGTATAGAAGGGGCGTGAGTGGACGAGAGCTGAGGAAGCGTGTTCCAGGTCAGCATAAAATATTGGTATATTGTGAGGCCATCTGGGTCCCAGATCAGAGGCACTGCTATGAAGAATTCAATGTGAAGTGAAGAACAATTAACTAACTGTTTGTAACCTGTCCTTTAAGATCGGCTTTCTGAACCCAGTGATGGAAGTCAGCTAATGTAACGCCAAATTTAAAAAGGCTCTAGAGTGGATCTTGCAATTAAAACCAGTAAGTCTAACCGTCAGTACGGGCCAAATTAGTCGAAACAATAATTAAGAATAAAATTGTCAGACACATAGAAAAACAACTGTTTCAGCAATAGTCAACATGGTTTTTGTAAAGGGAAAATCGTTTTAACTATCTATTAAGAGTTCTGTTGAACAAACATGTGGACAAGGGGATCCAGTGGACATAGCTGTATTAGATTTCCCAAGAGCTTTTGACAAGGTCCCACCAAAGGCTCGTACTAAATTAAGCGCCTGGGATAAAAGGGAAGGCCGCTTTCATGACTGAGAATTGCTTAAAAGACAGAGAATAAAGTCGGTTAGAATAAATGATAAATTTCTTCAGAATGGAGAGGAGAAACTGATGGTGTTCCCCAATGGATCAGATCTAAGGACCAACTCTCATTCAGTAAAATAAATGACTGAGAAGGGATACAGTGACGGTGGCAAGTCTGCAGATATCTAAATTGCTCAAGACAGTTACAGACCAAAGCAGATTTGTGAAGAAATCAAAAAGATCTCACAAAACGAAGTATTGGCAACAAAATGGCAAATGAATGTTCATGTGGATAGATGTAAAAGATGCCGATTGGAAAAATTAACCCAATATACATACATTGAGTGGGGCAATTTAGCTACAACAAATCAGAAAAGATCTTGACGTCATCGTAGGATATTTCTGAAGATGTCAGCAGTGGCAGCGTGGTCGAAAAAGCAAGAACGGATGTTGGAATCATTAAAAAGAGATTGAGATATATTATGCCCTTATATAATCCTGTAATGTCCAATCTCAAATACTGTGTACAGATGGTCTCTCACTCACAAAATTATCTGCACTAGAAAAGTTTTTCAAAGAAAAAAGGAAACAAACTTAAAATAAAAGATTTAGGCGGTTCTGGGGAAAACGGGTCCCCCATACAAAAAGGGCCAAGGACATTTAAAAGAGGCCCCCTAGGCCTCTTCAGCTTGGAAAGAGAGAGACAAGGGGGAGATGATAGAGTATATAGAATCATGAGTGATGGAGAAAGTGGATAAGAAAAGTTATTTATTATTCCTATAACAAAGAAACTAGGGACACCAAATGAAATTTATAGGCCAGGTTTAAAACAAAAAATAAAAGAAAGTTCTTCTTCACGCAGCGCATAGTCAACTTGTGGAACCTTACCGGAGGAGGTTGTGAAGGCTAGGACCTATAACAGCATTTAAAAGAGAATTGGATAAAAATTCATGGTGGTTAAGTCCATTAATCGCTTTAGCCAGCGATGGGTAGAGGCAATAATTCCCTGCCTCTGCTGTTTGTCAGAGGATGGAGATGGATAGCAGGAGAGAGATCACTTGATCATTGCCTGTTAGGTTCACTCCCTCTGGGGCACCTGGTATTGGCCACTGTTGGTAGACAGATACTCGGCTAGATGGACCTTTGGTCTGACCCGCTACGGCCGTTCTTATGTTCTTACGACACCGACCTGTAGAAGGAGCTCTGGAGGCTGGACGAGCTAATTCCCTGAGACCGCCAGCAGGAGGCACCACAGGGGTGAGTCCCGCACCTTTACAGTCACCTAAAGGCTCGAACCAGAAGGCAAATAATAATAAGCTCCAGTATTATTCCCAAAATACTTATGACATTTAAGCCAAATTCAGAATTTTTGGGGACTGACTTCTGATGTCTGAACACTTGGAGATGCCAATATTGGGATTCCCCATCACTCGGTGTCTGCGAATTGAGACAAGATAGCTCAGAGTCCTGTTCTAGCTATAGGGTCTGAAAGCCTGACTGTTGGAGCTGGGAGGAACAAACCCCTCCATACAGGAATCACTGGGTGCGATTCTCTGCCCTCGGTGACCAGGAGGTCAGACTAGCCGGCTCTGATGGGAACTTCTGGCTTTTCTACCTCTGCTAGGGAAATAACGACACATGAAGGGTGGGAGGGGGTCCCCCGAAGGGCAGCAGAGGCAGCTGAAAGTGGGACTAGTAGCAGAAATCTGGGGTGTTTGGGGAGGGGACAGTATTACAGTCCCACTTCGGAGGGTGTCAAAAAATGTCTTTCACATGGACCCTCCATCCTGCAGCCCCTCCTCTCCACCCCATGTCCCATTGTCCCCCACATTCACACTGACTCCAGCGAGAAAATACGCCTTCGGGCTCTGTCCGCTCTCCCAATCCCCAACACGCATCCCTGTGTCCCTTCACCCTGTTTACACCAACCACAAACCCCATCCCCTGTCCCTGCATCCGTAGGTCGGGTCATGTCCTTCACTCACCCTTGCTCCGGTTGTAGAGCTGACTCAGAGTGTTCAGACTCGCGTTGTACCATTTCTGGTAGCGCTGTGCCCACCAGGTCATCTCGTCCCAGAACTCCAAACCCTCGTTCTGAGCCATCCACACTGGGCCGGGCTGCGCCCTCTGCGTATTGCTGGTGTAGATGTAGTTGACCTGATCGTCCACGAACACAACACGTCTGTACCAGGGCAGCCCCGGGCCGGGCTGCGACACCACCGTGTCCAATACGCGCCTGGAGTGCAGGCCTGAGGGGCAGGCGGGAGAGAGGAGTCAGACCCCACTAAACCCTGACAGGGAGCCCCTAGCAATATGAAAGAGGCAGTGCTGGCCCTCAGGACCACTCCTGTGGAGTGAGACCTGGGAAACGGCTCACAGAACAGCCTGACTGGGGAGAAAGAGATGGTGGGGTAGAAGGAGAAAGGGAGGCAGGGCTGGAGGGGGAGTGAGGAGGGGAAGGGCTGGGGAGGTACAGGGGGACGGAGTACGTGTGAGGAGTAGGGAACCATACGGAAAGAGTATACTGAGGGTACAGGGGAGTGTGAAGAAGGAAAGGGGGCCCAGGAGGAGGGCCAGGGCTGGAGTGCCCCATGGGGAAAAGAAAGGTGTTGTTATGGGAGAGGGTGGGGCAGGAGGACTGGGGATAAGAGATGCAGGAGCTGAAGATGGGGAAGGCAAGGTGGGCAGGGGGATGTGTCCAAACTACAGGTGGGAGCCAGGACACCAGCTGTGCACACAATTTACTACAATTTATTCAGTACATAAGAACGGCCACACTGGGTCAGACCAAAGGTCCATCTAGTCCCGCATCCTGTCTTCTGACAGTGGCCAATGCCAGGTGCCCCAGAGGGAATGAATAGAACAGGGAATCATCAAGTGATCCATCCCCTGTCGCCCAATTCCCAGCTTCTGGCAAACAGGGGCTACAGGCACCATCCCTGCCCCATCCTGACTAATAGCCACAGATGGACCTATCCTACATGAACTTAGCTAGTTCTTTTTTGAATCGTGTTACAGTTTTGACCTTCACAACATCCTCTGGCAAAGGTTACACTGGTTGACTGTGCATTGTGTGAAGGAATACTTCCTTTTGTTTGTTTTAGACCTGCTGCCTATTAATTTCCTTGGGAGACCCATAGCTCTTATGTTACGTGAGGGAGTAAATAACACTTCGGTATTCACTTTCTCCAGACCAGTCATGATTAAGACTATGATTTTCTCATGAATATTTCTAGTGTAAGACCTGGACAGGTCCCGGACAACAAAGAAAAGCTCATGGAAGCCCATGACCCATCCATGACATTTACTAAAAATATCCATGGCAAAATGGGTAGCTCAGCTGCGTGACCCACACACCACCTGCAGGGGCAAGGCAACTGCAGGCCACTCAGAGCTCCAGGGTCCCCCTGCCGCCCACGGCAACTGGAAGCGTTTGGTCCCCCCACAGCCCACAGAGGCCCCACCACCACTCCCAACTGTTACAGGTGGCAAGGGGACCCCAGAGCTTCCGGCTGCTGTGTGCTGAAGTCATGGAGTTTGCTGGAAGTCACAGATTCTGTGACTTCCATGACCTCTGTGAAAAAAAGAAAGCCTTATGGCTGGTCTACACTACGGGGTAAAATCGATTTTAGATACGCAATTTCTCACGTAGCTGAAGTCGAATATCTAAAATCGATTTACTCACTCGTCCTCACTGCGCGGGATCGATGTCCGCGGCTCGCCATGTCGATTCCGGAACTCCACCAACCCCAACGGAGTTCCTGAATCGATATAAGCGTGCTCAGGGATCGATATATCCCATCCAGATTAGACGCAATATATCGATCCCCGAGCAATCGATTTTAACGCGCCGATACGGTGCGTAGTCTAGACATGGCCTTAGTCTTGATTTTATAGACTTTCATCATTTCCCTCCTTAGTCATCTCTTTTCCAAGCTGAAATGTTCCAGCGCTATTAATCTCTTCTCATGCAGCAGCCATTCCATACCTCTAACCCAGGGGTCAGCAACCTTTCAGAAGTGCTGTGCCGAGTCTTCATTTATTCACTCTAATGTAAGGTTTCGTGTCCCAGTCATATATTTTAACGTTTTTAGAAGGTCTCTTTCTATAAGTCTATAATATACAACTAAACTATTGTTGTATGTAAAGTAAATAAGGATTTTAAAATGTTTAAGAAGCTTCATTTAAAATTAAACTAAAATGCAGAGCCGCCTGGACCGGTGGCCAGGACCCGGGCAGTGTGAGTGCCACTGAAAAATCAGCTCACGTGCCGCTTTTGGCACCTGTGCCATAGGTTGCCTACCCCTGCTCTAATCATTTTTGTTCCCCCTTTCTGCACCTTTTCCAAATCCAATATATCCTTTTTCCCAATGGAATGACTACATCTGCATGCAGTATTCAAGATGTGGCCGCCCCATGGATTTATATAGAGGCAATATATTTTCTGTCTTATTATCCATCCCTTTCCTAATGATTCCCAACATTCTGTTAGCTCGTTTGATTGCCACTGCACACTGAAAATACGAGGAGTCCCGTGGCACCTTAAAGACAAATGCATTTATTTGAGTATAAGCTTTTGTGTCTGCATCTGCTGAAGTGGGTTCCAGCCCATGAAAGCTTATGCTCAAATAAAGTTGTTAGTCTTTAAGGTGCTATAGGACTCCTCGTTATTTTTGCTAAAACAAACTAACACGGCTACCCCTCTGAAACTGCACACTGAGTGCATGTTTTCAGAGAACTCTCTATAATGACTCCAAGATCTCTTGAGTGGTAACAGCTAATTTAGACCCCATCACTTTATGTATAGCTGAGATTACGTTTTCCAATGTGCATTACTTTGTGTTTATCCACACTGAATTTCACATACTATTTTGTTGCCCAGTCACCCAGTTTTGTAAGATCACAGAATCATAGATTAGAGTTGGAAGGGACATCAGGAGGTCATCTAGTCCAACCCCCTGCTCAAAGAAGGACCCACCTCAACTAAATCATCTCAGCCAGGGCTTTGTCAGGATAGGCTTAAAAATCTCTAAGGAAGGAGATTCCACCAGCCCTCCAGGTATCACATTCCAGTGCTTCACCACCCTCCTAGTGAAATAGTGTTTCCTAATATCCATCCTAGACCTCCCCACCGCAACTTCAGACCATTGCTCCTTGTTCTGTCATGTGCCACCACTGAGAACAGCCAAGCTCCCTCCTCTTTGGAACCCCCCTTCAGGTAGTTGAAGGCTGCTATAAAATCCTCCCTCACTCTTCTCTTCTGCAGACTAAATAACCCCAGTTCCCTCAACCTCTCCTCAGAATTCATGTGCCCCAGCCCCCTAATCATTTTCATTGCCCTCCACCGGAGTCTTTCCAGTTTGTGCATATCCTTTATGCACTGTGGGGCCCAAAACCGGATGCAATACTCCAGATGTGGCCTCACCAGAGCCGAATGAGGGGAATAATCACTTCTCTCGATCTGCTGGCAATGCTCCTACTAATACAGCCCAATATCCATTGGCCTTCTTGGCAGCAAGGGCATACACTTGACTCATATCCAGCTTCTTATCCACTGTAACCCCCTTTGTAACTCTTCACAGTCTGCTTTGGACTTGATTTAGGCATGCTGTGACTGCACCCCAGGTCCCCTGTAGGGATCAGGCCCCGTTGTGCCAGTCACTGCACAGGCCCTGCTCCACAGAGTTCACAGGCTGATCCCCCGTCCCCACAGATCCACAGGCAGGATCAGGGCCAAGGGGGTTGGGAATGACAACAGCTCCCACAGGGCCTAATGCTGCAGAGACTGAATCCCTGATCCTGTCACCCACAGGAGTGTCCCACTGATATCAGACACGGCTCACAGGAGTTACACATCTGGGGGGGGTCAGGACCTGGGAGGCGGGGGAGGAGTCAGGGTGATGCAGGTTGGTGACTTATTTGGTCCCATTAGTTCCTCAGTGTCTCAGGGGTTATTTAGTCTCAGACCCTGCAGATTCGCAATGTGGACCCTCACTCACTCACACAGCCCCCCGGAGCCTTCCCTCACCATAGTAACATGACACACAGCGTTTGCAGGATTGGGGCCTTGTTCCCCAGTTCATAACTGCCAGTTATAGACCAGAGGCCTCCCCTTGTGCTGGGCGCTGGACACACACAACACGTACAGCCCTGCCCTGGCTTACGTATGAGCTGAAGAACAGACGGATCTAACGGGGACAGAGCTCTCCCCTTTTCTTCCCCTCAGCTCCTCCAGCTGCCAAACACCCTGTGTCCCTCCTGCCAGCACCAGACACTATCCATTTCACTCCCTTCAGTCACAGTCAGACGGCCTGATCCGGAGAGCAGGGCTGCTGATGCTGCTCCTCCCTAGCTAACTAAAGAGTCAGTGGAGCAGAGGGCCTGGACCCGGGGTCTCCACCTCCTGAGTGAAGGCTCCAACCACCCAGAGACAGAGCAGTTCTCAGGTCCCTGCTCTCTGGCCCAGTTCTAGTTCTCCCCAGAGGAACAGCTCCCACAGGAGTGATGCAGGGGGCCCCACAGCAGACTGCCCCACAGCTCAGGGGCTAGAACACTCCCCTGTGCGGTGGCGCAGCCCTGCTCAAATCCAGTCTCCCCCACAGGCAGAGGGGGCCTGGAATCAGGAGTCTTCCACACCCCAGGTGATGCCCAAACCACACAGCTCCTCCCACACAGTTGTGAGAGCTCGTGTGCAGGTCCGATCCAGCAAGTGGTCAGAGCACACCCACCGCATCGGGCCCCCAGACGAGATAGGTGGAGGACACCTGTCATCCCTTAGTCCATGCACTGCTGTGGGGCTCAGGCATCCAGGCACCTGGCAGAAAGCTGCAGGGTGCAGGCCGAGGCAGGAACATAGATCCCAAGGGACCTGTTACTGCACAAACAAAGGTGCCAAGTCAGTTCAGGCACCTACAGGGCTCAGCAGCAGCCAGGGGGCCTGATTCTGGGATTTAGGCACCTTCGCCCCTTTACGGCTCTAGCCCTTGGACACTGCAGTGACAGGAGCAACAGGGACACCATAGATCACAGTCTGATCCTGCTCCTGCCTCTCAGAGACTTGGCTCCCTCCCTCTGACGCTGCCCTGCAGCGACCTCTGCTCCCCACTCGCCTGCTGCTTCCAGCCCCTCCCTCTCCCCTCCGCACTCCACCTCTTCTTTTGCACAGCCCTGCACCTAACTTCTCTCCACACTGCTGTCGTCTGCCATTGACCGCGCTTGTCCCCTCAGTCACCCTCTCTGACCCCAACCCCAGCTCTCCCTTTATTTCACCGCTTCCAACACTCGTCCTCAGTAACTTCAGCTTCCAAGTCAATGGCCCATCCAACCCTCTGCTCCCCATCTCCTTGCTCTCCCCTCTGCATTCACCCAGCTGCCCTGGGTCATAGAATATCAGGTCATCTAGTCCAACCCCCTGCTCAAAGCAGGACCAATTCTCAACTAAATCATCCCAGCCAGGGCTTTGTCAAGCTGGGCCTTAAAAACCTCTAAGGAAGGAGATTCCACCACCTCCCTAGGGAACCCATTCCAGTGCTTCACCACCCTCCCATAGTGAAATGCTGTTTCCAATATCCAACCTTAAACTCCCCACTGACTTGAGGCCATACTCAATTTCCCCTTTGGTTCAGTCAGTCATGGTACCACTGAGAACAGTCTAGATCCATCCTCTTTGGAACCCCCTTTCAGGTAGTTGAAAGCAGCTACCAAATCCCCCCTCATTATTCTCTCTGCAGACCAGATAATCAGTTCCCCAAGTAAGCATGTGCTCCACCCTAAATCTTTTGTGCTCTCAGTTGGACTTCCATTTTTCACACCCTTTTGCAGTGTCGGGGCCAAAACTGAACAAGTACTCCAGATGAAGCCTCACCAATGTCGAATAGAGGGCAATGATCACATCCCTCGATCTGCTGGCAATGCCCCTACTTCATCACCAAATGCAGTTAGCTTTCTTGGCAACAAGGGCACACTATTGACTCATATCCAGCTTCTCGATCCACTGTAACCGTAGGTCCTTTTCTGCAGAACTGCCTCCCAGCCATTCGGTCCCTAGTCTGCAAAGCGAATGGGATTTCTCCATCCTAAGAGCAGGACTCTGCACTTGTCCTTATTGAATCTCAACAGATTTCTTTTGGCCCAGCTCGTCTATTGTCTAGGTTCTGTATCCTATCCCTACCATTCAGGTATCTACCTCCACCAAGTTTATGTCATCTGCAAACTTGCTGAAGTGCAGTTCACGCCATCCTCCAGATATTAATGAGATATTGAACAAAATCAGCCCAGGACCGCCTTGGGGCACTCCTCTTGAAACCGGCTGTCACTAGACATGAACCATTGATCACTACCTGTTGGCCCGACGATCTAGCCAGCTTTTTATCCACCTTATAGTGCATTCATCCAGCCCATACTTCTTTAACTTTGCTGGCAAGAATACTCTGGGAGACCGTATCAAAACTTTGCTAAAGTCAAGAACAACAGATCCCTACACAGTACTCCAGATGAAGCCTCACCAATGTCGAATAGAGGGCAATGATCACATCCCTCGATCTGCTGGCAATGCCCCTACTTATACATCCCAAAATGCAGTTAGCTTTCTTGGCAACAAGGGCACACTATTGACTCATATCCAGCTTCTCGTCCACTGTAACACCTAGGTCCTTTTCTGCAGAACTGCCTCCCAGCCATTCGGTCCCTAGTCTGCAACAGCGAATGGGATTCTTCCATCCTAAGAGCAGGACTCTGCACTTGTCCTTATTGAATCTCAACAGATTTCTTTTGGCCCAGTCGTCTAATTTGTCTAGGTCCTCTGTATCCTATCCCTACCATTCAGCGTATCTACCACTCCACCAAGTTTAATGTCATCTGCAAACTTGCTGAGAGTGCAGTTCACGCCATCCTCCAGATCATTAATGAAGATATTGAACAAAATCAGCCCCAGGACCGACCCTTGGGGCACTCCTCTTGAAACCGGCTGTCAACTAGACATGGAACCATTGATCACTACCTGTTGAGCCCGACGATCTAGCCAGCTTTTTATCCACCTTATAGTGCATTCATCCAGCCCATACTTCTTTAACTTGCTGGCAAGAATACTCTGGGAGACCGTATCAAAAGCTTTGCTAAAGTCAAGGAACAACAGATCCACTGCTTTCCCCTCATCCACAGACCCAGTTATCTCCTCATAGAAGGCAATTAGATTAGTCAGGCATGACTTGCCCTTGGTGTATCCATGCTGACTGTTCCTGAACTCTTTCCTCTCCTCTAAGTGCTTCAGCTCCCCCACTCTCCAAAAGGGCCATGCACTGGACTTGGGTTCACCAAGCCCCGCTCTCTGAGCTCCCTGGTGTGGATTCCCCAGCTCTGACCATCAGCTGGTCTTTCTCAGCATCACCCAACAATCACCTCTCCCCATGGTTTGTAATGTGTGTGCCTCAGTTTCCCCAGTGAGCTGCATGGTTAAAGAAGTGGGGGAAAAGGTTGTTTACTCTGCAGAGGTCTAGGGACTGGGCCCCATGCCTATGGGGACTCCCCGGACATTTGGAACCTGGCAACTAATGAGACCCATCCTCTGCAGGAAGCCCGGCTGTGACCAGCTGGAAAACAAAGGCTGAGGAGGCCAGGGGACAGTGTTTGTCAAGAACAAGAACAAAGGACAGGGCAGGTGGGGGCCCTTGGGGTTAAGTGTGGGCTTTTGGAAGAAGTAGCAGCATCTGGACTGGGACTAGAGAGAGCTCTGTGTTCTGGACTGACCCAGGTCTTTGCAGTAACTTTCCATTCTCTATGTGAACTAAATATTTTCTACGCTCTGTTCCAGACACCCAGTAAACCCTCCTGTTTGTACAGAGCTGGCTGAGAGTCACCCCAAAGTCTGGAAATCGGGAGTACATTGTTCCCTTTGAGGGTGCAGGTCTCCCCAGGTGTCTGATTCTGGTGGCGCCACTGAGGGGAACTCATGGCAGGAAGCAGGGGTGTTGAAGGCTATGAAGTTCTGTCCCAGGAGGTGATGAAGCCACGTGGCTCACTCCAGTAAGACTGTGTGACCCTAAGGGGGTTAGAACTGTGTGACTGCATCGGTTGCTCATGTGGATTCATGACAATGAAACATAACGTAACTTTCCCTTCCCCTCCCCTCCTTCAATTTCCACCTCCCTCTCCTTCACAGATGCAGACATTTCTCATCTGCTCTCCTCCTAAACCTTCCATTCACCCCACCCCATCTCCTGATCTCTCTCACACCCACTCTCCTCCCTTCCTTGGTCTTCTCTTTAACCTGTCACTCTCCTCCAGCTCTTTCCCCCTCACAACACAAACACACTCTGGTGTCTTCCATCAGAAAGACCTTTGACTCCATTTGCCTCCCCAGCTACAGCTCCTTCTCCCTTTCATCTCTCAGCTCATTGAATGTTTGCTCTACAATCACTGTCTGGAGTTCCTGTCCCTCAGTTCCATCCTAGACCCTACCTACACCGACGTCCACGTCTTGCGCTCCACAGAAATTGCTCCTGCCAAAGTCTGTAATGCCTTTTCCTAGCTAGCACTCAGACTCAGTGCTCCATCCTCTCCCTCGTTGGCTTGCCAGCCACCTGACACCATTCATCACTCTTCTTAAAATCTTGTCCTCCTTGGCTTCCTTAACTCTGTCCCCTCTGACCTCTCTAATCACTCCTTCACCATGTTCATCAGAGGATCTTCCTCATCCCCCCTCCAGCCCTCAGTGGGGTTCTGTCCCCACCAGGGCTCTGTCCTTGGTCCCCTTCTCTTCTCCATCTACACCTTATTGCTGTAGGAGCAGCAGTGATTTCTATGCTCAAAAGGTCTGTTACACTCCCTCACCCCCCTTGTCTCCTCTCCCTCTTTGAACAACTGTGAAGTAGCTTTCCCCCACCCCTCCCTCCTGGAAGGCTTGTGGGATGAATGGGCTGCTTAAACAGCTGGAAGATCAGAAGAGCTCCTACATAGACAAGATGTCTGGGACTCTAATTAGGCAGCACTCACACACCCAATCCATGGACAGTGGCTGAGATGGAGTGTGACCAACCAGACGCAGCCAAGTCATCTCTAGTCGCAGGCCATGAGGTGCAGGGCCTTAAAAGGGGAAGGGGCCATGTGCTCAGCAGTGCACTCACAAGCTTGTACCTCCTGTGGAGGCCCTTCACCTGGACGGCCTGGCCAGTGGTTCGCTACGTTGCATTCCATCGTGCCTTGGGAAGACTTACCTTCAACGCACCATCCATTGTGACGCTGTGGGACACTTACCTTGAAGGATCCTGACATCTCCAGTGCCATGGCTGTCCTGGGAGCGTGAGTATGCGAGTATGAGTGTGACACCCTCCCTCCACCTTCTTTTGAGCTTAGCTATCAATATAATAAACGTGCTAAACTCCAGTGGGTCATTAGTCCTCTCTAAGCTTACTAGCTGACCCAATTTCGGGTAACACTTATCTCTGGGCAAAGTCATCTGCAAAGACAAATTCAACTACCATCTCACAGATGTACCTATCCATTCCAGAATTGTCTCTTTCTGTCCAAACTACAATCTTGGCCTGTCTCTGTGACGTCATCTTGTGGCTCTCTCATCATCAGCTCAAGCTCGACGTGGTTACAACAAAGTTCCCAATCTTCCCCCCAAGACCTCCCTGCTACCTCCTTTGTCAGTCACTATGGATAATGCCACCATCCTGCCTGTCACTTAGGTCTGTCACCTGGGTGTCATCTTTGACATCTCTCTCTAGGTCCTCATATCCAGGCAGGAACATCCCCAGCTATTCTGGGGCCCTATGCAGCCCCCCCGCAGGGCGTGTGTGGGGGGCTCCAGGCTTCTTTGGGGGGAGGAAGTGAGGAGGCTAGACCCAGGCCTCTGCGGGGGACAGCTGGCTTGGGGGGAAGGTGGGGAACCAAACCCCAGCACTCACTGGTGGCGCGGCTGGGGCCGAGTCGCTGCATCTCCCACCACCAGTGCGCGCAGGCCCAGCCCTGCTGCACAGCTCAGGGGAGTGGGGGCAGGGCTGGGGTGGAGCAGGGGCGGGAAGAGGAAGCGGTGGGGCTGGAGCAGCACGCACCTGCGCAGGGCACCAGGCAATGTAGTGCCCCAAATTTCCTGGTGCCCTATGCAGCTGTGTACTTTGCATATGGGTAAGGATGGCCCTGCATTCAGGTTATTTCTAAATTTTGCTGACTCTTTCTGCAGAACCTCTCTAAGATGTGGCCTTTCCTGTCCACCCCCACAGCTAAAACTCTGCTCCAGGCTCTCAGCATCTCATGTCTCGACTGCTGCAATATCCTTTTCTCTGGTCTTGACAAATGCAGGCTCATCCCGCTTAGATCCATTCACAAGATGCTGGAAAGATCATTTCCTAGGTCACTGATCTGATCACATCACCTCTCTCTTTGCCTCCCTCCACTGGCTCCTCCTTCTCCACTGCATCAGATATAAACTGCCTGATTTCAGCTGTGAGGCCTTCACAGCCTAACCCCACCTGACCTGTCACCTCTCATTTGCTATCAAAATGTCAGCTCCCACCTCTGATCTGCACACAATCCCGGCCTTCATCACCCACTTTTTACATTTTCAAAAAAGCCCCTTTTTGTCCCACTCTGCCCCTCATGCCTGGGATGAGCTCCTGGTAAATGGCTGCAAAACTACCTCATCCTCCAAAACCCTCCTCAATGCCCTCCTTTGCCAGGGTGCCTAGAAACTTAGATAACCGTTAGGCCATTGGTACTCTGAGACCACAGCCTGTCACGCTGTCCAGTGCTGGCTCCTTATAACCCCCCATCCGTCTATATCCATCTGTTGTCTCCTGCTTATACGCCGATGGGACTGTATTTTGTTTTGTACCTGTATAGCACCTGGCACACGGGGGTCCAGGACCAGGACTGAGGCCCCTGGGTGCTGCCATAAAAAAACAACAACAATGACGACGATAACAGGGCAGGGAGCTTTACTTTTTTTGGCCTGCTCTTCCCCACTAGAAATCCCTGTCTTGTTGGCCCTGTTTTGCGTGAAAGACTCTGTGGTGTGGAAGCAGAGAAAGAATTGACAGGGATGTGAAGGGGATTTCAATACATACAGTCCCTTCTATCAGCAAGAGTCAGGCGAGCTGTAACCCTAATAACACGAGACTTGTAGAAGCAAGGATTGTGTGAGGCAAGTGGGAAAGAACTGAGTGAGAAGTTGTGACCTTGTGTTAGACAAGTATGGAATGTAGACTATAGTCTAAATAGAGGTGAGAAAAATAAGATATCAGGGTGACCTACGTATAAACAAAATGCAGCTGTTGCTCATTATTGTCTGTAACAAAGGTATAAATGCTGCTGGAATTGTTTATCTGGAGAGAGACTGTTGAGCTCTCTCCCTCCATGCAATTGCTAGAGATAATAAAGTATCTGATTTGCTGCACCCAACCTAAGAGTGAGAACTCCATAGTTGGAGAACTTGAGGGGCAGACGCGTAAGCCGAGGAAATAAGAGGGGAAGGAATTATTATTTCGTGTTGTGGTAGCACATTCTAGCTTTAATCATCCTGGGGCTCCATTGTACTGAGTGTTGTACAGACAGAGCAAGTCACAGTCCCTGCCTTGAACGAATTACACTCATTGTAATTGCCAATTTTGGTTGGACGTATTCCTGGATGTTTCATCACATGACATAATCTTTAATTCCTGGAGACTCCAGGACAATCCTAGAAGGTTGGTAACCCTATGCTGATGACACTTCTACCAGGTTTTTGTTCTGCTTTTAACTATTTAAGTTTTCTTGTTTGTTTCTTTTTATCAAAATAGTTACATAAATCCCCCAGTGCGAGTGCAGTTCTATCGGTACAGCCGTGCTTTACACCAGTGTAGCTTATTGCTGTAAAAGTAGGGGAATAATCTGTACCAGTATAACCAGGGCTTAAATTCAGCAGGAGCTGTCCAAAGTGGAGCACAGGTAAATATTTTCAGACCTTGACTCCAGCCTGATGCTGTTGAATGGGGGGACAGAGAGGGGAACCACGGGGGACTCCAGGAAATAGTCAATGGCAATTTAAGCCTTGAGTACAACTGTGTCCACACTAAGGCTATATCTGAACTGCACTTTCATCGGTAAAATTTTTGACACACAGGGGTGTGAAAAAAACACCTTGACCAACAAAAGTGTTACCAGTGAAAAGCGCTGGTGTGGACAGCACTTCGTTGACACAACTATCACCCCTCGTTGGGGGTGGTTTTATTTTGTCAGTGTCTCTCTCTTTCCTGCCAAGAAAGAGCAGCTACACTGAGTGCCTTGTGGGACAGTGATTTTTCACCCCTGTGAATTGCCAGTGTAGACAAGCCCTTAGTTAGGATGGTTTCAAACTGTACAGAAGTGGTACAAACACTGCATGTAGACCAGCCCTAAAAAGTTTATTCCACCTGTTTAAACTTCATTGTTAACACCTTGGCCTTCTCTACATACAAATTCACACCAGTTTAAATTAAAGTGTGAGTTAAACTGGCTTAGTTAAACCAGTCCAAGATGCTCTGTGGACGCTCCTTTTCCAGTCTGAGAATGGCTTTTTTCTGTTTACCTTAAGTCAGTTAGGCCTTGTCCACATGGAGAGTTGCACCAGTGTAACTAAACATAAGTGATTCAGTTAAACTGGACATTTGTATTCCGATGTAAGAGAAGTTTTTTCAGTTCAGGTTCAGTTACTGGAAAATCAGTTTAAGGTAAACTGAAAAAAGTCACAGTTATGCCAAAACAAGAGGGTCACCAAGGGGTTTGCACTCATTTAACTAAACTTGTTTAACTAAACCAGAGCAAATCTGTGCTTAGCAAAGGCCTGTTTAAACCAAGCACCTGCTGAGCAGAAGGAAGAAAAGCTGTCCTTGGTAAAGACTCAGTGCCCCGTGGTCCTTCATCTGAGGACTGAGAATTCCCACTGCAAGTCTCCAGTATTCCAAGGAGAACTCCAGCAAAACAGGGCAGATGAGACAAAACAAAACAAGGAGGGGAAAAAACCCTTTCGGGTCTTTGTTATCCCTTAGGAAGCAACAGAAATGGACACCCTATTTCCACCTTCTCAGGTCACCTGTAATATAATGAGCACAGAGGATTTTTCTTTCAACAAAGGCCCAGCCAGGCACGGATGGGAGCTGGTGCTGGATTTAACGCATTAAAAAAGCCAAACGAGCCAGTGAGAATGTGAGCTTGGCCCAGACCTTCTCCGATCATCATCACTGTCCTTCTCTGCCCACACACACACTGCAGGCCCCAGGCCAAAGCTCTGCACCACTGGAGTTACACCAGGACTGGGAGTGAACCCCTGACATGGGGGCCTCCTGTCTCACTGCTGCAGGGATAACCCGACACATGCACCTCCCTCACTTCCCTGATTTCGTTCCTGGCCCCTGACTCAACCCCGTAGGGCTAGGCTGCACTGGGCCTAACCCTGCTTATGTCAAACCAAGCCAATCTGCAGCCTCACACAGCTGGATAAGGGCTGCTGAGCTCCCTGGGGCCTGAGCCGCTGCAGCACTGCAAACTCTGGGCCAAGATTGGGGCCATGGAAGATTCAAGTCCATGTTAGGAAAAGCCGGATGTGCCTGTGCCTGTGCCTGCCCCTGCCCCTCCCCCTCCCCACCTTACTGGCACCTGAAGCTCTTTATCCGGCAGTCACAGGAGATCCCAACAGCACAAACACAGCAGTTGTTCCACACTCTGCAACCGGAGCTCGCACCCAAACTGAGACATGGTCAGTGCAAAGATCCTGGGGCTCTAACCTCTCCCCTTGCCCTGGACACACCGCCAGAGACCAGACACATCCCCTCCCTAAACCCACGCCTCTAATTAGACTTGCATCCACTACAGATATGACCCATTGCAGGCTATGGGTGCAACTAGACTTATACTGACACAACTTAGCCGTCCGTAGCCAAGGACAAGCCACACTCAGAAGTTCCAGGCACTGGGGTGAAACCAGCATGAAGAACCGTCTGGAGCCATTAAAGGTCAGAGATCCAAGGACCCTTTTCCCTCCATTTAACCCTGGTCTATCTGGGGGGTGATTTACTCCCTCCCACTAGCCCTCAGCCTGAGCTCTGCAAACAGGAATCCCGTCTGAAAGCCCTGCCCTGCCCTGACACGCTGGGAACCGGGGATTTCCCCACAGGGCTGCGAGGGGCTTGTCAGCGCGGGCAGCACCCACAGGTGCTGGTCCTGACGGTGCCGCACCCCCGGCTGGGAGCTGTTGGCGTTAGATGAAGGGGTCACAGTTCGGGTCAGCGGCTCTCAGCCCCTCCCCACATACACACATGTCCAGCAGCGCCCTGGCAGCACTCTGGCACCCCAATACCCCCCCGGCCAGCTGCCCCCCACACCAGCTCCCCCCCCCGCCACCCGCGGCTGGGAGCTGTTGGCGTTAGATGAAGGGGTCAGTTCGGAGTCAGCGGCTCTCAGCCCTCGCCCCCACTACACAACTGTCCCCCCTCCCGCACCCCCCCCGGGTCTCACCCCGATACTCACGGCAGTGGCCCCCCCCAGGGCTACAGCCCCAGCAGCAGCAGCAGGCGCAGCGCCAGCCCCATCGCCGCCCCGAGCGCGGAGGACTCGGCCCATGGACCCGGTCCCGGCCGGAACTTCGCTGCGCGCTGCCAGCGCCGAGTCCCAGCTACTGGCCGCGGAACCTCTGCGCTGCGGGATGCTGAGACGGGAACATCCCGCCAATAGCGACGCACCGACCCGCCTCCGTCACGGTCGCCGGGCAGAACCGGCCGGCAGGGGAAGGGGAATGAGGGGGGTTGCGCCGCGGAGAACTTGTCCCGGGGCTGTAATGACAGAGCATCGATTAACTGTAGCCCCGCCCCCGCCCCGCTGTGCTAGAGGGGCCATCTGACCTTTGTTGGGGAGCGTCCGCATGGGGAGACGCTGTCTGCATCTAGCCCTAGAGACTACAACTCCCATGATGCCCGCGGGGAGCAGTTGCGCGGACGGGGGGCAGAGAGGCACACTTCGTGTCGAGCTCGTCCCCGCCGGGAGTGCTGCTGGGCTGACCAGCTGTCCTGATCTGCAGGACAGTCCCGACATTTGGGCTTTTGTCTGATACAGGGCCTATTACCCGCCAGGCGCTGGCTGCTGGGAGCTGCTGGGAGGCCTCCAGGGCTGTTGGAGCTTCGCTGGAGTCAAGCAGAGACTGAGTTGTGCCTGGAGCCTGCGGGGGAGGGGCGGTGAGTAACCCCCCCCGCCCCCCCCCCGGCTGGAACGTGCCGACAAGGCAGGGGCGCAGCAGAGACTGAGTCTGTGCCTGGAGCCTGCGGGGGAGGGCGGTGAGTAACCCCCCCCCCCCCCCCCCGGCTGGGAACGTGCCGACAAGGGCAGGGGCGCAGCAGAGACTGAGTCTGAGGGATCGTCCCGTCGGACCGGGACCCAGAGCTGCTGACACTGGGTGGGGCAGCTCCCGTTGGCAGAGGGGTGTGCGGCTCGCTGCCTTGGCTGGAGGGATACACAGACCCTGCAGAGCGCTGGCTCCAGCTGCAGATCTCCAAGCGCTCCCATGCAGGTGTCTAGGACTCCGAAATCCAGAGTGTGCGCTGCGGGTGGGGTAAATGGGGGCAGTGTAAATGCCAGTTACACATTTCATTTACTGCTGTATCCTGTATTTGTGAATTGATTTTATTCAACTGCCTCCCGTGGATTTAAATTAGTGGCATTTAATCTTAGTCTATTATTCCATTTCTTTAAATTAATTAAAGGTGTGTTAAATCTAAGTACATTGGATGTATATTATTTATAACTGGCATTTTTGAGTTAGACCAGCGCCACAGATTATTGTTAGAATAGGTTTATTCCTGGAGTGTGTGCCATTGTGTGCGTACAGGAGCCCAGCCAGGTGGAGGCATCACCAATTTCAAATTCCTTTAGGGGTAAAGAGACCGCAGCAGTGGTGGAGACAGGAGTCCCACCATGGGCTTGGGTTGGGGAGGCAAGCCCCAGACCACCCCCTTCCGCCCAAGGCCCTGCCCCTTTCATGCCACCGAACTCCAGAGGCCAGCCCCCATTGTGGCCGCTGACCCCTGCCCTGTGCCCCCAGTCCCCTCCCTTTAGCTGCTGGATCCCCCCATCTCCCCGCCCAAGCCTAGTGCATGCCCCACCAGTACCGGGCAACCTCATCTTTCCCCCTCCCGGGCCCCAGAGCAGCTCAGCAGCCCCATCTCCCCCCCTCCCTCTCCCGGTCCCTGGAGCAGCTGGGCAGTCCCAGATCCTCTCCCGGACCGACCGGCCACCAGGCAGCTGTGCCCTCTGCTCCAGGAAGGCCTGGGGGGGGGAGGAAGGGGGGTTAGCCTGGCATGGTTGGAGAGAGCCTGGGGGAAAGTAGCTGAGGTTTTCTGGTGCTCCAGGTATGGGGTGGGGTGGAGCTGCGGCCAAGCTGCTATCTGGTGCTGGGGGGGAGGTGCTAGCCTTGGGAAGGTGTCAGCAACCATAATGGAGTGAGGGAGACTGGGGGTGTAGGATAGAGGCCAATAGCCGCACTCGAGGCTGCGCTCCGGTTGGCGCAGAAAGGGCTGGGCCATGCCAGCTGTTCACCCACTGCCCATGCCCAGCATCCTGACACCGTTATCTCATCTACTCTGCCCTCCTGCTGAATGCAGGCCTGAGACCTTTCAGTGATGCCTTTATGGAGCTCAGTGACTTGTCTGTCATGTGAGGATCTCCAAGCACTTTATGAATTAGGCCTCCCAGGCCACACCCCCTCTGTAGGGAGTGATTACACTGTAACCCCACGGAGCTGACCTAGCCGTGGGCACAGTTTGGGGGGACAGGCAGGCATTACCCCCCAAAGGGAGGTGAGGGGTTGGGGGAACAAGGAGCCACATGCCATTGCTCCCCCTCCCCATTTCTGCAAGCACTGGGGAGGGAGGCTCTGTCCTCATGCTACACCATCTCCTCCCACACCTGTGCAGCTGGATGCCACCTCCCAGGTCCTAGTGCCTGTTTTCATAAATTCATAGACTCTAGGACTGGAAGAGACCTCGAGAGGTCATCGTGTCCAATCCCCTGCCCTCATGGCAGGACCAAATACTGTCTAGACCATCCCTGATAGACATTTATCTAACCTACTCTTTTATCGATAAACTAGGCAAATTACAATTTAGATGGGGCTACTATAAGGTGGCGTGCATAAACTGGCGGATAACGTACTTCAAGGGGGAAAGGGGGGGGGGATATTATTAAGGCTCCAATTCCTGCTGCGAAAGGTACACAAGTGGGGTTCTGCAGGGCTGTTGCGACCAGCTCTGCTTCAATATCTTCATCAACGACTTAGATATTGGCATAGAAAAGTTATGCTTATTAAGTTTGCCAGTTAATACCAAACTGGGAGGATGCAACTGCTTTGAAAGGATAGGGTCATAATTCAAAATGATCTGGACAAACTGGAGAAATGGTCTGAGTAAACAGGATGATGTTTATAAAGACAAATGCAAAAAGTGCTCCCACCTAGGAAGGACAATCAGTTTCACACATACAGAATGGAAGAGACTGTCTAGGCAAGGAGTACGGCAGAAAGGGATCTAGGGTTATAGTGAGACCACAACGTCTAAAATATGAGTCAACAGTGTGATCGTTTCAAAAAACAGCAAACATGACTCTGGGATGCATTAACAGGTGTGTTTGAGCAAGACACGAGAAGTCATTCTTCAGCAATATTGGGAAAAATAACCCAACTATACATACCAATATGATGGAGGGCCCTAATTTAGCTACAATGAGTCAGGAAAAAGATCTTGGATCATCGTGGATAGTCTCTGAAGATGTCCACGCAGTGGGCACGGAGCGTGGTCAAAGCAAACAGGATGTTGGTAATCATTAAAAAGAGGATTGAGAATATATTATTGCCCTTATATAAATCCATGGTATGTCCACATCTCAAATACTGTGTAAGAGGGGGGGGTTGTGGTGTCCTCACCTCATAAGATATTCTTAGCACTAGAGAAGGCTTCATCAAAAGGGCAACTAAAATGATTAGGGTTTGGAGAGGTCATAAGAGGAAAGATTAAAAGCGCTAGGCCTCTTCAGCTTGGAAAGGAGACTAAGGGGGGGATCGATAGGGATTATAAATAATCATGAGTGATGTGGAGAAAGTGGATAAGGAAAAGTTATTTACTTATTCCCATAATACAAGAACTAGGGCATCAAATGAAATTAATAGCAGCAGGTTATAAACAAAATAAAAGGAAGTTCTTCTTCACCAGCGCATAGTCAACTTGTGGAACTCCTACCTGAGAGCGTTGTGAAGGCTAGGACTATAACAGCATTTTAAAGGAACTGCGACAAATTCATGGTGGCTAATCCATAAATGGCTATTAGCCAGGAAGGATAAAGAATGGTGTCCCTAGCCTAGTGTTTGTCGAGATGGAGATTGGATGCAGGGAAGAGCATCAACTGATCATTGCCTGTTAGGTCACTCCCTCTGGCCCTGCATTGGCCACTGTTCGTAGACAGGATACTGGCTAGATGTACCTTTTGTTCTGATACCGGTACGGCCATGTTCTTTGTTCTTATGTGCTGCGTTTAGGCCTCAACTGGAATATTGTGTTCATTCTGGGTATCAATATTTCAAGAAATATAGAAATGAAGGGTCCAGAGAAGAGCCGAAGAATGATTAAAAGGTCTTGAAACATCACCTATTGAGGGAAGGCTGAAAGAACTGGGTTTGTTTAGTTGCGATAAGAAAAGACTGAGAGGACATGATAGCATTTCAGGTATCTAAAAGGGTGCATAAAGCAGGAGGAGAAAACTTGTTCACCTTGCCTCTAACGACACAACAAGAAGCAATGGGCTTAAACTTGCAGCAAGGACGTGTGACGTTGTGCGTCTATATGGTTTTTATAAAAATTTAATAATAATGGATATATGTAACTGAATATGCTTCATGCAAAAGGTTCTCTTGTAAGGTTATCATTACAAGCTTATATCTTACTGAGTGGATTATCTAATTTGTATAAATGTACCACTCTTATCTGAAACTAGAAAATATAAATATAACTCTGAGGCCTATGTATTATGCAAAGTGTGGCCTTTAATGGTGGTTTGGAATCTTGAGGACTCCCATTAACTAGCCGGACCATTGTCTGCAACATGCTCCTGTTACCTGTAAGTCTTCCTTATGGTGTCGTGCTGTTCAAGTGGGCAATGAAGTCTTGCAGTGACATGTGATCACGTCACCTGCAACCGCGAATCCATCTTTAACCTGTGTCTTTCCATTTGAGAAGAGGAAGTGGAACCCAAAGAGGACAAAGGATTCCTGCCTTATGGCAAAAGAATTAAAGGGATGGAGCAGAACAAAGAGGGAGAAGCAGCCATCATGAAGAATCCCCTAGCTACCACCTAAGCTGGCAACAAGAGCTGCTACCAGGGGAAAAAATTGCTGCCCATGGCCTGGAAGGTGTCCACGTCTGAGGAAAAAACTTCTAAGGCGTCTCTGAGGGTGGATATCTGTATTCAGCTTTGATTAGACAATAGATTGCACATTTTAATTTTATTTTGCTTTGGTGACTTACTTTGTTCTGTCTGTTACCACTTGGAACCACTTAAATTCCTGCTTTCTGTATAATAAAATCACTTTTTACTTATTAATTGACCCAGAGTATGTGTTAATTACCTGGGGAGCAAAACAGCTGTGCATTCTCTCTATCACTGTTATAGAAGGGCGAACAATTATGAGTTACCCTGCATAAGCTTTATACAGTGGTAAAATGGATTATTGTGTTTAGAACTCCATTGGAGTTGGGTATCTGAGTGCTAAATACAAGCACAAGCGTCTGTGAGCTGTTTTCGGTAAAACCTGCAGCTTTGGGGCAGTAATTTCAGAAGCCTAGGTCTTTGTTGGAGCAAGAAGGGAGTGTCTGACTCAGCAAGACAGAGTTGGCTGGAGCCTGAGCTGCAGGAAAAAGGAGCAGTAGTAAGTCTTGGCACATCAGTTGCACTTCCAGGGGGTTTCTGTGATCCAACCCGTCACAGGGAGGTTTAGCTTGGACATTTAGAAAAAGTCCTAACTGGTCAGGGTGTTAAACACTGGAATAAAACTTGCCTAGGGAGTTGTGGAATCTCAAATCTCGGAGATATTTAA
>NC_133773.1:285036-286310 GCF_003597395.2 Chelonoidis abingdonii | reverse complement strand
TTTTTATATGACTTTTATTTTCATTGCCCTCTAGTGTGCTGGGTGCCCTGCCTGGTCACATCCTTTCCCTGTACAATGGGGAGGGGAGAAGGGGGTAGGGAGAAGTCAGGGGAAGAGGCTGTGGAGAAGAAAGGGGGATGGGATGGGTGGGGGAAGAGAAGGGGAAGGGAAAATGGGGACTTGAGGAGAGGAAGGGGGCTTAGGGTTACTCTATTTCAGGTCCCCAAAAAGAGGAGATGGGCAGGGAAGGAGGAGGGTGGGGAAGAAGGGGCACAGTTGGGAGTTCTGGACAGTGGAGCTGGGGGTACAGTTGGGGTGTAGTTGGGAAACTGGAGGGGGACCTGGGGTGAAGGTGGAGGGTAGAGTGGGGAACTGGTGGGGGAGGGGAAGCAGGGGGTACAGTTGGGAGCACTGAGGCAGTACCTGCGGCTGGGGGGTGGTGTCGCTCCCTGTCATGGTGGCAGGGAAGCTGACACAAACCAGGACCTGATGCCAGTCCTTCAGTCAGTGCCTCCCTGTGTGACCCCCCTCCCCAGGGCTGGGAGCCGGGGCCTGGCTGGGCACCTGGCAGCTGTGGCTGCAAGGGAACAACGGACCAATCACCAGTGGAGGAAGGGGAGGAGCCAATCAGGAAGTGGACCATTCACGGCTCTTTCTGGGCGGCAGCGTCTGCGCTACAAAAATCCAGGACATTGCCTGTTGTGTGAAAACCCGTCTGGATGGAGAAAGCAGGCTCACCGTAGAGGCATTGGCTGGGGAAATAGCACGTAGGGTAACCCTGTCCAGCTCCCGGCCTGAGGTTGCCACAGCAGCAGCAGCTGGGGCTCCCCTGTGAAGCCAGCCCATTCCCCCAGCACTGGCAGCCCAGGTACCTCTCTGGGCAGGTGGAAGGAGCCAGTGAGCCAAGGGCCCTGTAAATAGAGCCCTCAAACTACAGCCATGCCTAGGCCCCTGGGCTCTGTGTGCGAGGGAGGAGCTCTACCCTGACATCTGGTGGTGAATTATGGGGAGTGTGGAAGGGAATTTCAGGTATTTGCATTGGCACACCCACCCCATCTAGCATAGCCCACGGCAGCCTGGGATGGTTATTTTGACAGCCCTGGGATCCCCAATGTCTTTGTTTTGGGGGCAGTAGGAATAAAGTGTTGTCACCCTGATTATGTGAATAAGGAACTATGAAACTGCTTTATGACAGAGATGTCTCAATATCAATTAAGTAGAACTTGCTAGGCAAGGGACATGGGTGCCAAAACTCATTGAAATGAGAGAGGTTG
>NC_133773.1:218565-284935 GCF_003597395.2 Chelonoidis abingdonii | reverse complement strand
CTGTCATCTGCCATCACTGAGAACAGTCTAGATCCATCCTCTTTGGAACCCCCTTTCAGGGAGTTGAAAGCAGCTATCAAATCCCCCCCTCATCCTTCTCTTCTGTAGACTAAGCAATCTCAGTTCCCTCAGCTTCTCCTCATAAGTCATGTGCTCCAGCCCCCTAATCATTTTTGTTGCCCTCCGCTGGACTCTTTCCAATTTTTCCACATTCTTCTTGTATTGTGGGGCCCAAAACTGGACACAGTACCCCAGATGAGGCCTCACCAATGTTGAGTAGAGGGGAATGATCACATCCCTCGATCTGGTGGCAACGCTCCTACTTATACAGCTCAAAATGCCATTAGCCTTCTTGGCAACAAGGGCACATTGTCACTCATATTCAGCTTCTCGTCCGCTGTAACCCCTAGGTCCTTTTCTGCAGAACTGCTTCCTAGCCATTCGGTCCCTAGTCTGTAACAGTGAATGGGATTCTTCTGTCCTAAGTGCAGGACTCTGCACTTGTCCTTGTTGACAAGGTTGTCTCCACTCTCCAACCCACCCAAAGGGGGGGCCATCACAGCCCTAGAGCAACAAACCAAACTGAGAGCCCAAGAGGCTCTCATACAACAGGATGTGGGGAAAAAACACAGGCCAAAACAGGGAAAAGAAAGAAATGGACAACTGCAAAGACACCCTTTTGCCAGGGCTTCTCTTGGCACGCTCTTGACCTCGGGACCTCTTGCACCCTAAGCGACACTCAGACTTCCAAACTCAACAAACCAAGCTTTGGAGCAAAAGAGAACATCGTTTCTTGCAATTTGAGCAAAAACAAAAGAAGAGAATAGAAACAACCCCACCCCCAAAGAAAAGAAAAGAACCCCCCATCCCTCAGAACAACACGCAGACCTAGCCATACAGTGAAGAAGTACTGCACCTGACTTCACCTTTCCAAGATCTTCCCCATGCTCTCTCACGTAATAAGTGAGACATACACCTAGACCAACAAACCAAACCGAGACTCTAATGAAACACTCACTCCACTAGTCCGGAGTTCCCCTAAACCAAGAAACAGCCACAACAAGCCCAGCAATAAACACTGCCAGGGGTATGCCTTGGCCGGGAGTCAAACCCACAACCTCTCACACCTGAAGAAAGAACCCTGTTTCTGGACAAATAAGCCCGATGTGAAAGCTGCCCTCCAATCATCATTCCTCAGAATGAACTTAAGAAAACACGAACCAAATGAAAATATCACCATCACCACAATGAAAAACAAGCCTCGAAATTTAAGGTACAGCAGAAACAGAACACACAGCCAGAGCTTGTCCGTGATATGAACGCATGACCACTTGCTCCCTTAGGGAGAATCCTAGTCTTAGACCAACAAACCATGCCTACAATAGAGGTAATTTGCACGCCTCAGAATTATGACAGTAAGAACAGGCAGCTGTAGGAAAAAACAGCTCTCAAATTGAAACTACAGTTGAAATAAAAGCCACAGGTGGGGTTTGTCCAGGATTTGAATTTGTGCTCTTGCACCCAAAATGAGATTCTTATCTTGTTATTGGTGAATCAATCCCCACACTGGCAATTCAATAATTTATCCCCTGGTTTTTGACCAAGAGGCCACACCCCTGCACCCTTTTTTGGCATGCCCCTAAAGCGGGGAGGATATATAAAGAAGCATTTTGCCTCAGTCAGGGCTGGCTGTGTCTTAGAGCAGATATGTGCTGCAGTTTCTTTTTAGAAGCTAGTGGAGCTCCAAAGAGCTAAATTGGATCTCCAAAGAGCTATGCCACGGAGCCCAGTCGATTGCGGAGACCAACTGGGATGCCTGGCCGCTACTGACTAAGGAGCTACCAGAGTCAGGACTAATGGTCGGAAGTGACCCAGCAATGTATTTGGGCATTCTGTGACTGGAACCCTGTGCTACAGTATTTGGTTGTCATAGGGCCCTGGGTCAGAAAGCAGTGGTGCAGGGTGCATCCTGATTCCCCTATCCTCCTTGTGTTTGCCCTTAATCACTGTTGCCACATGGGAGGGCAGCTCTTTAAACTCTAGCCACTGCTGCGCAGACCCATATGTGCTTCTGCCACCAGAAAGCAGGGCTGCCCCATATCGATATGGCCCATCAGGCACTGCTGCCAGAGAATGGTGGTCCCTTTGGATTTTGGCCACTAGATGCTGCTGCCACCAGTGAGAGAGCAGTCCCTTGGACTCTCCCCACTTACTCTCACCAGAGGAGGTGCCCTCTTAGAGTCCCACCACCTGCTGCTAGAGCCCCGCAGTGAAGAGGTGAAATGGGCAGTTGAGGCTCTGAAATGAAGCCGCACCTCGGACCCGCACTGGCATCCTGACACGTGTTGGAGAATTAGGGCAGCCACTCAGTCCTTTGAGAGAAAGAGTGAGCGTGACTAAGCTACACAGTCACCATGGACATGGAGAAGCTCTAAAGTGGATGCTGGGGAGCCAAGAGCAACAGGCAACGCAACAGCAACAGGCACAGCTGCTGGAGCAAATGGCTGCCCAGCAGCAGCAGATAGCCCAGGAAGACAAACAGCACAAGCAGCTAATCTGTGAGCTAGCAGTCCAGCAACAGATGCAACAAGAGTATCTAGTCTAGCGAATGGTGGTTATTTTATAGTTGACCTGGAATATCCAATGCCACTGCAACTAGGCCAGGAGGTGACAACCCAGTTTTGGCAATGCTTGTGTGGCTGGCAAAGATTGGGCCCTGTGCAATTGTGACACCTTTAAGTGGTGGCCACTGTGGCCCACTGGGCTACCAAACATTGGACTGCCTTAGTGTCCCTGTATTTGACTGGCCCAGAACAGGCAGCTCTACCCCCTTGATGCAATGGGCTACACAGATGTGACATGCATCTAATGAAGTGGGTATTCATCCACAAAAGCTCATGCTTCAAAACGTCTGTTAGTCTACGAGGTGCCACAGGATTCTTTGCTGCTTTTACAGATCCAGACTAACACGGCTACCCCTCTGATACAGAGGTGAAGGTGGACCCCACAGGCATCAACCCTGAGATGTTTTACCAGCAGTTCTATAGGGGGAGAGATCCCCATGGAACCAATTGCCAGCTGTCGCTCAACATCCGTGGGACTACTGCTGGTGCTGGCTCAACCCTGAGAAGTTGATGGGGTCTGAGGGTGGGATTGGAACTTGGTTGGGGGTTTCCCTCACACATCAGGTATTTGTGAGCAGTAGCCATTCAAGATGGAAACACCCTCACAGTAGTTAACATCTTGTGGGTACTGTTTGGGGCACAGGTAGCTGAGGTAGCCATGCTGGAGCAATTTACCCAAATTCTCTCCGCTGGGTGGCTTTAAGTGGTAGGTGAGGCCCCTCCTTCCTGGTACTGCTAGAAAGGTCTGGGCCAGCTGATTCAGCTGCCCTGGGTCCAGGCTGAGGTCCTGTCCTACTGCTATTGGAGTTGGACCTGGTGGGACCACTGCTTGAGACCCCAGTTCTGGTCCAGAAAGGCATGAGGCTATCAACAAGCCCTCTGGGGCTTTCCAGGCTTTCAGGAGGTTGACATAGTATGTTTGGCTCTACTGCCATTGTATCTTGTAATCCATGGGTTCCAATCTCTGAACCATCTCAAAGGGTCCTTGTCACCTCACAAATAGCGTTGACTCAGCTGATGGTAATAACAGCAGAACTCAATCCCCTGGTTCAAACATTCATAGGTGGGCTCCCGGCTTCAATAAACATGCCTGGTTTTGTTGGGCTCACATAAGTTTTTCCTTGGCAAAACCTCCAAGGATCTTGAGCACTCCCAGAGCTGTATGATATAGGGCATTGTGCCCATGTCTTGGGGCTCTTGCTCCTCCCATGTCTCCTGAAGTAGGCCCAGGATCCTCTGGCCCTGTCTCCCATAAATAAGTTTGAAGGGGGAGAACCCCGTAGAGGCCTGGGGCACTTCCGTTACTGCAAACAGCACTGTGGGTACAATTTTTACCCGTCCATGGGTCAGTGTCTAACTTCCTTCATGTTGCCTTCAGGGTACCATTAAATTATTCCATGAGGCCATCGGTCTGTGGGTGGTAAACAGATTTTTTGAGGTCCCCTATTCCCAATAACTGGCTCATTTCCTCATTAGTCAAGATGAAAAGTTGGATCCCCTGTTGGTGAAGATCTCCTTCGGGATTCCAACCCTAGCAAAGATTTTCATAAGTACTGCCACTATAGTAAGTGCATTGGTGGTCCATAATGGGACAGACTTCAGGCACCACATTGCATAGTCCACAACCATTAGGATATGATGGAATCCCAGTGTGCTTTTCTCTAAGGGTCCCACCAAGTCAACTCCAATCCACTCAAATGGCACCCCAACAACCATTAAGGGGATCAGGGAAGCTGGCATTCAGGGCAGACGGCACAGAAGTCCTATATCTCCCTATGAATGACAGTCCAGAAGAACCTGAGGGCCACTCGTCAGAGTGTTTTCTCCTGCTTCAGGTGTTTGGCCCACGGCACTGACTAGGCTAACCATAGTAAGCCGCACCAGAACCTCAAAGGAACCAGCAGTTGTCGCAAGACCTTCTGTGTTTGGAGGTCCCTGGTTATGCTGTAGAGACACTCGTGGATCTCAGAATGAAGCTCTGCAGTACCCACTGTTCTCCATCTCTCTTCTCCTCAGGGTCAACCACTTATTCCCAGGTGTGACTTAAAGTCTGGTCCTCCTATTGTTCCCTTATGAAATCTCCATTGTACTTCAGGCAATCATGGCCAGTCTCATCCGAGACTTCCACCTCTGTGGGGCACAAGACCAAGGTCTCCACCTGTCTTGAAGGGCATTCACCCAGGTCCTCTGGCTCATTCTGGCCTAGTTGCCCCTTCTGATTTGGTTCTGGGTTGGTTTTGGCAGGGTGACCATTACTCCAGCCTTGTAAAACCTCTCCAAACCACCTCCAGTCTTGCCCCAATATTTTTGGATATGATAGAGCCACTGCTAAGCTGACCCAGCACATCTCCTCGCAGACCCCCTACCTCCAGCCACAGCCTGGTAGCCAGGTAAGTTCATACATCATAATGAATGCACTGGAGGTAGATGGGAGGCCCATGCTAGGTATGGAGACTCCACCAGGTTGGCCCAAATGATCATCTGATGGCAGCTGGAGTCAACATCAAGCCCATTATTGGCATACCATTGACTCACACTAGGACCAGGAGTTTGGCTAGACCTCTCTTCTGAGCCCAGAGAATTGCCATCCACACGTGGCCATAACTAAAATCCATGTAGGAGCATTCCCACTTGAAATGCCCCTCCTGGCATTTCACGAATGAGGTAATTCCTCAGACTGTCTGACTGTTACAGGCCCTTTGTACTTGAATTTGCAACAAGAGCCACCCCTTAAACAGACCTCAAGATGGGCTCCTGACCTCGGAGGGTATAATGGAAGACTGTGAAAAGACCTTTCAGACCTTAAAGGAGTGGCTGAGCCAGGGATCAGTCCTATTCCACCCAGACTTCATAAAACCAACCATCTGCCAAATGGATGCCTTCAAGGTGGGTCTCAGGACAGTGTCATCCCAGGAACCGGATAGGGAAGAACATCCCATCCTATACCTGAGTCAGACATTATTCCTATGAGAGACCAAGTACTCAATGATAGAAAAGGAGACACTGGCGGTGATGGCTCAATTTCATGAAGAATACAAACGCAAGGATCATGAGATACAGCAAAAGTGAACATAATTTCTCAAAATTTTGGCAAAAAGAAAAGAAACAAACCAAAAAAACAAACAAACTCCACAACAACAGGCAGGGCAGAGCTAGGCATAGAATGAAAAAATACTGCACTTGACTTCACCTTTCCAAAGACTTCCCCATGGTCTCTCATGCGCCAAGTGAAAGTCATTCTCCTAGACCAATGAACTGAGACCCTAACGCAGCTCTCACTCTACAGCAGAGGTGGGCAAGCTACGGCCCATGGGCCGACCGTCCTGCCAGGCCCTTGAGCTCCAGACCAGGGAGTTTAGCCCCCAGCCCCTCTCCAGCTATCCCCCCTCCCCTGCAGCCACGCCACTTCTTGGGCAGTGTGGCTTGCACCTGCCCACCTCCCAGGCTTTCCAATAAGCCAGTCCTGCTGCTCTGAGCAGCATGGTAAGGCGGCGGGGAATGGGGAGAAGGGGGGGTTGGATAAGGGCAGGAGATCCTGGGGGGCAGTCAGGAGACAGGGTGTGGTTGGATGGGGTGGAGGTTCTGGGGGGCAGACAGGGGACAGGGAGCAGGGATGGTTGGATAGGATGTGGGGTCCCGGGGGCGGGTGGTCAGGGGACAAGGAATGGGAAGTTTGGATACAGGACAGGGGGTCCCAGGGAGCAGTCAGGGACAGGGAGCAGAGGGCAGTTGGATAAGCGTGGGAGTCCTGGGGGCCTGTCAGGTGGCGATGATGCAGATAGGGGTTGGGGTAGTCAGGGGACAGGTAGTGGGGGAGGGTTGCATAAGGGGCAGGGGTCCCAGGGGCAGTTGGGGGTGGGGCCCCAGGAGGGGGTGGTCAGGGAACAAGGAGCAGGGGGGTTGGATGGGTTGGGGGTTCTGAGGGGGGCAGTCAGGGAGCGGGAAGTGGGAGGGGGCAGATAGGGGATGGGGACCAGGCTGTTTGGGGAGGCACAGCCTTCCCTACTCAGCCCTCCATACTGTTCTGCACCCCAATGTGGCCCTTAGGCCAAAATGTTTGCCCATCCCTGGTCTACAGGACGTTGGAGAAAAACACAGGCAAAAAAACCCAAAAGGGACAGCAGAAAATTCCGCCTTGACAAAGGCTTAGATAAAACTGGAACCCAGGATCTCTTGTGCCTCTTAGAACTATAGAAAACCAGCTTTCCTCAGACATTTCCAAAAACAAAGGAACAAAGCCACAGACAGAGGCAAAATGAGCCCAGGAATTTGAAGGTACAGCAGCAAACTGCACCTTGGGGAGGGCTTGTAGGGGAGCTGAACCCAGACCAGTCACAGAGGAAGGGAATATCAGACCCTAGACCAAAAAGCCGGGTTTTGCTACTGCTGCCATTATCAGGCCCCTGATTTTATTTTTATTATTATTATTATTATTTTGCCTAAAATACAACAGACAAATCTAACTGTAAAATTTCACCATTTCTAAATGGAGCTTCTACAGTGCCACAGTAAAATAGGAAACAATCTGTGTGTGTGCACAGATGGCTGCTGATAGGTAGAATTCCATGCCTGTGTCTTTGCTTCCCAGGGAGGGACACTTTGATCCCATGCCAATTAGAGGAAGACAACTCCAGGAAAGCTTCAAGAGTTCTCCTTTCTGGCTGAACACGGTGCAGGTCCAGGCATTCCCAGAGCAGCTTGGAGCAGGCCCAGGCACCCCCAGCTCCTGCTGCTCCTTTCTGGATGCTCCATTTGCTTCTTTGGTAGCGGGAGGGGAGTCTGCCTCTGCCTGGTGGGTGGATATGGTCTAGGGACCTCAACCTCACCCTCCTGAGGCCAGATATTAAGCGTCTCCCCTTCAATGGGATGCTCAGGAAAAAAAGGGGCACATGGTTCTGTCACTACTGGTCCCCTGCTCCATTAACATCTCTTTAAGCACCTTCTCAAGCACCTTCAGCAACCTGGGTGCAATGTAGGCTGCAGTCATCATCCAGAGAGGTATGGCTTCAGGGAATCGGATGACGTAATCCAGTATCGCCAGTATGTATCTGTAGTCAGTCGTTGTCTTCTCCATGATTCTCACCAGGTCCATCCCGATCCTCTTGAATGGCAACCTGACCAACAGGGGAGGGACCAGTGGTGTCTTTAGGAGTTTCTTGGTCCCTGCTAATTGATAGTTGCGGCAGGAGACACAATAGCCTTTGGCCTGGGCATGTACCACCAGTCAACAGAACCTGAGTGTTACGTAGTCCAGGGTCTTCTAACATCTGAGGTGCCCCCAGCGGATATTGCATGGGTCAGCTGTAACATCTGCCACTGGAACCTCTTGGGGACCAGAGTTGGGCTCTAGTCTAGTTTCTCTATGTGTTTCTGGTCACCTGATACAATGTCTTCTCCTGCAGATTGAAATGGGGCCATAGCTTCCCCAAATGGGGATTGATCACCTCTCCATTAATGCTGACAAGCTGTTTGTAGGTCCGGCTTAGTGTCAGGTCCTTCTTCTGGATGCTGATAAAATCCATCTCCATCATCAGAGCGCCCAAGGCTTTGGAGTTAGGATTCCCCTTCCTCCCTTCTGTCAGTCCTTGTATAGAGGGGCCTTTTCCAGGGTTGTCATCATCACCCCTTGCTTGATTCAGGGTCCCCACCTTTGGGGGATTGGGGTCCTGCCCCTAGGAACCTCCCTCTTCCTGGAAGCGGCAGTTGCCCCAAGTTTTCACGATCTCTTTAAACTCCTCTAAATCCCACCTCAGAATCACTGGTCTGTGAGAGTCTGCGAGATTGCAACCCACACCATCCTAGTGTGACCACTTATCTAGAGTTCAGTTTCTCTCACAGGACATGAGTGTACATCTCCATGGACACACTTGAGGTAAACTGTGTCCACATCATCTCCTGCATCTACCAGCTGTTGCCAGACCGTGGTCTGGCTATACCCCGAGTCTATTAGCACCATCACAGACTTTCCATTGACCAACAATTTAATGGTAGCCCCTCTCTTCCTGGCCCAGCTGTCTGCCATCCAGGTTTGTTCATATGAACAATGCCTAAAGGGGCAGTTATGCCAGAAATTACCAGGGCATCTGCAGGAGTAGCAGGGGCTGGCCGAGGGGCTTCCCCTCTTCCTCATGGCATCTGGGGTTCAGACTGCTCAGGGGCCTCCTCTCTCATGCCAGATGAGGGCCTGTGGGTCTCATAAACCTGGGACTTTGTGGCAGTGATCAGGTCCAGCTCCCTGCTGGGCCATGGGTCAAGGCCTGAGCCCGGTCGCCCATGTGCGCATCTGTGATGTTATTGATATAATCTGGGACCATACAGAACATGGTTGCAACCAAGGTCCTGTACTGGCACCAAATCTTATGTAAAGGGGGTCATATAAGGTGTCTAAGACCAGGTTATGGGTTGCTAGTTATGATTATGCTGTCTGTGTGTCTGTATCATTTTGTAGTTGAAGTTATGAATATTGGCTGTATACTGTCTGTATTTCAAATTTGTGCTGTGTTTGTGGGAAACATCCCAGACAAGTTGGTGTTAGCTCTGCCTAGCCTGCTTGATGGCCCATTAAGGACCATTAGCTACACAACTGACACATCGAAAGAAGGCAGATACGCCTTGTAACTCAGCAAAGTATGCAGGGACTTGCCCATGTGACTCCAGACTCCATTTTGCTGTAATTTTCCACAGTAAGAACAAAGAGGTTCTTACACCTGGAAAAGCCTGTATAAGGCTGACGCCTCATCTCCATCTTGTCTTCAGTCCTGCTTCTTACCTCTGGAGGGACTTTGCTACAAACTGAAGCTCTGCACAAAGGACTGAATGACCCATCCCAGTGGGGGATGCTCCAGAGACTTGATTTAAACCTGCAGTTTACTCCATCACTGCTACAGGCCTGAACTAAGAACTTTGCCATTACTGTATGTAATTGATTCCATTTAACCAATTCTAGTCTCATCTCTATCTTTTTCCTTTTATGATAACCTTTAGATTTTAGATTCTAAAGGATTGGCAACACATGCATTTGTGGGTAAGATCTGATGTGTGTATGACCTGGATCTGGGCTTGATTCTTTGGAATTGAGAGAACCATTTTCTTTTACTGGGTGTTGGTTTTCATAACCATTCATCCCAGGACGGGTGGGACTGGTAGTGATACTGGGAGACTGGAGTGTCTAAGAAATTGCTTGTGTGACTTGTGGTTAGCCAGTGGGGTAAGACCGACATCCTTTTGTCTGGCTGGTTGGTTTGCCTTAGAGTGGAAAAACTCCAGCCTAGGGCTGTAACTGCCCTGTGAGCAATTGGTCCTGAATTTGGCACTCCCATTTGGGTCCCACCAGAACAACATGGTCACAGCATCATCCCCAGTAGCCTTGGGACCACTCAGTGTGATACTAGTCTTAGGGCCACTGAGACATGGGTGGCCATTCCTATGGCGCCTCTGCCAAAGTTCCGAGCTGGTAACCCTACTTCTATCTGGGGTTCCTGGGTGAATGGTTCCAGGGCCACTTGTTCCAGTACCTGTCCCCTGCCTACCTTTCCGGTTGCAGCCACCTCCAATAATGTTCTTTGAGGTGCTGAGTCATGGCCTGGGATCCGGCCTACAGGGAATCTTCTTGATAGTAGCATTGGTGCTGCATTTAAGGGTGATTGCAAAGGCATCCAAGATGGTGGTTTAAATCTGTGCAGTTTCTGCACTCCTTTGGATCTAGATGCCGACATACAGTCTGGCCAGGCGTGTCAGATGTGGGGCCAGTAGCATGGCCCAGTGCTCTGGGGGCCATTGCACCACTGCTGCCACTGTCTTGCAGGTGATCAGGAATGCCTCCAGATCATTTCCAGGGCCCATCTTCATCTATTTCACCAGGAGGTTACTGGTACTGCAGCCAGACCAGAGGACCCTGTCATAAACAGATAGCTAAGGGTTAATGTCTCTTTCACTTGTAAAGGGTTAACAACAGTGACCTGCCACACCTGACCAGAGGACCAATCAGGAGACAAAATATTTTAAATCTGGATGGAGGGAAGTTTGGGTGTGAGTTCTTGTCTTTGTCTGTGGTCTCTCTGGGCTCTGAGAGTGACCACATGTACCTACAGGCTCTCTAATCTTCTGTTTCAAATTTGTAAGTACAAAGGTAGAAGACAGTATAGTCTTTTAAATTGTTTTTCTGTATTTGCACATGTGTAGTTTGCTGGAAGTACTTTTAATTGTATGTTTTCTGGAGAAAAGCCTGTTTCTCCATTTTCTATAAGTTGAAGACCCTGTAATATTATATCTTGTATTTACAGAGATTTCTTATTTTTTCTTTCTTTTATTAAAAACTTCCTTTTGAAGACCTGTTTGATTTTTCCCCAGTGAGGCTCAAGGGAATTGAGTCTGTACTTACCAGGGAGAAAGAAGGAGGGGGAATCTCTTTGTTTAGATTCACGGAGCTTGAATCTGCATTGTCTCTGGGTGAGGGGAAGATGGGAGGGGGAGGAAAAACCTGCTCTGTGTGTTTATCTCTCTCTTTCTCTCTCTCTCCGGGATACCCAGGGAGCGGGGGAGAAGGAGGAGGAGAAACCTGATTTCTCTGTGTTGTGTTTCAAGGAGTTGAAGCACAGTGATCTTCTAGGGTAACCCAGGGACGGGAAGCGTAGGAGAGGCACTAAGGAGGGAAAGAGTTTATTTTCCTGGTATTAAGATCCAGGGGGTCTGGATCTTGGAGGTCCCCAGGGAAGGTTTTGGGGAGACCAGAGTTTATCAGGTACTCAGAATCCTGATTGGTGGCAGCATATCAGATCTAAGCTGGTAATTAAGCTTAGAGGAATTCATGCTAGTACCTCATTTTTTGGACTCTAAGGTTCAGATTGAGCAAAGAATACTATGACAGACCCCTTGTGACAGAAGGAGGGTGGTTACTTGTTGGACCAGCCATAGCTGTTGTTCATGTTGTTGAGTAGCCAGCTCCCATATAAGCTGTTGTTGCTGTGCAGCCAGCTGGTGGTAAGATGGGTGGCCATCTGCTGAAAGAACTGGTGAGCTGTAGATGCTGTTGCCCCACTTGTTGTTGCTGACTCTTGACCTGGCACTTCAGCATCTTATCTGTCTCCATAGCTCCCCCTCACTTGTGTCCCCTTTGCTTTCTTGGGCCTCTCTCTCTCTCTCTCCCTCTCTCTCCCTCTTTTCCTTTTCTTTTTCTCAGTCTTCCAGCAGACCTGGGTAGTGGTTCCTGCATTCTCAACCAGTTGTGATTGGAGGGAAGGGGACAACACAAGAGAGAGTGGGGCCCCAACTGATCCACCCTCCCCATTCTGCCATCACCAGCTGCCCCAAACCTAATGTGTCACCCAGTGGGCTCTGAAAAACTATGGCATATCTGAAAAGTCAGTTGGAGTCTTTCTGGTTGCCCCACTATTTTCCTGTGGCCTAACTTGCCCTCCATCTTGGCCACCCTCTAAAAGTTGAAAAACAAAAAGTTGGAGCCATAAATGGCTTCAAAGTGCACCATGATCAAACCATTTATTTCAGTGGCAGAAACGCCACGCTTCTGACTAAAGTTGCCTGACTGCCCCACAACAAGTGAGAGGCCATTGTGTTCAATAGCAGCAGTACTCATGGAGCAGGACTAATTAAGTGGCAGAGGAAATTTCCTGCAGCCAAAAGATAGGTCTTGAGCATGACGACCTTCTGGGCTAATGACAAAGTCCACTTACGCCATTGACCAAACTGTTCCTCAGAGGTCAACAGCTACTTCTCCCAGGTCATGTTCCACATGTTGTTGCCGACTCCAAACAGTCCCCCCAAGATGTTAACTGCTGTGGGGGTGTTCCCATCTTGGCTGGTTACTGCTCACAAATCCCTGATGAGTGAGGGAAACCTCCCACCAGGGTCCAATCCCACCCCCAGGGCCCTACTCTTTTCTAGGTTCACCATGGTTCTGGCTGCAGCCTAATACCCTTCCAACAGTGTCACCAAAGTCCAGCAGTCACCTGGAGTACTTACTATCATAGTCACATCAGCTGCATGAGCGACTACCTTCAATACGTCAGCTCCATCACTCAGTCCCATCAGGCTTTGGTCAGGGCAAACCATGCCCTGCACTGCCCTACCGCTGTGGAGAACTCCCAGAAAAAAGGTCCAAGGAGAACACATGCAGAAGGTGGCTCAGGGGACAGCCCTGTTGTATTCCCTGAGGTCACAGAGATTTTGTTCCCTTGGCAACCGTTCACTAACGGGCAGATCAAGGCCTGTTTGTATAGCCCCTGCAGCCATCCGATAAAGTCCCTAGGAACTCTGTACTGTTGGAGTACTTGCACAAATAGCTTAGGCTGACTTGAGCCAGAGCCTTGAATTACTGCAGGGCCAACTGGTACCCATCCCACTGCCTCCAACACGTAAATTCACAGACCTAAGGAATCTGTGACAGTCTGATCTTGCAGCATGTTGGACTGGCTACAATGCACCAATCAGTCTGCTACCCCTCCCAGCCTGCTCTTGAGTAGATCTGGTAGTTGGACTACTACAACAGGGCAATGGGCCTCCAGTTTTGCATTTCATCCAAGTCTTTCGTCTTGGCCAGCAAGACAAGGGTAGAATCATATTGTGATGGACCCACTTCCCTCACATCACGTTCCTGGATCAGCTCAGTAAAACTCCTCTGGTTATTTCCCGACAGCAGTTGTGAGCAGTTCCTGGCTTAGCGGACAGACTGCTCCTGCGTCGGCTGAGCCATGTCCCAACCCCGGAACAGCTCCGCATAATAGGCAGCTACGATGGCCATAATTCTACTGTGGTCTTGCATTACCCGATCTGCAGGTCCAACCTTGAGTCCTCACAACTCCCTGCTTTGTCTCCGTTCCCTGCAGGCTGCTAAGATATCTGGGGAGGTTGCCTCTCTTTTCATTCAATGGTCTCACTCAAATTGGGCCCGCTGCCACCTTATCTCCCAGTGGCCAGTTGTCACTTGATATGGTCGTGCAATTGCACTTTGAGGGGCTCCCCTGCCTGGATGGTCTTGTGGAAATCCCGCAGACAATGCTGCAAGACTTGGCAGTTTTGGTATTCTGTAATATTGTGATGTTTATGCGACCAGCTCCTCCTTTACTGACTCCCACCAATCCCCGTGGTTGCCATAGAACTGTCTGATGACATCTCGTTCGGCCAGCGCTGCCTGTGCTCTCTGCACCACCCCTTTATCTTGCAAGTTCTGAGTGTTCTAACTTCCAATATCCTTTGCCATGGATCGAGGAGTTGCCCACGTTGAGGCACACGGTTAGTTCAGCATGGTCGGAACAGTCCATTGGCACTATTCCGCACTGGGCTGTCGACGTGATCTCTTTCACATAAATCCGGTCGATGAAACTCCATGCCTGTCTCCGCAGAAAGGTGTACCTCATCTGCGTCTGGTTTGAGCTTGGAGAAGAAGAGTAGGCGGCTACCACACAAATTGCATTGGTACCCTACTGGCAGTAATCCATCCTGTACTCCGGGGTCTCACAGCACAGGCTAGAGCACCCACAATGGAAGTGCTCATATGAGCCACAGCTGAAACAGACCTTAGTCTGTCCTGCATACCAGCAGTAAACCCGCTCTGAACCAATGTAAAACATGCTGGGAACATAACTGTTCACTCTCATCCCTCCGAAGCTCAGTTGTCCTCTGAAATTCACCTGTCTGCACCCCGAATGTGTCATGCACCCTGGCCAGGGCCAGGAGCAGAGACAGTAAACCAGTAAACGAGGTTTGTTTGGTTTTGTCTCTTTCTTTCTTTCTTTCTTTCTCTTTTATTTCAGTTATTTCAGTTACTGGGTCAGTTGGGATTGTGTGTCTGGGGACTGTTTTCCAGCCTTTGGTCCCTTGATCAGCCTCAATCAGCCTAGTGATCACCCTCCCCCTGTGTGATTAACAGGGCGGGGGGTAGGATTGACCTAGCAGAGAAGGCCTTAAAAGCCAGAGGCTAAGTGACCAGGGGAGTTTGAGAGGGAGTTTGTAGTAGGGAGTCTTGAGATACTGAGACTGTTCTAGACTTGATTTTGACAAATAAGGAGGAGCTGGTTGAGAATTTGAACTGGAAGGCATCTTGGGTGAAAGTGATCATGATTCTAAGGAGTGTTAAGGGGGAAAACAGCAAAATAAAGACAATGGATTTAAAAGCAGCAGATTTTAGCAAACTCAGGGAGTTGGTAGGAAGATCCCATGAAAAGCAAGTCTGAGAGGAAAAACAATTGAAGATAGTTGTCAGTTTTTCAAAGACATGTTATTAAGGGCACAAGAGCAAACTATTCCAATGCTTAGGAAAGATATGAAGAATGGCAAGAGACCACACACTGGCTTAACCAGAAGATCTTCCATGATCTAAAAATCAAAAAAGAGTCCTACAAAAAGTGGAAAGAAGGTCAAATTATAAAGGATGAAAATAAACAAGTAACACGTATGTAGGGGCAAAATTAGAAAGGCAAAGGCACAAAACAAGATCAAACGAGCTAGAGACATAAAGTGTAACAAGAAAATATTCTACAAATATCTTAGAAGCAAGAGGAATGCCAAGGACAGGGTAGCCCTGTCATAACTATAAAAGGAAGGGTAACAGCCCTCATGTGTTCAGTACTATAAAATCCCTCCTGGCCAGAGACACCAAAATCCTTTTACCTGTAAAGGGTTAAGAAGCTCAGGTAACCTGGCTGACACCTGACCCAAAGGCCAATAAGGGGACAAGAGACTTTCAAATCTTGCTGGGGGGAAGGCTTTTGTTTGTGCTCTTTGTTTTTGGGGTTGTTCGCTCTTGAGGCTAAGAGGGACCGGACATCAATCCATGCTCTCCAAAACTTTCTGAACAAGTCTCTTTTATTTCAAACTTGTAAATAACCGCCAGGCAAGGCATGTTAGTTTTATCTTTGTTTCCTCAACTTGTAAATGTTCCTTTTGCTAAAGGGTTTACCTCTGTTTCCTGTAACTTTGACCTAAGGCTAGAGGGGTTCCTCTGGGCTCTATGAATCTGATTACCTGTAAAGTTATTTCCCATCCTGATTTTACAGAGATGATTTTTACCTTTCTTTCTTTAATTAAGAGACTTTTTAAGAAGATTGGTTTTTCCTTGTTTATGATCCAAGGGTGTCATAAATAGATAGCTAAGGGTAATGTTTCTTACTGGCAAGGGAACCAAACACCTGACCAGAGACCAATCAGGAAACCGGATTTTTAAAAGCAAGGGAAGGAACATCTGGAGGGGTTGGCTTTATTTCTCTGTCTTTTTGTTCTTTTGGCTATGGAGAAACAACTTTCTTTCTATCCCAATCTTCTTTCTACCTTCTACTACTACAATTGTGAGTACAAAGTAGCAAAGCAATAGGCTGTTATATGCTTTGTTTTGTATTTATATGTGTGTACTTTGCTGGACTGTGTAAAATTGGCTATTTTTTGATCAGAAGCCTTATTCCTAATTCTTATAAGCAAGAGCACTGTATGATTTCTTAATGCAGAGTTTATAGTCTATGTATTTTCTTTCTTTTTATATAAAGTTTTCTTTTTAAGACTTACTTGAGGTTTTTCTCTAGTTACGGCTACGGGACGAAGGGAGGGGGGAATCTCTTTGTGTTAGAGTGACTAGGTTTGAATGTATAGCCTCAGGGGGAGGTAGATTGCCCTCTCTGGTTTGTATTCAAGGAGAATAGTATGGCATCGCTCAGGCTAACCCAGGGAAAGGGGAAAGCTGGGGGATGAGATAGGGAGACCCAGGGGCTCTGGGTCTTGGGGGGTCCCCCAGGGATAGGTTGGGGTGACTTGGGGGCGATCAGGAGCCCTGAATCCTGATTGGTGGCAGCGAGAACAGATCCAAGCTGGTAGTAAGCTTGGAGGTTTCATGTTAGCTTCTCAGTTTATGAACGCTAAGGTTCAGAATCTGAGTAGGAAGCTATCACAAAGGGGGTTGGATCTGGACTCACCAGGAACTGGTGGGGAGAAAGGAGGGGGAATGGTTACTTTCTCTTTGTTTTAAGATCCAAGGGTTTGGATCGGTGCTCACCAGGAATTGGTGGAAAAGTCTCTCAAGGCTATCCAGGGAAGGGTTATAGTACTTGGAAGGAAAATTTTCTGAGGGGGAGGGGGGCAGGTAGACAGAGTTTCCCAAATAACTCATAAATAATTTGGGTAGTGGCAGCAAAACCACATCTAAGCTGGTAGTTAAGCTTAGAGGTTCTAATGCAGGTCCCCACATCTGTTCCCTAGAGTTCAGAATGGGGAAGGAAACTTGACAGGCCTATTACCAAATTAAGAGGGTTAAACAATAACAGAAAACATGGAAATGGCAGAGGTGCTTAATGACTTCTTTGGTTTGGTTTTCACCAAGAAGGTTGGTGGCATTTGGACACCTAACATAGTGAATGCCAGGGAAAATAAGGTAGGTTCAGATGCTGAAATACGTAAATAACTAGTTAAAAGTTACTTGGACAAGTTAGATATCTTCAAGTCACCAGGGCCTGATGAAATGCATTCTAGAATACTCAAGGAACTGGCTGAGGAGACATCTGAGCCATTAGCGATTATCTTTGAAAAGTCATGGAAGACAGGGAAGATTCCAGAAGATAGGCACAGATAGTGCCTATCTATTAACAGAGAAATAAGAGCAACCCAGGCAATTACAGACCCGTCAGCTTAACTTCTTTGCCAAATAAGATAATGGAGAAAATAATTAAGGAATCAATTTGCAAACATCTAGAAGATAATAAGATGATAAGTGATAGTCAGCATGGATTTGTCAAGAACAACTCATGTCAAACCAACCTGATAGCTTTCTTTGACAGAGTATCAAGCCTTGTGGATAGGGGGGAAGCAGTAGATGTGGTATATCTTGACTTTAGTAAAACTTTTGATACTGTCTCACATGACCTTCTCATTAAACTAGGGAAATACAACCTAGATGGAGCTACTGTAAGGAAGGTGCATAACTGGTTGGAAAACCATTCCCAGAGAGTAGTTATCAATGGTTCACAGTCAGGTTGGAAGGGTATAATGAGTGGGGTTCCACAGGGATCAGTTCTGGGTCTGGTTCTTGTCAATGTCTTCATCAACAATTTAGATCATGGCGTAGAGAGTTCACTTACAAAGTTTGCAGATGAAACCAAGCTGAGAGAGGTTGCACGTGCTTTGGAGGATAGGATGAAAATTCAAAATGATCTGGACAAACTGGAGAAATGGTCTGAGGTAAATAGGATGAAATTCAATAAGGACAAATGCAAAATATTCCACTTAGGAAGGAACAATCAGCTACACACATACAAAATGGGAAATGATTGCCTAGGAAGAACTGTGGAAAGGGATCTGGGCGTCACAGTGGCTCACAAGCTAAGTATGAGTCAACAGTGTAACATTGCTGCAAAAAAAAAAGCAAACATCATTCTGGGCTCTATTAGTAGGAGTGTTGTAAGCAAGACTTGAGAAATAATACTTCCATTCTACTCCACACTGATTAGGCCTCCACTGGAGTATTGTGTCCAGTTCTGGGCACCACATTTCAGTAAAGATGTGGACAAATTGAAGAAAGTCCAGAGAAGAGCAGCAAAAATGATTAAAGGTCTAGAAAACATGACCTATGAGGGAAGATTGAAAGAACTGAGAGGGGACATGGTAACAGTTTTCAAGCACCTAAAAGGTTGTTACAAGGAAGAGGGAGAAAAATTATTCTCCTTAACCTCTGATGATAGGACAAGAAGCAATGGGCTTAAACTGCAGGAAGGGAGGTTTAGGTTGGACATTAGGAAAAAGTTCCTAACTGTCAGGGTGGTTGGACGCTGGAATAAATTGCCTAGGGAAGTTGTGGAATCTCCATCGTTGGAGATTTTTGAGAGCAGGTTTGACAAACACCTGTCAGGGACGTTCTAGATGATGCTGGTCCCGCCATGAGTGCAAGGAACTGGCCTGGATGACCTCTAAAGGTCCCTTCCAGTTCTATGATTCTATGATCAGTGTCAGGAACCAAGCCGAGGTCAATATCTGGGAATTTGTAAGCAAAGGGATCTGCAGTGCAGAACAGCAAGCAGGAAATAAGGCAGGGGTCTCAGACTCAATTTACCTTAGGGCCAGTGCCAGTCCCCAAATCCTCCTAGCGGGCCAATAATGTAATTCATGCCGGTCAGAACCAATCCCCCAAAACTCCACAGTGTGGACTTGAAGAAACGCTAGCTGATTCTTGCCTCTTTACATTTTCCTTTTTCAGCCACTTATCCATTGAACTTGTGTACAAAAGTTCTAATAAAAACAACCCAGAGAGACTTCTAACAACCAACAGACTAGAAAATGAGAAGATTCACTCAAGTCTCACTGAAGTAGAACAGCCCTCCGGAGAGAATGACAGTTACTGAGGCACCTTAACACTGCTACACGGGCTACAAAGTGCTTCTGGCTGGTTTGGCTCAAACAGCTTTTCTTCCGCCATGAGGTCTGTCCCTAGGAGGGTGTCCTGCGAAGGACAACTTAGCTTGGACCCCCTCCCACGTACAGTGTGGCCCCTGCTCACTCTGCCCTCGATGCCAACTTCTTCTGTCTGACAAGGACAGGGGTCCGGCTGCCACCTGTGTGCCTGGGATCTCAGCTGCTGCCCTGCCACCACAGGGCTCAGGCTACTGGCCCCACGCCCGGTTCTGGGCTGCCAGCTCTGCACTCCGTGGGGCTCCTGCTGCTGGACCCCATTGACCGCCCGGGTCAACTGAGCTCCACTGAGCTAGTGCTGCAGGTCCCGCTGACCATTGGAGCTCGGGCTGCCAGCTCCAACTGCCCGGCTCTGCCCTCTCTGGGGCTCGGGCTGCCAGCCCTGCAATCAGGTCCCACCTGCTGCATCCAATGCCCGGGGTCCTCTGGCTGCCATTAGTGAATTTTTTCTGGCAAATCCCCTGTAACTTTCTGCAAACTTTCAGGGGTTCTTAAACCTCAGTTTGGGAACCACTGCCTAGAGTAATATCTCCTTCCTCAGAACTTCCTAACTCCCTAAAAAGCAGATTAAAAAAAGAAGCTTTGCCTTGATTGGGGGTATATGTATTAGCTAAGGAGAGAAGTTTACCTTTCAATGACCCCTTAATTAAAGCTTGGGAAAAAAGATTTCATTGGAAGAAACAGATTTCAGCCAAAATAATTGAATTTGTGATTAAAAAACATCAACAATCTCTTTTGGCACAAGAATTCATCTTTTCCAGACAAAAGTTGATTTTTCCTAGTAAAATGCTTTCAACAATACTATTTCTCTTTGGAAAAGCATTTTTTAACAAAAAGAACTATGTTTTAATAAGCTTCACCAGCCAAAGGAGGACTGAGTTTGGGACTATTGTTGACACCTGATGAGTGTGGGAACCTTACCTCACAGATTTCCCAAATCCATTCTCTTTTCTTCTTTCTCCATCCCCACCCCTCTCCCTCAATAAAGTTCTCTTTGTTGTAACCTCTGGACTCAGGGCTTGTCTACACTACCAAGTTTTGTCAATGATCTTAATGTTGACACACAAAAAAATCAACAAAAGCAAAGTCACCAAAGTGTGTCTAAATTTGCTCCTTCTAGCCACAGATTGTGTCCACATTTGGGGCACCATCATCGGCAGCATGAGCAATGCACTGTGGGTATTTATCCAACAGTGCCTGGTGACACCATCTGTCGCTAGGTGTTGTGGGAAGGCGGAATGGAGCGCAGCACGTCTTGGGACATGCAAAATGTCCCATCATGCACTGCTTTGTATCCCAGCCCGCCAATGGTTTCTGGCTTCCTTTTGCACTGTTTTTCCAACTGTTAGTCTTTGCTGTGCACACCAGCATCTGCAGTGAGGAAGGGTGGATTCCGCAATTCTCTCCTATTCGCTGTTAAGTGTCATGAGGACATTGTGCATGGTAGCACAGTTACTCACAAATTCAGCAGAGGATGAATCACAGGCACCCGAGTGTCATATGGACTTATCAGTGCTTTGTGCATTCACAGAGCAGCTGCATACAGTAGAGCATCACTTTTGGGCTAGGGAAACAAGCCCTGATTGGTGGGATCACATTGTTATGCAGATGTGGAATGAAGACCAGTGGGTACAGAACTTTAGGATGCCTAAAGCAACTTTCCTGGAACTATGTGCTGAACTGGCCCCCGACCTGCGGCTCAAGGGCACCAGAATGAGAGCTGCCCTTTCGGTAGAGAAGCGTGCTGTAATCGCTGTGCGGAAGCTGGCAAATGCAGACTGCTATTGGTCAGTTGCAAATCAATTTGGAGTGGGAAAGTCCACTGTTGGGGTTGTATTTCTCCAAGTGTGCAGGACAATAAATTTCATCCTGCTACGAAGGACCATGACTCTGGGAAATGTGCATGAAATAGTGAACAACTTTGCAGAGATGGGCTTCCCTAGCTGTGGCGGGGCGATTGATGGCACACACATTCCAATTTTAGCACCAGACCACCTTGCCTCTGAGTACATCAATAGGAAGGGATACTTCTCTGTGGTGTTGCAGGCACTTGTGGATCACCATGAGCATTTCACAGACATCAGTGCAGGCTGGTTTGGAAAGGTGCATGACACGTGCATCTTCAGGAACAGTAGCCTGTACAGAAAGCTGCCGACAGGGCCTTTCTTTTCAGACCACAAGATCACAGTGGTGGATGTGGAAATGCTCATAGTAATCCTGGGAGACCTGGCTTACCTCTTACAGCCCTGGCTCATGAAACCTTACACAGGGCTTCCCGACAGCAGCAAGTAGCGTTTTAACAACAGGCTGAGCAGGTGCTGCATGGTAGTCGAATGTGCCTTTGGCCATTTGAAAGCTCACTGGAGGTGTCTCAATGGCAAGCTAGACCTTACCGAGGATAATATTCCTGTGGTCGTAGTTACGTGCTGCACTTCGCATAATCTGTGTGAATCTAAGGGTGAAATGTTTGCTCAGGTGTGGAGCAGAGGCAGAGCGCTTGGCTGCACAGTTTGAACAGCCAGATGCTAGGGCTGTCAGAGGCGCCCAGACGGCTGCTGGTAACATCAGAGAGGCTTTGAGGAACCACTTTGACAATGAGGGGCAGTAACACGTCTGCTTTGAAGTTGCTTCCCTGGTGCATCCATGTAAAATTATGGCACCAAATATCCATGCAAGAAAATGCTTTAGAAGCCTGTGCCTGAGATTGAATGGATTGCTATGCAATTTTGTAGAACACAGGATAAAAAAATTGTGCCATTAAAAAACTGTGCCTTTATTGATTGGTGAAAAGGGCAAAACCTCACAACTGTGTGTAGGTCCGGCTATCATTGTCCAAGCTGTGAGAGAGGGTGGACTGATGGGGAAACCGAGGAGTACCACAAAGTGAAAAGGAATGTTAATTGCTGGTGGGCACAGAGAAGGGGTTGCTTGGCAAAGAATTGTGCATGTGCACAGGCTGCAGTGGAGGTCAACCACGGAGCTGCTCACTCTGAAGCTTTATTAAAGACCTGAGCATATCTGTCTGCTAGGGAAGCGACTGAGTGGATGATAAAAGTAATGGAGGATCAAACGCTTGATTCTCTTTTCTGTCCTGCCTTTAGGCTTCCCAGCACTCTTTTTGTTCCCTTGTGTGTGTGTCACAGTGCTACAGCACCTCTCTGAACATATCTTCTTGGCTTCTTTCTTATCTGCTGAAGGAGGTGGGCAGGGATGCATGGTGTGTTCCTATAGGTCTCAGCTGCTGTGGACAATGCACAGAAGAGGGACTGTTACATTCCAGCAAACAACTGAAATATTTCACTAACAAGAACCTTTTGCAACCAGTAGCAATCATTTTCTCACGGACTCTAGGTAGGCACACATCTCTGCAAGCATCCAAACCATGGAGTGTTGGAGTGGGGGAAAGGGTGGGTTTGCGTATGGACAAAAGACAAATAGTCATGGCTTGTCATGCACCTTTGCAGGGAAATCATTCTAAAATTATCCTTCAATTTCCCACAGGTGGGCACCCTTCTAGCAGACATCTCACTGCTGCGGGTAAGCAGGGAAACCAGGACACGACTATTGCATGCCTGTGGCTTTCACCCTGGTCTGTATGCAGCTCATCCATCTGCCGCTTTGGTCCCTGCTTCAGTGATTGCTGTATGGCAGGGGACAGTTTCCTAAAACGGGGAAAATAACAAGTCAGTACTGCCATGGAACCTGTAGCAGAGGATTAACAAGTACAGGTCGTACCTCCCTGGTCCAGCACCATTGGGACCTGACCAGTATCGGATCAGGGGAGGTCAACACCTTCCCGCACGTCTGAAGATGCCTGGGGTCCCAGCCGCTCACCCCAGGTAGCAGCCACCCATGGCCCTGCTGGCCCCAGGTCCCTGTCAGCCCCCTCTGCAGCCACCCATGGCTCAGCTGCCAGCCCCTCTGCAGCCGGAAGGTTCCCGACCACCGGTCTCCGCTCCTGGCCCTGACCCAGGGCTCCGCAGCTGACCCCAGCTGTAGTCTCAGCCTGGGGCAGTGAGGGGCATGGACGGGGGGGCAAGGCTGGGGGTCTGGGACCACAGCTGGGGGAGGCTATGGAGCCCTGGGTCGGGGCCAGGAGCGGAGACTGGTGGCTGGGAACCTGGCGGCTGCAGAAGGGCCGGCGGCTGAACCATGGGCTGCTCCAGAGGTGACTGACGGGGATCTGGGCATGGCAGCCAGGATCCCGGGTGGCGCAGAGATGCTGACGACAGGGACCTGGGGCTGCATCGGAGCCCCTGGGAGGGAGCTGCAGTCATGCTCCACCTGTGCTGGACAATGGATATTGCTGGACCAGGGAGTAGCAGCTAAGAGAGGTAGGACTTGTACCTCTTGGAAACTTTCCAGAGCATCTCTATGGAGAATTCCATGGAGATCTCGATGTCCATCAACACCCTGCTTGGCCGTGCTGATTAGCTACACTGGACAATGTGCAGCTCAGAGAAACACAACCTGATTCCCGCTTTTCAATTCCCTACACAAGCCTCAGCAACTTACCCTGCGTCTCCTCTCCTGCTTTCTGCTTGCTATGAACTTCAAGTGGGGAGAACAGTTCCTGGCTGCCTGTCCCAGCAGGCAACTCTGCTGTAAGCTCCACATCCTCTTCTAGCTCAACTTCTTCACCAATAATGTCAGCCTCCTGGTTAGCTCCTCTTTCTGCTGTCTCCAAAGTATCCACAGGGCTATCAGCGACGGAAGTGGAGTCATCACCAAAGATCAGCTCCTTATAAAAACTGCAGGTCTTAGGTGCGCCACCGGAGTGATGGTTTGCCTCCCTCGCCTTATGCTATGGCTTCCTCAGCTCCTTTATCTTCGCTCTGCACTGCTGTATGTCCCGATCATAGGCCCTTTTCACATAAGCCTCGAGAAATGGTGCCCATATGTGTCTTGATTCCTACGGGTCACGTACAGCTGCGACTGAACAGACTCCTCTCCCCATATACTGATCAGATCCAACAGCTCCGCGGTGGTCCAAGCTGGAGCCCGTTTGGTGTGATCGCCAGCCATGCTCACCTGGGAAGATTCCAGGGCACCAGAACACCTCTCCATGCTGAGCCAGCAAACAGGAAATGGGATTTAAAATTCCCAGGGCTTGCAAGGGGGAGGGGAGAATTGTTGTTTATCTGGCTGCAGAGCAGTGGAGTTCAAGCTACTGACCAAAGCGGCAGAATGGGGATTGTGGGACACTTCCTGGATGCCAATAAAAGTGAAAAAAACAGGCATGGTTTCTACACTGGATGTTTGTCAACAATAAAAGGAGAGGAAAAGACAAAAGTCTCTCATGGGGAAAAGTTTTTTGTTGCCAAAACTGGTTGTTTTTCACAAGAAAAGTCCCATTGCAGTGTGTACGCTCTCACTGTTTTGTCACCAAAAGGCAGTTTTTGGTGACAAAACTTGCCAGTGTAGACAAGCCCTTAGTGTATGCAAATAGTGAAGAGTATCAGAGGGATATCTGTGTTAGTCTGTACACACAAAACCAGCAAGGAGTCCGGCAGCACCTTAAAGACTAACAGATTTATTTGGGCATAAACTTTCATTGGTAAAAAACCCACTTCTTCAGATGCATCTGAAGAAGTGGGTTTTTTTTTAACCCATGGAAGTTCATGCCCAAATAAAAGGTAAAGAGTTGCCCACCAGGGCATCCAGGGTGGTGTATATAGTAGGTTTCTGGGTGAGGGTCAAGGCAGCATTAGTTAAGTCTTTAAGGACACTCCCAGAAAACTAAATCTGTCCCTATTTTTGTGAACTGCACCTGGCAGAACAGTTACATGAATAAGAAAAACAGGCAGAGGCAACACACAGATAGGCATATTGACTTAATGGGATTGGGAGCTATATGTATCCTGTAGTGGTAGAATAAGGCCATATGCGTTTGGGTTCCAGTTGCTATTAATTTTTTTATTAGATGCTATTTCTTTGCATTTGCCACTAATACTGAAAAAGTGGAAATAAGAGGAAATAAGTGGGAGAGAAATCACTTTCTTCCTTGCTTGGGCATTTCTCAAGGTTAGTCTGCATCTCTGCTGTGGTTTCTATATCTGTAATCTGCACCCTGAGGGATTTAATCTTCATATCATGAACTGAGGGGAATGTTTGGGTCTTGGCTTTTAAAAGCTGGAGACAATGTCTCTGGATCTTCAAAGCCCAGCTCCACAGATGTTTCTTCTGTATCCCCATGCAGTGGGGTCTAGGGCTGGGAAGGGGTGAGGTCAGGGTCAGTGGATCATCGATTATTAAGAAATAGTGATTATTTAGTGAGTTATATAGTTCCCCTTTGCGGCTTTGAACATGCTTTACAGAATATACAAACTAGATAGATACCTTGTTCACTTCCAGCATGCAGCTAGTTCTGGGGAACTGCAGAATGGTTTCAGTATCCCTACAAACCAGCTTTATACTACAAGAAGCATAGAAGAATACCAACTCCCATTAATGTGACAGCTTTAGGAAGAAGGTAATTATCCAAACTGGAATTAAACCAGGACCCTTGTAAGTTCCAGGGTATTTTTAATCATCCCAAATGCTTACAATTAGATTTAGGTGAAATTTTTCAGCCAGAACATTTTTCACCAGAAAATACAAATTAGAGTTGCAAAAAACCTTTCTGTAAATTTGTGCTGGATTTGCTGAATTGTTTTGGTAAAAACTAAAACTAAAAAAAAAACTTTTATTTTTTTCTATATTAAATGTTCTGATTTTTCTGTTTGAAACTAATTTTTGTTTCAAATTTTACTTCATTTTCATAACTTTAAAAAAATAGGTTAATAAAAAAAGCTCAGACATTTCAGGCCCACATGAAATGATTTTTTCCCCCCTGAATGGCCAGGGCATTGAAAAATCAGTTATTCACCCAGCTCTGGTCAGGACCTCTGGTTTGCATTTCCTCTCAAAGAGGGCATTGGGGGCAGTACCGACAGCTAAAAGAGCACCCGGTACTGTCACTAACACCACTTCCTGTAGAAGGTGAAATAATTTACCTTAGACATAAAATTACATCAAAAATCCTATGTTAAAAACATTGTTTATGTTGCAAAATCAATTCTCTGTTAGATGGCGAGTGACATTAGCGTATCAGGTCACTTGTTGACTGAGATGCAGTATATCCCTCTGCATCATCTTTGGTGCCAAGGAGCACTATTGCCAGTCACTCAAATGTCAATACTTCTGATGATCAGATCCCCCACCTTTGCAGCCTGTCTTTGTCGCCCATCTGTACCCTTCCCCTGCAGCAACTTCCTTGGTTCATAAGAAATGGTCGGTCTCCACTTTCTCAGACAGAAGACAGGTCTCTTCTAAGGGGTATGTACAGTAGCGGGGCTAATAGCAGGGACAGGGGAGGTAGCTGCACCCCCAGTGGCCGTTATGGGTATATGTGTGTGTTGGGGTGGCTTTTCATACATATTATGCAACTGACAAAGGGAGGTGTACAACATGAATTCTCACAGGGGGCTGGTAGCATGCCTGTCCCATACTCACTTGGAAGAGTTGGCTCCTGTTCTGTGGGGCTGAGCCAGCTTCCTAGTCTGGGTGATGTAACATAGTGTGCAGGGTTATGTGGAACTGTGACCCTGTGTGTTGGGTCGCAATGCCAAGAGCAGGAAGCTGGGTCCAGCCCAGACAGAAGCCATTGCTTCCAAAGGAGTGTGGGGCAGGTGTGCTGTCCAGTCTTAGAATCACGGAATCATAGCCCCAGTCTACACTACGAGTTTAGGGAGAATATAGCAGCGTTACATCGATTTAACTCTGCACCTGTCCACACAACGAAGCTGTTTTTTTTCGACCTAAAGGACTTTTAAAATCGATTTCTGTACTCCTCCCTGATGAGGGGATTAGCACTGAAATCGACATCGCCGGGTCAAATTTGGTGTAAAGTGGTCGCAATTCAACGGTATTGGCCTCCAGGAGCTATCTCAGAGTGCTCCATTGTGACCGCTCTGGACAGCGCTCTCAACTCAGATGCAGTGACCAGGTAGACAGGAAAAAGCCCAGGAACTTTTGAATCTCATTTCCTCTTTTGCCAGCATGGCAAGGTGCAGGTGAGTGCAGATCTCATCAGCAGAGGTGACCATGATAGAGTCCCAAAATCGCAAAAGAGCTCCAGCCTGGACCGAACGGGAGGTACAGGATCTGATTGCCGTATGAGGAGATGAATTTGTGCTAGCAGAACTCCATTCCCAAAGACAAATTCCCAAACATTTGAAAACATCTCCAAGGGCACAAAGGACAGAGACTATAACAGGGACCCGCAGCCGAGGGAGCCAAGGGAGGGTCGACTGATGGCATGGCTTACAGAGAATTAAAATCAACAAAGGGGGTTGGTTTGCATCAAGGAGAAACACATAAAACTGTCACCCAGAATGGCCCCCTCAAGGATTGAACTCAAAACCCTTAGCTGAGTAGGTCAGTGCTCAAACCACCAAGCTATCCCTCCCCCTGTTATTCCAAGTGGGACTGAATCGCCATTAAACTTTTCAAGGTGCCCCTGCCAGACTTCACTGAAATGATTGTCGGCCGTTGATTTCATGGAGGGAGGGAGGGGGGAACAAATGAATACAAATAAATACAAAACAAATCTGGTCTCTTTCTTGTTTTGATCCACTCCATGTCTCTTACACATCTTAGGCTGGCAGCAGACAGTGCAATACAACTGCTAGCCATTGTCATCCCCTGGCTGCTCACCAGAAGATGGTGCAGTACGACTGCAGGCAGGACTGAATCTCCAGGAGATGAAATTTAAAAAGAGAATGACCTGGAGTCACTCCCATTTATGTCCAGGAGCCTCTGACTGACCTCACCAAGGTCTGCCAGCAGCACTCATGTCTGTTCAGATGCCCCTGACCAACTTCACTGAGGTCAGCTAAATGAGCACCCAGGAGACACGATGATGGCTACCAGTCATAATGCACCGTCTGATGCCATAAGGCAATGAGCTGCTGCTGTGTAGCAATGCAACACCATGTCTGCCAGCACCCAGGAGACATACGGTGACGGTGAGCTGAGTGGGCTCCATGCTTGCCATGGTACGGCATCTGCATGGGTAATCCAAAAAAAGGTGAGAAATGATTGTTTGCTGTTGCTTTCATAGAGGGGGGTGGGGGGGCTGACGTCATGTACCCAGAACCACATGTAACAATGTTTTTGACCCATCAGGAATTGGGCTCTCAACCCAGAATTCCAATGGGTGGTGGAGACTGTGGGAACTGTGGGATAGCTACCCACAATGCAATGCTCTGGAAGTTGATGCTAGCCTCGGTACTGTGGATGCACTCTGCTGAGTTAATGGTCTTAATGGTCTTAAGTGGGGACACACACAATCGACTGTATAAAATCGATTTCTAAAAAATCAACTTCTCTAAATTCAACCTAATTTTGTAGTGTAGGCCCTTTTTAAAGACACCATAATAGAGGCCCAACTTCAATGTATACCCCAAAAATTAAGAACACAGTAAAAGAACTAAAAAAGAGCCCATGCCGTGGCTTAACAACCATGTAAAAGAAGCAGTGAGAGATAAAAGACTTTCCTTTAAAAAGTGGAAGTCAAATCCTAGTGAGGCAAATAGAAAGGAGCACAAACACTGCCAGCTTAAGTGCAAGAGTGTAATAGAAAAACCAAAGAGGAGTTTGAAGAATGGCTAGCCAAAAACTCCAAAGGTAATAACAAAATGTTTTTTAAGTACATCAGAAGCAGGAAGCCTGCTAAACAACCAGTGGGCCCTTGACGATCAAAATACAAAAGGAGCGCTTAAAGACAATAAAGTCATTGCGGAGAAACTAAAATGGATTCTTTGCTTCAGTCTTCACGGCTGAGGATGTTAGGGAGATTCCCAAACTTGAGCTGGCTTTTGTAGGTGACAAATCTGAGGAAGTGTCACAGATTGAAGTGTATCACTAGAGGAGGTTTTGGAATTAATTGATAAACTCAACATTAACAAGTCACCGGGACCAGATGGCATTCACCCAAGAGTTCTGAAAGAACTCAAATGTGAAGTTGCGGAACTATTAACTAAGGTTTGTAACCTGATCTTTTAAATCAGCTTCTGTACCCAATGACTGGAAGTTAGCTAATGTAATGCCAATATTTAAAAGAGGGCTCTAGAGGTGATCACAGCAATTACAGACCAGTAAGTCTAACGTTCAGTACCAGGCAAATTAGTCGAAAACAATAGTTAAGAATAAATTGTCAGACCCATAGAAAAACATAAACTGTTGAGCAATAGTCAACATGGTTTCTGTAAAGGGAAATCGTGTGTCTTACTAATCTATTACAGTTCTTTGAAGGGGTCAACAATCATGTGGACAAGGGGGATCCAGTGGACATAGTGTACTTAGATTTCCAGAAAGCCTTTGACAAGGTCCCTCACCAAAGGCTCTTATGTAAATTAAGCTGTCATGAGATAAAGGGAAGGTCCTTTCATGGACTGAGAACTGGTTAAAAGACAGGGAACAAAAGCCAAGAGGAGAGATGGAGAAAGGTTAGCAGGAACAAGGGTGGAAATAAATGGTAAATCTCAGAATGGAGAGGGTATCTAGTGGTGTCCCCCATGGTCATCCGAGGACCAATCCTATTTAATTTATCATAAATGATCTGGAGAAAGGAATAAACAGTGAGGTGCAAGTTTGTGAAGAACTTCAAAAAAATCTCACAAAACTAAGTGATTGGGCAACAAAATGGCAAATGAAATTTCACGTGGATAAATGTAAAGTAATGCACGTTGGAAAAATAACACCAACTATACATACAATATGAGGGGTAATTTAGCTACAATGAGCCAGGAAAAATCTTGACGTCATCATGGACAATTCTCTGAAGATGTCCACACAGTGCACAGAGCGGCCAAAAAAGCGAACAGGATGTTAGGAATCATTAAAAAGGGATAGAGACAGAATATCTTATTGCCCTATATATATCCATGGTACGCCCACATCTCGAATACTGCGTACTGATGGGTCTCCTTGCCTCAAAAAAGGTATCTAGCACTAGAAAAGGTCAGAAAAGGGCAACTAAAATGATTAGGGGTTTGGAGAGGGCCCATAGAGGAAGATTAAAGAGGCTAGCCCTCTCAGCTTGGAAAAGAGGAGATTAAGGGGGGATAGATAGGGTATATAAAATCATGAGTGATTGTTGAGAAAGTGATAAGGAAAAGTTATTTACTTATTCCATAAAAAAGAACTAGGGGTCACAAATGAAATTAATAGGTAGCAGGTTTAAAACAAATAAAAGGAAGTTCTTCTTCACACAGCACACAGTCAGCTTGTGGAACTCCTTACGAAGGAGGTGTGAAGGCTGGGACTATAACAATGTTTAAAAGGAACTGGATAAATTCATGGTGGCTAAGTTCATAATGGCTATTAGCCAGGACAGGGACGGTAAAGAATGGTGTCTCTAGCCTCTGTTCATCAGAGGATGGAGACGGATGGCAGGAGAGAGATCACTTGATCATTGCCTGTTAGCTTCACTCCCTCTGGGGTACCTGGCATTGGCCACTGTCTGTAGACAGATACTGGGCTAGATGGACCTTTGGTATGACCTGGTATGGCCGTTCTTATGTTCTTATAGAATCATAGAATCACAGAATATCAGAGTTGGAAGGGACCTCAGGTGGTCATCTAGTCCAACTCCCTGCTCAAAGCAGGACCAATCCCCAACTAAATCATCCCAGCCAGGACTTTCTCAAGCTGGGCCCATTCCAGTGTTTAACCACTTTCCTAGTGAAATAGTGTTTCCTAATATCCAACCTAAACCTTCTCCCTGCAACTTGAGACCATTGCTCCTTGTTCTGTCTTCTGCCACCTCCGAGAACAGCCAAGCTTCTTCCTTCTCGCACCCTAGGACTTCCCCTCTGCACTCAGCTGTGATTAGGGTTGGGGTGCTGGGGTGGAGGGTGCTGCTGCAAGTGATTGGTGCCCCTTCACCTCTCCTCACAGAGGTGACACTTGCTCTGTAATTTTGTTTAATGTCTTGTCCCTGGGAAGCTGCACAATTCATATCAAGACAGAAGAATCAAATCTTGGTATGACTTTAAAAAAGATTTTAATAAGAAAAAAGCAGGAATTCAAGCTAAAAGAATTACATGAATAAAAAAAGCAAGAAAAGTCTACACAGTTTGACCAATGGAAAATTATACAGGGGAAATTTGGCAATGTGTTCCTAAATGTGCTTGTATTTCCTGCAACTTTAGAAGCCTCTCTGAACAGTATTATATCAGTGTGTCACAGCTGATAAGAGAAAGAAGTGGATCATATAGAGTTTGCTGCCTCATGTTGTATTTTATCTAAACTCAATTATTCTTATATTGATGATCCAAGGATGCTATGTTCAGATTCTTCATAGTCTGGGTCATGAGACTTGTCTTTCACCAACTCAGCCATTTTCACTTCTTAGTTTATGCAGATTCTAACCTGAAAATATTAGATTAAATATATTCAATGTGTGTATTATATTATAAATATAAAAATATTCTAATCATTTTATTCATTCTATATTTAGATGCACTTGTATAAGAAGGTTGTGCACCCTACAGTATGGATAAGATGTTATACCCTCTTTATTCTTCTAACTGGGCCCATGACAAGTTTCGATCCATTAGGTTTATGAACAGCCCAATAAACGCTAGTTAGATTTCCTGAGTGACAAAACTTACTGCACCACATCACGTATAAAACTCAAGCACTTAAAAGCAAAAAACTGAATATCATACATTGACCAGAGGTTTAAGAGTAGAGGAGGAGGAGGTGGCTTCATGGGTGGGGGCTACTGGCAGATTGTGCAATGGGAGGACAGCACCAAGGAGAATTGTAGTAAAGAACCTCACCATGTTTGGGTTCTACATTAAGAGACATTTTTGGGAAAAGAGGCAGAGGAAAGAGAGGCAGCACATTTATCCTTCTAACAAGATCCTGCCCAAGCTTTTGAAAACTTTGCAAAACAGATAAGGGCAGTTTGTACACAAACTGTGAGACTTAGAAAGAGGGAGAACATCAGAGCCAGGAGAATACAGCACCACTGAGTAGTGAGGTTTTGAAAATTTAGTGGTTGGGCAACCTGTCAAGTCTAGACAAACTGGATGCCAATGATAAGAGTAGGCTTGCAAAGACCAAACACACTCCAATTCTGCTGTGAAAACATCACTGTGGATGCTATAACTATGCTATTGTAGCACCCTAATGTAGACACCACAGTGAATGGGTTTTTTCCATTGCTGTAGGTTCTCTACCTCCCAAGCAGTGGTAGCTAGCTCAATGGAGGCATTCTTCTGTAGACCTAGTTTGTCTACACCAGGGATTAGGCCATCATAGCTACAGTGCTCAGGGGGGGTGAATTTTTCACACCCTTGAGTCATGGAGCTATATTGATCTAAATTTTGTGTGTAGATCAGGCCTGAGTTCCCAAAAGTGGGTGTCTAAACCTTCAATAGAGTATCCAAAGGAGGGCCTGTGAAAATTCCCCTCTAAATTGCTGTAATGAGCCTGTCTAAAGAGGAAACCCACTTCGCCGAGTGTGTGTGGACAGGTTCAGGTAGGTACGGGAGGAAAATGATGGCTGGGAACAATTTAAAAGGAATCTGTCCCCCAGAAAGTTTTTTGTAATTAAATACAGAGATAAATCTTTTAAAAAATGTGTTCTCTGTTTATCACATGTATCCTAAACTTGACATCATTTAAAAAAGTTTTAATTTCAATACATTTCCCTGAAAAAGCATGACCAATAAACTACACTCAGTCTGCACCATACTAACATCAGTGGGAGATGAACCTACTATTCAGGGAAGGATATGCCTGTTACATTGGCATCTGAAAGAGCAGCTAGAGAAAACTGAATTTGGCACACAGTAAAGGCTCATAAGGGACATGATGAGAGAAAAGAGGACTGTGCTTACCATTCTCATTATTTTGTACATTTGTAAAACATTAAATCAACACACTGGACCAGATTTTTCAACAGAGCTCATTTAGGCTCAGTACTAAGGTGCCAATTTTCAAAAAAGCTCTGCCTGATACAACCCTCTGCTGTTTCAGCTATTCCCCTTTCTTGAGCAGAGATTGCCATTTATGCAGAACTATGTGGTGAGATTTGCGGTATAGTCAATGGAGACTAAGGTGAAAAACACCAGACTACTCACTTCTGACTGAAAAATGGATTTGAACTCTGCCCTCAGGAGCTGAATGGTTAGTTATCATTCCAAATGAAAAAATGCCAGAAACAATCATGTGCCAAGCAGAGTGTTTCTCTTGTGTCACATAAAGCTATCTTCTCATTCTACCACTTCTCTCGTAGTTTTGCACCCAACATTACATTAATTCCCTGTTCAGCACAGCTCTTGAAGGATCCAGAGGTGAAAGAGAAAGATGATCAAAGGGATGGAATGCAGCCGTATGAGCAAAGGCTGCAGGAACTTGGTATGTTTAGTTTGGAAAAGAGGAGATTAAGGGGGGACATAACAGTGGACTTCAAAGGCTTGAAAGGCTGCCACAAAAAAGATGGAGAAAAATTGTTCTCTCTTGCCACAGAGGGCAGGACAAGAGGCAGTGGGTACAAACTACAGCACAGCAGATTTAGATTAAATCTCAGAAAAAAACTTTTTAACTGTAAAAACAGTAGGACCATGGAATATGATGGCTGTCTATGGAGGTTGTGGAAGCCCTTTTCCTGGACATTTTCAAAAGGAGGCTGGATTCCACTAGATGACCCTCGTGGTCCCTTCTAACCTTGTAATTCTCTGATTTTAAATCACATTATTTTTAGACATTTTCTGATATTTGGGGCTTGTTTCATGATTTTTGAACACTTGGGTTTGGCAGAGCTGGAAAGTCTGGTTATCATTCCACAGGAATATATATCAAGAAGGAGACTCTCCACTGTCATACTCAGGTTCCTCTCATTTTGTGGCTTCTTTGTTAGTTAACACCCACCTTTTATATAACCCCCCTATTAATTAGATTCAATAAAATTTTCAAAGAACAGACCTGAGCAGAGAACTCCAGCATCTTCACCATGCCCACAGTTATGCTGACCCCATCCTCTGGAGGAACAGTCCCGAAGATAGGATTCACTTCCAGAACAACTCACATCATCCAGCCAGATCTGCCCTGATCCTTGGCCATAATAAGCTGAGCCAGGTGCATCGATGGAGTGTCCACATCCCAATTCTTTACAAACAACATTGGCATCTGATGTGTCCCAGGAATCATCACAGACTGTTCCCCAGGTGCCATTGTAATGAATCTCCACCCTCCCAGAGCAAGGATCTCCCCCATTCACCAGTCTGATCTGTTTGCTTCCTGTAAGGAAAAAGAATCCAACTTTTAATATCATATTCCTGTGATCTTCTGACTAATTTGAATGAATTCAAGTCAGCGGGGCCCAGTGTTGTTCACCCCTGACTGCTAAAGGAATTAGCTGAAGAAATCTCAGCCCACTGGTAATAATTGCAAACTCAGAGATGACAGGAAAGGTCCCAGCAGACTGTAGAAGGGCTAATGTAGTGCCCATCATTTAAAAAGGGGGAAAAAAGAAATATGGGGAACTATAGACCTGTCAGCCTGACCTCCATACCTGGGTAGCCACTAAAGCAAAGTATAAAACATTCCATTTGTGAATACCTGCAGGATACAGGGATGATCGTTAGAGCCCAGTATGGATTCACTACAAACAAATCATGCCAAACCAGTTTGATTCCCTTTGACAGTGTAACTTGTTGGGGCACAGGGGAATATGGTGCACACAATATACCTGGACTTCAGCAAGTTTTTGACACAGTCCCACATGACATTCTGACAAGTAAGATGGACAAATGCCAGTTTGGTGGAACTACCATTAAGAGAATACACAATTGGTTAAACAACCGCAAACAGAGAGTATCTTTTTAATGGAATGATGTCGAATGGGAGGGAGGTCTCAAGTAAGGTTGCACGGGAATCTGTTCTGGGCCCAGTGTTCCTTAACACGCTAATTTGTGACCTGGATGTAGGAATAGAGAGCATACTGATCAAATCTGCATATGACACAAAACTGTGAGGGTTGCCAACAATTTGGATAATTGAGCTAAAATTCAAAAGGATCTAGATAAATTGGAGAACTAGGCTATAGACAACAACACATGATTTAGCAAAGACAAATGTAGGGGCTACAGCTGAGAAGAAAAAACCAAAGGGACAAATACAGAACGGTGGATAACTGGCTTGGCACCAGCACCGCTGAGTAGGATCTGGGAGTTGTGGTGGGTTACAACCTCAACAGGTGTCAGCAATGTGATGCTGTTGCAAAAAAAGCAAATACAATTTCAAATTGCATTAATAAAGGCCTGGTATGCGAATCACGGGAGGTGACAGTAACACTGTGCTTGGGGCTGGTAGGGCCTCAGTCAGAGCACTATGTACAGGTTTGGTCACCAGTGTACACAAAGGATGCAGAGAAACTGGAAAGGATCCAGTGGTGAGTGACAAAGATGATCAAAGGGATGGAACACAAGCTGTATGAGCAAAGGCTGAAGGAACTGGGTATGTTTAATTTGGAAAAAAGGAGATTTAGGGGGTACATGATAACAATCTTCAAATACTTGAAAGGCTGCTCCAAAAGAGATAGAGAAACATTGCTCTCTTGCAACAGAGGGCAGGACAAGAGCAGAACAGGACAGGCAGGACAACTACAGCAGAGCACATTTAGATTAAATCTCATGAGAAACTTCCTAACTGTAAGAACAGTAGAACAATTGAACAGACTGCCTGGGAGGTTGTGGAATCTTCTTCACTGGAGGTTTCCAAATGGAGGCTGGAGAGCCATCTGTCTTCGATGGTTAAACAAAACAAATCCTACATCTTGACAGGGGATTCAACTAGATGATACATGTGGTCCCGTTTAACTCTATGTTCTATGATTCCATTATTTTAAATCATATTTTCAGCCAATTTCCTGATTTTGGGGACCTGATTCATGATTTTTGAACACTTGGTTTGACAGAGCTGGCTACTATTCTATAGGAATATATGTCAAAAGAATTTTGTGACCAGCAAGGAGACACTCCATTGCCATACTCAGGGTTCTTCTCATTTTATGGCTTCTCTGCTAGTTACCACCCACCTATAAAGCTTTCAAAGAACAGACCTGAGCAGAGAACTCCAGCGTCTTCACCGTGCCCACAGTTGTGCTGACCCCATCCTCTGGAGGAACAGTCCCGAAGATAGGATTCACTCCCAGAGCAACTCACATCATCCAGCCAGATCTGCCCTGATCCTTGCCCATAATAAGCTGAGTCATGTGCTTTGATAGCACGTCCACAGCCCAGTTCTTCACATACAACATTGGCATCTGATAGGTCCCAGGAATCATCACAGACTGTTCCCCAGGAGTCAGTGTAATGAATCTCCACTCTCCCAGAGCATTGATCTGCCCCATTCACCAGTCTGATCTGTTTGCTTCCTGTAGGGAAAAAAAAAATCAAACTTTTAATATCATATTCCTATGTTCTTCTGACTAATTTGAATGAATTCAAGTCAGCGAGGCCCAATGATGTTCACCCCTGTCTACTAGAGGAATTAGCTGAAGAAATCCCAGCCCACTGGCAATAATATTGGCCAATTCATGGATGACAGAGCGGTCCCAGAAGACTGGGGAATGGTTAATGTAGTGCCTATCTTTAGAAAAGGGGGAAAAGAAGGAGCCAGGGAACTATAGGCATGTGAGCCTGAGCTTGATACATTGGAAACTACTAGATTAATGTATAAAACATTCAATTTGTGATAACTGGAGGATGAAGGGGTGATCACTAGCACCCTGCATTGATTTACTATGAACCAAGCATGCCAAACCAGCTTGATTTCCTTCTTTGTCAGGGTAACTCATTTGGGCATAGGGGGAATATGGTGGACATAATATATCTGGACTTCAGCATGGTTTTTGACATAGTCCCACATGACATTCTGAGAAGAGTAAACTGGAGAAATGCAGGCTTGGCAGAACTACTATTAAGTCGATACATAACTTGTTAAACTACTGCAAACAAAGGGTAACTTTTAATGGAATGATGTCAGATTGGAGGGGGTCTCAAGTAAGCTTCCACAGGGATCTCTTCTGGGTATGATGTCATTTAACACCTTTATTAATTACCTGGATGTAGGACTAGAGAGCATACCAATCAAATTTGAAGATGATACAAAGCTAGATGGGTTTGCCAACATTTTGAGATTTGAGCAATAATTCAAAAGGATCTTGGTAAACCGTAGAATTGAGCTAAAGACAACAACACAAAATTCAACAAATAGAAATATAAGGTGCTAAAGTTAGGGAACAAAATTCAAAATCATCAATACAGAATGGGGAAAAACCAGCTTGGCAGCAGCACTGCTGAGAAGGATTTGGGAGTTGTGACAGATTGCAGCCTCAACATGAGTCAACAATGCAGTGCTGCTGGGAAAAAAGGAAATGCAATTTTAGGCTGCAGTGATGAAGCAGAGAAACTGCCAAGCTGCGGAGTAGCTGTTAGAGAGCCTTTGGGCCCAGCTAGCCCCACTGTGCTATACCTGCAGTCCATGCAAGGCCTGGAGGCAGCATGAGGTGAAGAGAGCCAGGCTGAGTTTGGGCTAGCTGGTGAAGAGGAAACAGCTAGCTGTCTTCTCACCTGAAGGGAAAAAGCACTAGCTGGCCAGCCCGGGCAGCCACGTGGGAGTAAGCACTGTCTCCAAACCAAGGTACACTGTGAAGGAGGTGAGCCTCCAGCACCTGAGGTAACTGAGTGATTAGACCACAGAGACATTGTGCAATCCACTCTTACCAAATTGCTTCTGTCTGGGACCACAAGCTGGGCACCACTGAGGGAACTGGGATTGTTTAGTCTGCAGAAGAGAAGAGTGAGGAGGGATTTGATAGCTGCTTTCAACTACCTGAAAGGGGGTTCCAAAGAGGACGGATCTAGACTGTTCTCAGTGGTACCTGATGACAGAACAAGGAGTAATGGTCTCAAGTTGCAGTGGGGGAGGTTTAGGTTGGATACTAGCAAAAACTTTTTCACTCAGAGAGTGGTGAAGCACTGGAATGGGTTGCCTAGGGAGGTGGTGGAATCTCCTTCCTTAGAGGTTTTTAAGGCCCAGCTTGACAAAGCCCTGACTGGGATGATTTAGTTGGGGTTGGCCCTGCTTTGAGCAGGGGGTTGGACTAGATCTCTCCTGAGGTCCCTTGCAGCCCTGATATTCTATAATTCTATGACCACCAAAGACCCAAGAGGGAGTCCTACATAAAACAAGCCGCCCAGCAAAATGGACTAGAGGGTCCAAACCTCAAACGGAACAGAGTGATAGGAAGTAGCCCAGGGCAGCGGATTCTGACTCCCAGCTGGGCTGCCCCCCACCTTCTCTCCTCCGTTTAGAGATTCAGCAGCAGTTCGTCCAGCAGATGGGCATGATGCTATGGTCACATACTCCAGTGGAGCCCCCACTGTGACTGCCGCCCCTCTCAGGCTTACCAAGATGGGGCCTGATGATGATCCTGAGGCCTTTCTTGAAACCTTTGAGCTGGTGATCGCAGTAGCCCCCTGCCCTGAGACCAATGGCACGTGGTGCATGACCCAGGCTTAACAGAAGTAGCACAGATGACGTATTGTGCATTAGACCGTGGTGAATCCAAAATTCTACTTATGGGAGGAGTTATGGGCCTGTACAGTCCCACACTGAAATTCTCCGGTGAGCCAGGAGGAGGGCCAACTGCATGAATAAAGCATCAAGGTTTGGGAATTGTGAAAGGCACTTTGCAAAATTGTAGCACTTTTAAGCACTTTCCATCTGATGACCTCAAAGCACCTAACCAAAACCAATGAAATTACACAAACTCCTGTGAGGCAGACAAGTATTTGGATGAAGAAACTGAGGCATGGGCTAATTAAGTCCCCTATCCACTGCCTTTTTACATCAATGGAAAGACTCCCCTTGAGTTCAAGCCTCAAATGAAGGGTCCAATGTCACACTGGAAGTCTGGGATAGAGGGGCAATAATCTTCACATTTCTAGTTCTGCTTTCAACACCAAGCCAAAGCTGATGCTGGAGCAACTCAGGTAGGGCAAGCAAGGGAGGAGGAAGGCGGGTGGAACTGGAGAGCAATGAGCAATGGGGGCGGTTGCAGGGGGAGCACAGAGGCAGGGGTGAAAATAATTTAAATTTCTTACAGGCGCTGTCCTATCACAACTCCCCTTGGGAGGAGGAGGGGGCTCAGGGCAGGGGGTTGGGGCGGTTGTGATATGACAGTACCTGTAAGAAATTTCAGTGTGGGATGGAGTGTAGGTGGCTCAGGGCAGGGGGTTGGGGTGGGCATGGGGGAGCTGAGGGCAGGGGTGTGGGGAGCTGCCCGGCCGCCAGATCCCCCAGGCTGGCCCGGGCAGCGGGAACCGTGCTGTTCAGCCATCCCAGCACTGGGGCTGGAGCCTGGGGGTGCTGTGGTCATGCTGCCCAGGGGCTGTGGATGCTGGCTCAAGCCCCCGCCCCCGCCTGGCGGCTATCCAGTGCTGGGGCGGGGGGGCAATGGGGGGTGGTGATTTGGGCTCCTGTGGAGGAGGGCAGAAGGGGAGGGGTGAGCCAACCATGCCCAGCACTGGGACAGAGACCTTACTGGTCAGCAGGCAGCTTCCAGAGCCCTGCCCCCACCAGCCACTCTCTTACGGTGCAACCACACCGGGGCACACTGGCCTTTGCACAGGGAAGAGGACGAGGAGAGCCATGGATGGGGACAAGTGGGGAGTAGGAAGTCAATCCACCTAGTGAGTGGAAGGGAGCCGAGGGCTGGCTGAGTGAATGGGGAGAGGGGGATTGCAATGAGTGAGTGGCCGGGGGCCGAACATCTGCAGGAAGAGGAGAGGAAGAAGAACCCGGGGAGCAGGTGGACAGGGGTAGGGTTAGGCGAGGAGGAAACCCATGCAGCAAGTGGCAGGGAGGAGAGGCTGGGCAGGCAGATGGGAGAAGAATTGTAGCAAGCACTGCAGGGCAAGGGGAGGACAGGAGGTGCAAGCAGCAGCTGGGTGCATGAGTGGGGGGGAACCTCCCAACCAGGCACTAGCAAGGGGAGGGAGGGAGACTGAGCAGGGAGGGGACTGCGGTGAGTGTGCGGAGTGTCTGGGCAAAGGAAACCCCCATCACCACTCCAGACACTAGCAAGAGGGGGTGGGGTAGGGAGGCTGAGCAGAGAGAGCGAGACTAGGGCGGGGGAGAGGACAGGGGAGGAGGACCCCAGTGAGCAGCAGCTGGGCTGGGGGAATAAGGGGGGAGAGTAGGAAACCCCACACAGAGCAATTGGAGGGAAGCAAAGACAGGGGGACTCTCTGGCTGTGGCTGGGACGCCAGGAGGAAGCCCATTTAGCTGACCCAGGAGCAGGGAGGGGTGAGGGGCCAGCAGCTGGGAAAGCATACCTGACTTCATATTTGAGCTTGCTTGTCCATTCAGGGGCAGCTGAGGAGACTATCTGCTACTCAGCCTTCCCAGCCACCTCAGGAACCTGCATGAACCATAAACAAATGTCCGAAGTGTGGAAGGCAGGGAGGGAAGAGGCGGGGCCATCAGGGTCCCAGCATTTGGCAGTGTGTCTGGGACACCTGTGTGGAAAGGCAGTGCCTTTCCTTGCCTTTGCTATGGGACCCCCATGCTGGTCACCCAGAATGTACAGGATGCATGCTGGACGTGGCTCAAACCCAAAACCAGGATGGGGGCTCAGGTAACCAAGCTGCTCCTACTTGAGCAGTTTACTCAGACACTGCCCACTTGGAGAAAGGAGAGGGTGTTACGGCACCTAGAGACCATCAAGAGATCATAGCAGACACCATTCGGCTCATTGAAAATGACCTGGCCACCAAAACCCCTATAAACGACCCTGCAACCTTGGTCTGGGGGGTCTTAAAGCCACACACAACCACAGGAGGGAGCACCCAGGGAAGCCAGAATCTTGAGCATCTCAAATCTACTCCCACCTCACTGGGACACCAGAGGGTCCAGGATCCTCTGGCTCAGAAACCTGGGGTTATTGACTCACACCTCAGTTTGAGAGATCGCTGACCCATTTTAGGTGAAGATGGGGGTATCGCTGGAGCCAGAACTCAGGGGATACCTAGGGGATAGGACCCCTCAAACACATGGGTGTGGCACCAGTCACCATAGCCAAGACCAAGACCAGTATTTCACTTGTGACTGTCCCGGGCACTGGTCCCGAGCTTGCCCCTCCATGGAGTGCAGTTTGGGAAGATCTGGACGCTAGGGGGACAAGCTTGACACGGCAGATCTGCAAAGTTGGCCATCCCTGTACAAGTGAATGGAATGGAAATTGTGGGGCTTGTTGACCAAGGGTGTGGCCAGACTCTCATCCAGACCTTGGTGATTCCTAATCCTGGACCAGCTTATGGCTTTATCCTGCTACAATGTGTCCATGAGGATGTGAACCTAATCCACACATTTCAGTGACTCCAACAGTAGGGGAACCAGAATCCCCATCAGTTGGCATTGCACCTGTGGGAAATGAGGAGCCTGGGGGACACCCTTTTATGGACGGTCAGCCATCAGTTAGCTATAAAAATCCTTCTTAGTATTTTTACTCTTCTTGCCTTACCAGTAAAGTGTTAAGAAGTCTCATGAAAACACTTAGGTAAGAGAAATTGAGTTGGCACCTGGCCAAAAGAGCCAATGGGAAGGCTAGAAACATTCAAATTGGAAAAAAATCTGCCTCTCTCAGCTGGTCTTTCATCTTTCAGCTGAAGGAACCAAGCCAGCAGGTTTCCTGTAAGACGCTCAGAACCAGGTATGGAAATTTCCCAGCATCCATACCTAGAATAATTTATTTGGAACTACATAGATGTAAGGAGGACAGGAAATGTTTAGATAGATGTGATTAGGTTTCTCTATTTTGGCTTATGAATTCCTCTGTGCTGAACACAGGTACTTCTGTTCTTTTGTAATGGTTAAGCTGACCCCCAGGGAAGCAATTCCTGGTGTTTAATCCTTCCAGTTGCTTTTTAACATCTAGCAGCAGCCCTGATTTTCCAGATGTTTTCTCTTTCTTTCTTTTTTAAAAATACAAATCATCTTTTTAAGAACATGATTTGGTTCCTATGTCTTAGAAAGAAGAGGGGCTCTGTGCACAGGTTATTCAGTTAGCTACTAAGAGGAACAAAGAGTTCCAGGTTCAGCAGATCGCAACAGCTGATTTCTTTTCCTTTTCCTTTTCTCAACTCTTCCCTGGAGAGGGGGAGTGAAAGAGATTGGGGATACCCCACAAGAAGGAATTCCCAAGTGCGCCTAACTGGGCTCTCAAAGGGGTTTTGCATTTGAGTGGTAGCAGTGATACAATCCAAGGCCAGGAAATCTGTAACCTTGGGAGTTTAATGCAAGCCTGGAGTGGCAAAGTATTTTTAAGGTCTTTGCAGGCTCCCACCTTCTGTACTCAAAGTGCCAGAGTTGGGAATCAGCCTTGACAGCATCAACGTTTGCCTATCCTGGTATTGTTGGCTGCGGCTGGAACTGTTTTGGGGAGCTGCTAAAGGAGCTTGTGAGTCCCCCTTCAGACTGTGGGATCTCCCTGCCTCCAACCAGAGGTCCTCCTGAGACCCCAACCAATGGTGAAAGTAAGTTAAAGGACTTACCAGTACACCGGAGTCCTGAGCAGGGGGCGGGGCCTCAACTGGAAGAGGTGTGGCCTTAAATTCCCGGGCCCTTTAAATCAAGATTTAAGGGGTCCGGGGATTTGGCTGCAGTAGTGGCGGCTGGGACCCTCAGGCCCTTTAAATCACTCCCGAGCTACCACATGCAGAGGCAGGGATTTAAAGGGCTCAGGGCTCCAGCAGCTGCTACCACCCCGGTCCTTTAAATCCCCAGCAGACTCCTGCTGCCGGAGCCCTGGAGAAGCAGCGATGGGGCTCTGATGGCGATTTAAAGGGCTCCGGGATGGTAGCAGCAGCTGGAGCCCCGCGGCCCTTTAAATCCCTGCCGAGGCCCCACTGCTGCTACCCCAGGGCTCCGGCAGCAGGGCTTAGGCAGGGATTTAAAGGGCTCGGGGCTCTGGCAGCGGCTACTGCCCTGGACCTTTAAATCCCTGGCGGAGCCCTGGGCTAGTGGCAGCGGGGCTCCGTCGGTGAATTTAAAGGAGCAGGGGTTCCCAGTCGCTGCTACCGCAGTGGAACCCTGGGCCCTTTAAATCACCACTGGAGCCTTGGGGTCCCTGCTTCTGCCGCAGCCTCAGGGTTCCCGTGGTGATTTAAAGGGCTGGGGCCTCCAGCTGCTGCCTGGGGAAGCTGGTCCCGGTACGGCACACTGGCTGTTGCCAGTATGCTGTACTGTGGTGTATTGGCTTACTTTCACCTTTGATCTCAACCCTTGCAAATGAGAGGACATTCCATGCATCTCGGCGGAGCCAGCAAAACAGGGCCCTGTCACAGCATCAGGAGGAGGCCCCTTCATTACCTTAGTCTGATATTCTGACCCAGTTCTCCAACTTTGTAGAGGAATAATAGGCGCACAACATGCTGAGCTAAGCATACACTCAAGTGGCAGTAGTAAATGGGGAGACCATCACGCCCCATGAAGCAGGACTGTTCCCACACTTTGAAATTCAGGGTGAACACTTATACCACATTGAAAAGGACCAGCAGACTGGGGAAGTTTGGGATCAGCTTCTGGTACCCAGCTGGTACCCAACTGTACTGGAGGGAGATGATGCAACTCACCCATGTCATAACCTTCACAGGGCACCTAGGGAGGGAGAAGATGTTAGCCCAGATTCCACCCTGGAGTCTACAAAGATGTTCCAGATTTCTGTGCCTCATGCCTGCAGTGTCAGCCTACAGCTCCTCAGCCCACAGAGAGCCTCTTCCTCCTGCTAGTAGGTATGCCATTCTGCCGGATTGGAATGGACATAGTCGACTCCCTGGAGAACAGTGCCTTAGGCTACTGGTCATTTAGTTACGGGAGACTGTGCAACTAGGTACCCAGAAGCAATACCATCACATTCTATGAATGCCAAAACGGAGGCCGCTGAAATCATGAAAATCTTTGCTTGGGATGGGATGCCATGGGAGAGCTCAACAGGTCAGGGAATGAACTTTATGCCCCAGATGGTCAAGTAACTCTGCCGACTGCTGAAAATCAAGGTTCTCAGGACATCTGTTCACCACCCCCAAACAGGTGGCCTGATGGAAAGATTCAACAGAACACTGAAGAGGGTGCCCTGGAAGTTTGGACATGTGACACTGAGACCAGTTACTCCCTACTCCCCTGTTCTCCAGCCAAGAAGTCCCCCAGTCCTCCACCATCTTCTCACTATTAGAGCTGTTATATGGGAGGCAACCCCATGAGACTGTAGAACTCATTTGAGAAATGTGGCAAGAACAGCTATCTCAGGCTAATAACATAGTACAATACGTCCTGGACCTATGGGAGAAGCTCGGTGTCCAGGGCTCATTTGCCAGGGAGAACCACCTACATATCCAGAGCACACGGGAAGCAGGGCTCACCTCTGGAAATTGCAACCCAGTAATTGGGTTCTTCTGTTATTACCCGCTACCATTACCCACATTAAAACTCCTCATCTGCTTGCAAGGGCCTGTAAGGTGGTGTGAAGAGTAGGGCCAGTAAACTACAAATCTGAGAACTGAACAAGTGAAAGGTACACCAGATCTACCATGTAAATCTTTAAATACCTTGGAAGGCCAAGTAGCTTACCAGTATTAGAATTAGGCCCTCAGGTTGGTGAGGCCTCAGAGCCAGCAATGGTCAAGACTGGAAAGAATCTCACCCAGATCAGAGACCCCAGACTAAACAGATGATTGATGTCTTTCTTCTCTTTTGTATTTTTGACTCAACCTAGACAGACCCATAACCCATAACATCCAAATGAAACTGGGGCTTAAAGTCAGAGAAAATTCTCAACCCCTTTCCCAGGAGTTGAGGAGAAACACGAAGCAAGAACCCAATCAATGCTAGAACTAGGAGTAATCGAGAAATCATTCAGAGACTGGAAATGCCCTGTAGTATTGGGCCCCAAGCCTGATTGGATCACCTGGTTTAGTAATGACCTCCAAAAGGTCAACACAGTCTCAAAATTTGTTATGTACCTGATGCCTTGCATTGACAAACTTCCTGACAGGCTAGGAGAAACAGAGTACATCACCACCTGGATCTGAAGAAGGAATATTGGCATATCCCCATCAAAGTAAAATCCAGGAAAAAGAGAGCTTTCTCCACTTCCTTTGATCCATCCTTCCCTGCCCCCCCGCCCTCCATCAGCGGTTGACACACACAGGGGCATCATCTGGGAGGAGTGGAGAGGGAGGACCTGGGTTCCCTTGCCCCACAAGCCTTAAAGACTGAGGCTGCTCAACCAATGAGGGGGAAGAGATCCAAGCGCTCTAACAATTGGGCCACCTGGCCCTCCAAGTCACCTGTTACAATTGCATTAACAGAGGCACAGCGTGCAAATCACAGGACGTGACAGTAACACTCTAGTTGGTGCTGGTAGGACCTCAGCCGGAGCACTATGTACTGTTATGGTCAACAGTGTACACAAAGGATGTAGAGAAACTGGAAAGGGTCCAGCGGTGAGTGACAAAGATGATCAAAGGGACGGAACGCAAGCTGTATGAGCAAAGGCCGAAGGAACTGGGTATGTTTAGTTTAAAAAAGAGGAGATTAAGGGGGCACATGACAATGATCTTCAAATATTTGAAAGGCTGCATAAAAAAGATGGAGAAACATAATTCTTTCTTCTCACAGAGGGCAGGACAAGAGGCAATGAGTTCAAACTACAGCATAGCAGATTTAGGTTAAATTTGAAGAACAAATTCCTAACTGTAGGACAATGGAACAGAGGCCTCGGGATGTTGTGGAAGCTCCTTCACTGGAGCTTCCAAAAGGAGGCTGGACAGGCATCTGTCTTGGATGATTTAGATACAACAAATCCTTCATTCTGGCATGGGTTAGACTAGATGAGCACTGCAATCTCCTCTTATGCTATAATTCTATTATTTTAAATCACATTATTTTTAGCCAATTTCCTAATGTTTTTGGGCCCATCTCCAGATTTTTGAAAACTTGGGTATGGCAGTGCTGGAAAGTCTTTTTACCATTCCACAAGAATATATGAATGTTAAAGGCGGTTTTCCCTACAAGCTGAGACTGGGTTACCCCAGGTCAGCTAGGGGCCTCTGGTCCCAATTAAGGGCTGCCAATAAGCTTCTTCAGGATGAGAGGCTGTGTTCCTTCCCATAGGGGAAACAGCCAAACCTGAGTGCCTGCTAGGTGAGGACAGAGACCCCAGGGAAAACCAACAGGGCACACCCTGCACCAACGAGGAGGTAGAGAAAGGTACTTCACTGGGGTTTTAGTTTATGAGACTGTTTCTTTTTTGTTTTGTGAAGGATCACCCCTTAGGCCGACTGTCAGTTTGGCCAAGGGAACACAGAAGGGGAAAGGCAAACTCTGCCCAGAGAGGGGCTGATTAAACCCAGGCCCACCATCGCCAGAGGGGGAAGCACTAAGCTCTGGTGAGACAAAGGAGGTGCCTTGACACAATATATCAAAAGAATTGTGGGACAGAAAGTAGATTTTCCACTGTTCTTTTCATTTTATGGCTTCTCTGTTAGGTAACATTAACCTCTTACATTAACCCCCTATTAATTAGATTCAATAAAACTTTCAAAAAACAGACCTGAGCAAAGAACTCCAGCGTCTTCACCGTGCCCACAGTTATGCTGACCCCATCCTCTGGAGGAACAGTCCTGAAGATAGGATTCATTTCCAAAGCAACTCACATCATCCAGCCAGATCTGCCCTGATCCTTCCCCATAATGAGCTGAGCCAGGTGCATTAAGGGCGTGTCCACATCCCAATTCTTGGCAAACAACATTGGCATCGGATTTGTCCCAGGAATCATCACAGACTGTCCCCCAGGTGCCATTGTAATGAATCTCCACTCTCCCAGAGCATCTATCTATTCCATTCACCAGTTTGATCTGTTTACTTCCTGTAGGGATAAATTGTACATATTAATATCACATTCCTGTGATCTTCTTACTAATTTGCATGAACTCATGTCAGGAGGGCCTGATTTTATTCACCTCAGTCTGCTAAAGGAATTAGCTGAAAAAAATCTTGGTGCCACTGGCAATAATGTTTGCAAATTCATGGATGACAGTAGAGGTCTGGGGAGACTGGCTAGGGACCAACATTAGTGCCTATCTTTAAAAAGGGGGAAAAGGAGGATGGGGAACTATAGATCTGACTACATACCAGGGAAACTAACGTATAAAACGAGCAATTTGTGATTACCTGGAGGATGATGAGATGATCACTAGCACCTTGCATGGATTTATTAAGAACAAATCATGCCAAATCAGTTTGATATTATTCTAAGGGCTTGTCTGCACTTTGCACTGGACGGGCAGCAATTAACCCAGTGGGGGTTGATTTATCGCATCTAATCCAGATGTGATAAATCAACTACCGAGTGCTCTCCCGTCGACTCCGGTACTCCACCAGAACGAGAGGTGCAGGCAGAGTTGATGGGAAAGCATCAGCTGTTGACTTAACACAGTGAAGACACCACAGTAAGTAGATCTAAGTAGGTCAACTTCAACTATGCTATTCATGTAGCTGAAGTTGCATAATTTAGATTGATCCCCCTCGGTGGCATAGACAAGCCATAAGATACGGTAATTGGTTTTGAGGATGAAGGAATCACAATGGCCATAATATACCTGGACTTTAGCAAGGCTTTTGAAACAGTCCCACATGACATTCTGATAAGTAAGCTGGAGAAATGTGGGCTTGGCAGAACTACCAGTAGATGGATGTGTAATTGGTTAAACAACTGCAAACAAAGATTGATTATTATTGGAATGATGTCAGATTGGAGGGAGGTGTCAAGTGAGGTTCCACAGGGGTCTGTTCTGGGTCTGGTGTTATTTTAACATCTTTATTAATGACCTGGATGGAGGAATATAGAGCATACTTATCAAATTTGCAGATAGCACAAAGCTAGGGGGGTTGCCAACATTTCAGTGAATTGAGATAAAATTCAAAGAGATCCTGATAAATTGCAGAACTGGGCTACAGATTAAAAAAAAGGAATTCAGCAAAGACAAATGTAATGGTCTATATTTAGGGGAGAAAACCCAAAGGTATAAATGTAGAATGGGAAGTAACTGGCAGCATCACTGCTGAGAAGGATCTGGGAGCTGTGTTGGATCACACTCAACATGAGTCAACAGTGTGATGCTGTTGGGAAAAAGGCAAATGCAATTGTAGGTTGCTTGATGAAAAACTGCCAGCCTGCACAGCAAGTGTTAAAGAGAGCCTTTGGGCCCAGCTAGCCCTGCTCTACCTGCAGCCTACACCAGGCATGCGAGCAGGGGTGAAGAGAGCCTGTCTCAGTTTGGTGCTGACTGGTAAAGAGTCAGGAGCTAGCTGTCTCCCTACTTGAAGGGAAGGAGCAGTCATTGGCCAGCCAGAGCAGCTGACTCAGAATAAGCACTTTCTCCACAACCAAGAGAGACTGTGAAGGGGCCTCCAGCACCTGAAGTAACTTACTGAGAGGAAACCAGAGACATTGTGGGATTTTCCCTCACCAACTTGTGGGTGCTCTGCCTGAAGGAGCTGGCGACTGCAGCAAGGCGCTGCCCTAGACCAAGAGGGAACTCTGCAGGAAACAAGCCATCCAGCAAACTGCACTAAAGGGGCCATTCTTCAAACTGAACAGACCAGTAGGAAGTAGCCCATGGAAGAGGATTTTCACTTCCTGCTGGGAGGGATCCCCTCCCTGTTCAGGGGCTGACATACTCAGGGACCTGGGTTTGGGCCCAACGGAGAGGAAGGGCCCGGATCTCACTACTCCTCTAGGCCACAAACACTGAGGCTACTCAACCAATCAAAGGGCTAAGAGCCAGGCACTCTAACCATTAGGCTGCTCGGCCCTCCAAGCTGCCTGCTACTGTTGCATTAACAGAGGCATAGGATGCAAATCACAGGAAGTGACAGTACTGCTCCACTTGGTGCTGGCTGGGCCTCAGCTGGAGAACTGTGTCCAATATGGTCACCAGTGTATCGAAAAGTTGTAGAGAATCTGTAAAGGATCCAGAGGAGAGCGACAAAGACGAGCAAAGGAAAAGAATGTAACCCACATGAGAAAAACTGCAGGAATTGGGTATGTTTAGTTTGGAATAGAGGAGAGTCCGTGGGGAAGCGATAGCAGTCTTAAAACACTTGTAAGGCTGCTGTTAGTATATAGACCTGTTGGTTTGCCTGAAATAGAATGTTGAGTTTGATTTTTGATACTCTTATATCCTTACGAATATGTGTGAACAAAGACCAAAGACACTGTGTGTTCTATTTCTCGGTACCAAATGGGGCTTTTAGCACAATGAGAAAAGGGAAGAAATAGAGTTAAGGTGTTCCTGGGTATGTGAGTGTATGTATGAGCATACACTGGAAGGCTGCCTGGCTGCTCTCTAAAGCCAAGATTAAGCAACCAGTTAGGAGGGGCAAGAGGGGGTAGGGAAAGACACTAAAAGCCAAAGAAAGGCCTGGCATTGGCCAGTATACAACCTCACTCCCTACCTCTTCAATGGGGTACAGAAAGGTGGTACCAAGCCCCTGACTCAAGACTCTCCAAAACAGAACTTGACCATAAACTGTAAGGGGTGGGACCAACACCATGCGTTATAGTTATAATTCTGCCTGCTAAGGAAGGGGAACTGGAACACTGGGACAAAGGCTCTGCAGTGTCAGATCTATGGATATGCTTGCTTGAAACTAACCCCAATAAATATCACATTGCCTACACTTCGGACTTCTGGTCTTCTGCTTTCTGTCAGCATGACACAAATAGATGGAGAAAAGTTGTTCTCTCTTGCCACAGAGGGCAGGGCAAGAGGCAATGGGTTCAAACTACAGCAGAGCAGATTTAGATTAAATCTCAGGAAAAACTTCCTAACTTTAAGAACAGTAGGACAATGAAACAGAGGCTTAGGGAAGTTATGGAAGCTCTTTCCCTGGAGGTTTTCAGAAGGAGGCTGCATAGCCATCTCTCTTGGATGGTTTAACCACAATTCATCTTTCATCTTGGCAGGGGTTAGACTCAATGACCCTACTGGTCCCTTTTAACACTATGCCACTATGATTCCAGGATTGTATGATTTTAAATCTCTTTATTTTTAACCAGTTTCCTGATTTTTTAGTCATAACTCATGATTTTTGAACACTTGGGTTTGGCTGCGCTTGAAATTCTGGTTACCATTCCAAAAGAATATATCTCAAAAGAATTGTGTGACAGGCAAGGAGATTCTCTACTTTCATACTGAGTTTCTTCTCATTTTATGACTTCTCTGTTAGTTACCACCCACTTATAAAGCTTTCAAAGAACAGACCTGAGCAGAGAACTCCAGCGTCTTCACCGTGCCCACAGTTATGCTGACCCCATCCTCTGGAGGAACAGTCCCGAAGATAGGATTCGTTTCCAGAGCAACTCACATCATCCAGCCAGATTTGCCCTGATCCTTGCCCATAATAAGCTGAGGTAGGGGCATCAATGGCGTGTCCACATCCCAATTCTTTACAAACAACATTGACATCTGATGTGTCCCAGGAATCATCACAGACTGTCCCCCAGGCGCCATTGTAATGAATCTCCACTCTCCCAGAGCAACGATCTGCTCCATTCACCAGTCTGATCTGTTTGGTTCCTGTAGGAAAAAATCCCAGCTTTTAATATCATATTCCTGTGATCATCTGACTACTCTGAATGAATTCAAGTCAACGGGGCCTGATGGTATTCAACCGAGGCTATTGAAGGAATTAGCTGAAGAAATCTTGGCGCCACTGGCAATAATATTTGCAACTCATGGATGACAGGAGTGGTCACGGAAGACTGGAGAAGGGCTAATGTAGTGCCTGTCTTTAAAAAGGGGGGAAAGGAGAAGCCAGGAAACTATAGACCAGTCAGCCTGACCTCAATGCCTGGGAGCTACTAGAACAATGTATGAAACATTCAGTTTGTGAATACCTGGAGTATGAAGGGGTGATCACCCAGTATGGATTTACTAAGAACAAACCATGCCAAGCCAGCTTGCTTTTCTTCTTTGACAGGGTAACGGGTTTGGTGGATAGGGGGAATGCAATGCATACAATATACCTGGACTTTAGCAAGGCTTTTGACACAGTCCCACATGACATTCTGTTAAGTCAGCAGGAGAAATGCGGGCTTGGCCAAACTACCATTGAGTGGATACATAATTGGTTAAACAACTGCAAATAAAGATTGATTATTAATGGAATAATGTCATATTGGATTGAGGCCTCATGTCAGGTTCCACAGGGATCTGTTCTTGGTGCACTGTTATTTAACAACTTTATTAATGACCTAGATGTAGGAATAGAGAGCAGACTGATCAAATTTGCAGATGACACAAAGCTAGTGGTGGTTGTGAACGCTTTGCAAGACAGCTAACATTCAAAAGAATTTTGATAAATTGGAGAACTGGGCTATAGACAACAAAAAGAAATTCAGCAAAGACAAATGTGAGGTGCTACACATAGGGAAGAAAACCCAAGTACACAAATACAGAATGGGGATTAAGTGGCTTGGCAGCAGCACTGATGAGAAGGATCTGGGAGCCGTGGTGGATCACATCCCCAGGCAGCATGTCAGCAATGAGATACGATTGCAAAAACAAACAAACAAAAAAACCCCACAAATGTAATTTTAGGTTGCATTAACAGAGGCATAGCATGCAAATCATGGAAGGTGACAGTACAGCTCTACTCAGCACTGGCTAGGCCTCAGCTGGAGTACTGTGTCCAATTCTGGTCACCAATGTATAGAAAGGATGTAGAGAAACTGGAGAGGGTCCATAGGAGAGCAATAAAGATGATTAAAGGAATAGAATGCAAGTCATTTAACTGAAGGAATTGGGTATGGTTAGTTTGGAAAAGAGGAGATGAAGGGGCAACATGACGGCAGTTTTCAGATACTTGAACGGCTGCCACAAAAATGATGGAGAAATTTTGTTCTATCTTGCCACAGAGGGGCAGGACAAAAGACAATGGGTTCAAACTACAGTGTAGGAGATTTTGATTAAATTTCAGGAAAAACTTCCTAACTGCAAGAACAGTAGGACAATGGAACAGACTGCCTAAGGAGGTTGTGGAAGGTCCTTTACTGGAGGTTTTCAAAAGGAAGCTGTATAGAATAGCCATCTGTCTTGTATGATTTAGACACAAAAAATCCTACATTTTGGCAGCAGCTGACTAGATCCCTTCTAACACTATGATTCTATTATTTTAAATCACATTATTTTCAACCAATTACTTGATTTATGGGACCTATTTCATGATTTTTGAATACTTGGCTTTGGCAGAGCTGGAAAGTCTGGTTACCATTCTACAGGAATATATACCAAAAGAATTCTGTGACCAGGAAGGAGACTCCCCACTCTCATATTCAGGTTCTTCTCATGTTATGGCTTCTCTATTAGGTATCACCCACCCATTATATTTATCCCCTATTAGTTATATTCAAATAAACTTTGAAAGGACAGACCTGAGCAGAGAACTCCAGCATCTTTATTGTGCTCACAGTTGTGCTGACCCCATCCTTTGGAAGAACAGTCTCGAAGATAGGATTCATTTTCAGAGCAACTCACTTCATCCAGCCAGATCTGCCCTGATCCTTTTCCATAGTGAGCCAAACCAGGTGCATTGATGGCATGTCCACATCCCAATTCTTTGCAAACGACTTTGGCAGCTGAAAGGGCCCAGGAATTATCACAGACTGTCCCCCAGGAGCCACGGTAATAAATCTCCACTCTCCCAGAGCAACGATCTCCGCCATTCACCAGTCTGATCTGTTTGCTTCCTGTAGGAAAATATTCCAGCTTTTAATATCATATTCCTATGTAGAAGATGAATACCCTGCTTTAAGTGAGAATCTCAAGACAGCTATAACCATTTAGTCCTGACTGCTACCTTCATAATTCTACTTTAATAAGATTCAATAGAGCATTCATAGAACATACCTGAGCAGATAACTCCGGCATCTTCGCTGTGTCCACAGTTATTCTTACCCCATTTACTAGAAGAACATTCCCAGATATAGGATTCAGTTCCAGAGCACTTCACTTTGTCCAGCCAGATCTGCCCTGATCCTTCCCCATAATAAGTAGAGACAGTTACATTGATGATGTGTCCACACCCTAGTTGTTTGCAAACAACATTCGAAGCCAGTAGATCCCAATTATCATCACAGACTGTGCCCCAGGTACCATCATTATAAACCTCCACTCTCCCAGCACAATGATCTGCTCCATTCACCAGTCTGATCTGTTTGCTTCCTGTAGGGAAAAATCCCAGCTGTTAGTATCGCATATTGCTAGTGAAGATTTCTGAATGAAGATATCTGAACAAATGACACCAATATTCTCAAGCAAAACTATTACTATATAAAGACCAGGAAAAATATAATGATGAAAAATTCTTTTTTATTATAGTCAATAAAATATTAAGTGGAGTTTAAGGTAATAAGACGAATAATTCTGATATTGGATCTCATGACCTTTAGAACTCGAAGTGGGTTTGAGGGCTTTTATTCTTCGTCAAAACATGTACACATATAGTGTTCTTTTGTTGCCTTTGTTTTTTTCATTGTGGGGTTTGGTATTTAATACATATGAATTTCAAATGGCAGCATATCAAATGAATAAATAAAATGGGAGGAAATGGAGAACAGGGAAAATCCACTGATACTAGACCAGTGGTCTTATCTACCATCTCTTGACAGAGCAAATACTTGGAGATAGAGCAGAGTAACAGTTAAATCTGGATACGGTCAAGCAAGCAAGTGTTTTTAATTGAAAAGTCAGGATTCTCTAACTTACTAGACTTTTTTTGAAAAGTTCTGTCAGAAAGATAAGTGAAGAAAATAAGCAAACATGGTGTAAGGAGAAATAGCCCTTCACTATCCTTCTTTGTTTCCTAGCCTTTGACCATTTTTTGATCTGTTACAAAGCTGTGTCTCAGTATGGTAAGAAAGTCTAGTGATAGAGAACTGAATTGGGAGACCTGGACTTAATTCCATTTTCTGTTATAAACTTTATGTGTGATCTTGGACAAAGACCGTTATATTCTTTGTGCCTCCATTCCTTACCTCACAGGAGTGTTGCAACGATAAATTCTTTAAAAATTTGGAGGGATGGGGATTATATGGGGATTGGGGCCATAAAGTACCTTAGTTAATTTTTAAAAAGTGCACACCTTGCAACTCTACCAGTTTTCCTCATAGACCGCGAGTTTTCAGATCTTTCTGTGGGTGTGCAGAGAAAATGCTGGCACCCAAGGATGTTTACTGGGAGGGATGAGACTTCCACTGAAAACAGAGAAAACATCCTTCCCCTGGGTTTTACCTATCAATGCTAGGGCCTGTGTCTGAATGTTCCCTTTTCTCACGCAGCTTAGACTGTTTGGAACTTGATTAAATGTGTATGTGGAATGAGTGGGGAGATGAATTCAAGATGAAATGTGTGGAGTAGGGATAGGTGGATGTAGAATGGGTCGGTATAGAGTGCGGAGATGTTAGTACAGAATTAGTGGCTATATGCATTCAGTGTGCGTGTATGCAGAAGGATGGGTGTGTGTGTGGTGTGAATAGGGTTAGGAAGTGGAATAAGTTTTGTCTGGGGAATATGCGCATTGCCAACACGTAGCGGGAAAGATGGGTTGCAGTGAAAGTTGGTGCAGGATGAATGCGATCAAGTTGTGTGGAATAAATGTATGGAGAAAGGGTAAATAGGACAAATAGGCAGTGTGTTTGTAAACTAATATATGTTAATGAATATTTATACAAGTACATGCACATTAGAACATGCTGGGTTTTGTCTGTAAATGTTGGCAGGTATGAAAGTGTTTAATAGTGACATGCTTGAGAAGTCTATGCTGGAGCCAAGGTTACTTAAGATATTTAAAACAACGCATTCAGATAGGGTCAGATATTAACAAGTTGGAGGTGCAAGCTGATGAGGTTTGCTGTTAACGTTAAGGATGAAGTTCTGCCAGTGCTGCATGGTACTATATAAGGTAGAGGAGAAGTGCTAGTTGAGTGGAGGTTGCCAAGTCTGATATATCTGTGATTGACGCTCTTGCCGCACTGCTCTAAGTCAAGCAGGTAATGGGAGTCAATATTTGCAGCACATATGGTTTGTTCAAAAAGTAGGTTTTCCTAGCACTAGGCAGTACCTGAGGCACTCATTGGACCCTCTGCTTAACTCTAGCTATCTGTAATGGACAGGTATAGCATGAATATACTATGGGCAGAGACTGTGCAGGCTTCTACACAGTACACTACTCAGTGCACCACCACTGCCAATACACCTGATTCCAGATTTGGAAATGGGCTCAGCAATGCCAGACAATAATATGTGGATGTGATGAGAAGGAAGATTTTCCTCTACTCTGCACAGCTCTCTTCTTATTGTATTGCTTCTCTGTCACTTAATACACAATTCTTAAATTAATCCCCAGCTAATCAGCTTCAATAGAGAATGAACAGACCTGAGCAGAAAACTCCTGCGTCCTCTTTATGTCTGCAGTTGTGCTGGTCCCAGCCCTTGGAAGGACACTCCCAGAGATCGGATTCATTCCCAGAGCAGTTCACATCATCCAGCCAGATCTGCCCTGATCCTCGCCCATAATAAGCTGAGCCAGGTGCATTGATGGCGTGTCCACATCCCAATTCTTGGCAAACAACATTGGCATCTGATGTGTCCCAGGAATCATCACAGACTGTCCCCCAGGTGCCATTGTAATAAATTTCCAGTCTTCCAGAGCATCTGTCTACTCCATTCACCAGTCTGATCTGTTTGCTTCCTACAGGGAGGAATTCCAGATGTTAATGTCATTCCTACTGAAGAAGAAGAGGTTTGTAAGGTTTGAGGAACACCTGGGCAAATGAACATGACGTTCATAGCAATTTACAACCATGAATATCTTCTATGGAGTTATTGCAGTGGCTGGTGGGTTTCATCTCTCACACTCCTTGCATTTCAGAACCGCATAGGCCCATTCCACATTCAATCTTAGAAATGATTAAAAGCAGGGTTGTATATTTTGTCAGAATTTGTAACATTTATTTTTTTTCACTCTCACCAATTGGCTATTCAAGAAAAGTCCTCTGTATATGTTACACTTGTGTCCTTTTATTGACTTAAAATGGGTTCAAAGTCTATTGAAATTAATGGAAAGAATCACATTGATTTCAACAGGTCCCACATAATTAATATGTTTGAGTCAGTTTTTAAAATTGTGTTAAGCTGCTAGTTAAATGCTTCAAATCATTATTAAATGGTTCAAATCAATTTTGCATGAAAACAGATTATTTCACTTTACATGATTCCTAATTTTTAAAAAACAATTACAATTCTGTAGAGCGCTGATTTTATTTTTTAACTAAAATTATGACTAGAAATTTTTGCCATAACAAAGTCAGTTATAAGCTTTCTCTATCTCTACACTACAGATACCTGCACACTGTACTGGCATCACTAGTGTCATGCAGATTATTATCCAGAATTCTACCTAATCCCCATGCTCCGACAACACTGATTTTCTGCATTCAGCACTCTGTGCAAATCAGAATGATCTTTGCTCTGTAGTCACGGCAAACTCAGTGAATAACATTAATGACTATATGTATTACCTACAAGCACTTGTTAAACAAACAAACATTGGTAGGTTACAGAGTCGAACATCTGAAAATTAGGAAATGCCTGGTTTATGGTTGCCTGTTCCACATTATTTTGGCTTCCTTATGCATCCAGTATGTGCACTGAATGAGGCTGGGGTCTTGTGGAAATTAAAGACTGTTTTATAATGAGTATATCCAAGTGGATTGCACAAGGCAGGCTCAACTTTCTCTCACCAATGCTATCATTTGGGGGAGCTCCCCCCGCCTATGTGTTGCCCCAAAGGGGGGAAGGAGGTATGTTGGGAACCCTGTGTTGGGTTGAAAGGAGTAGGAAAAAGGGCTGGGCAGTGTGGGATGAGCTGAGCTCTTTCCACCAGTTCCTGCTGCAGCTGCTCTGCTAGCTCAAAATGCAGTAACTGCTGCTGCTGCTGCTTTGGCAGCGGACTGAGCCCAACCTTGGAATCTTCAAGGCTGACATTTTTCTGAAGAACCCAGGGGAAAGAAGGGAAATGGTGACTTGCAATACTCACCAGCTTAGCTATATCTGGATGAAATTTCACAGGACAAAGAAAAGACACTTTGCTACACTGACACCCCGTCTAGACTACACGCCGTATCGGCGCGTTAAAATCGATTGCTCGGGGATCGATATATCGCGTCTGATCTGGACAGGACATATCGATCCCAGAGCGCGCTTAGATCGATTCCGGAACTCCACCAAAACAAACGAAGTTCCAGAATCGACATGGCGAGCCGTGCACATCGATCCCGCGCGGTGAAGACGGGTAAGTAAATTGATTTTAGATATTCGATTTCAGCTACGCTATTCTCGTAGCTGAAATTGCGTATCTAAAATCGATTTTCACGCGTAGTGTAGACGTGGCCTGAGGGAGTTCCCCCTACAAAGTAGCCAAGCCTGCTGCAAACAATGGAGGTGTCAGAGCTTCTAAAGAAAAAAAAGAGAAGATTGCAAGAATGCAGTATAGTGGAAAATGTTAGGCTGCCTAAATCTAAGGGTTGCTACAGTTTTACAGTTTTGTTAGAAACTCCCATTGCATCCATGATAGTAATGATTCTGATAAGGATGAGAACCATTATACTTTAGTTCCCGTAGAGATCCCTCCTCACTCTCATGCCACTACAGGGAGTTAAAATGACTATTTAACAGGTGAAGTCCTGGCCCCCTTGCATTTGTTGGCAAGTCTCCCACTGATTTCAGTGGGGTGAGGATTTTCACTCTAAATCTCAGGAATTACAGAACCAGCCACCATGCCTAAAGCTCCATTAGAAATGAGACTTGTATCGGTCCAACACCTTGAAGCTAAATTTCAGTATTCTGAGTTTGGTACATGTAGCCACAGTGCCAAGAAGATAACCAGCCGTAGAGTAGGACAGACAGGATTTAAAAGCTTTTGAGAAATGGAATGGAGAAAAATGTCAGCCAGCCCTTGAAAATAAAAGACCAGAACAATAAAATACTGATCAGAGTCCTGTAAAGGATAATTTGTTAATGTGTAAAAGGAAAGAGATCTTAGAATATTGACTGCTGGATAATGAGCCTTCCTTGTAAATCTGCAGGGGAGGAATTAGAATAATTCACCGGTAAGTGTGTTACAGCCCCCACTGTGTGCCTGATCCACAGAGGACATGAGTCTGTCACAGCCTAAGCTCGAGAGTCTTAGTTCAAGCTGTAGCAGCTGCTGTGTTTCCTTCTTTAATTCAATTGTCAGTGTGCTGGCTAAGAGGGAAATTGTCATAGGTTAGATATTGCATTCTTTAGCAGATTGCAATTCTTCCCTCCAGATAGTGAGCATTTTTACAGTACTCTAAGTGGTTAATACCTAGCTTCTCTGACCAGTTTACTTCTTTCCCTGATATTGCTGTTGTAATTTATATCCGTATTTCAGCAGGAACATGTGACGATGCTTGTTAGTCTAATTAAATATAGGCTGGTGTAACAATATGGCTAAAATTAAGTACATATAGTTGAAAAGGCATTTTTGTATGGAAAAACATGCTGCTCTCACATATCACTTAAAGAGCAACTAAAAGTGGAGAGAGATAATTTACTTGTATTTTTCAAAATCTTTGAATAAAATCTCAGAAAAATTATTAAGGAAAATAACCACAAATTAAGAGAAAAAGTCTTGTAATGGTACAAAGTCAAGGACTAAAAAGCAAAGAATCATAGTAAGGGCTGCATCTCAAAAGACATGAATACTCTGATGCCACATAGGTTAGCACCAAGCCTGATGAACTTAGTATATTTTAAATTATTAATTCATAACCTCAGACCACAAATGATTTGGAGCAGACAAAGGCCATGAGTTGGAGAAATCTGGTGATAATGCTAAGGACAAAATTCTATCCCAACTTCACTGTGCTGTTTAGGACAGAAACAAGGAATTTTAGTGGAAACAAATGTGAGAAAGAATTCTGGGTACATCAGGGAGATTCTTCTCCATCATACTCAGCTACCATCTCCTTTTATTGCATCTTGTTTAGTTAATATTCATCTCTTATATTAATTCTCTTAATCAAATTCAATACAGCAATCACAGAACAGACCTGAGCAGAGAACTCCAGCATCTTCACCATGCCCACAGTTGTGCTGACCCCATCCTCTGGAGGAACAGTCCCGAAGATAGGATTCACTCCCAGAGCAACTCACATCATCCAGCCAAATCTGCCCTGATCCTTGTCCATAATGAGCTGAGCCAGGTGCATTGATGGCGTATCCACATCCCAATTCTTGGCAAACAACATTAGCATCTGATGTGTCCCAGGAATCATCACAGACTGTCCCCCAGGTGCCATTGTAATAAACTTCCACTCTCCCAGCACATCGATCTGCTCCATTCACCAGTCTGATCTGTTCACTTCCTGTAGGGAGAAATTCCAGATGCTATCAAAGAACAGGATTTTTGTAAGATTTCAGAAAACACCTGAGCTACAAAGACAACCGCAGCAATTTATGACAGTGAATATATGATCTGGAGGTATTGCAGCATCTGGTGGGTATCATCTCCTACTTACAATGTATTTTGCAACTGCATAGGGCAGTGAAATGCACATTCAGACTTGATGGGGTTATGAGTGAAATTCTATGTTTGTCATGGTCACAACAGAAGTCAATGGTGTTTGATCCCCTCCACCCTGCCATCCCCCCACAAATTAATATTCCTTGTTATTCTGGTTTATCTGCTTGTAAGCAAGTCTCCTTTGTGACTTTTTACAAATTTGGGTCCCTATGTGTTCAGTATAGTGGATTGTGAGTTTTTAAGTGGTTTAAAATATTAAATAAATATTAGTTGCTTTCAAATTATGTTTCTTGTAAAATAAAGAATATTAAATTTCTCATAATATTTCTTGTGACAAATAACTTAATGTGTCCTGGGACTTTTCTTTTTTCAATTTAAAATTATAACTTTTCTGTATTTTGCCTTTAGAGACAACAGGACTTGGTTGCAGGTTTTCTCTGCATTTCCATACTGTAGCTGACAGCTCAGTGCTATGTCATCATTACTGTCCCACAGGTATCCTTGCCTCAGTCTCAGCTCCATTCCTAGTTTTAATTTCCCAGTTCAACAGTCTGAGTTTAAAACATTAGTTAGGTTGCAAAATACAGTGTGGCCAACTGTGACATATAACAGGATTTTGGCCCTGCTATAGGTAACATCATGATGACATGAAAAATTCTGGGGTTCACACAATTTGGGGGAAGGTGTGTCCCCATCCCACAAAGCCCTACAGTCAAGGGGATGGATCTAACTCTGCTCTTAGGAGGAGAAGGACTATTTATAATTTTGCCAGAATAAATGCCAGAAAGACTCATGACCAGCAGAGAGATTTTTCTTCATCACACTCAACTGCCTTCTGATTTTCAATCTCCATTTTCTAATATTCATCCCTCATATTAATTCCTTGTTTATCAGTTGAACAGAATGTTCACAGAACAGACCTGAACAGAGGACTCCTGCATCTTCATGATGCCCACAGTTATGCTGCCCCCAGCCCTTGGAAGGACATTCTGAGAGAGTGGATTCAGTTCCAGAGCATTTCAACTCATCCAGCCAGATCTGCCCTGATCCTTGCCCATAATGAGCAGAGACAGTTGCACTGATGGCATGCCCACATCTCAGTTGTTTGCAAATGATACTGGCATCTGATAGGTCCCAGGAATCATCACAGACTGTCCCCCAGGTGCCATTGTAGGAAATCTCCACTCTCCCAGCACAGCGATCGGTCCCATTCACCAGTTTGACCTGTTGGCTTCCTGTAAGGAAAAGTCTTTCAATGTAAGTTGTTCAGCACTTTTTTAAAACCAAGCTAATTTTTAGTTATTAATTATTGTTGTCATTATTATTATTGTTTTATTTATTTGTATTACAGTACTGCTTTGGGGCCCCAATCAAGACTGAGGCTCCATAATGCTAGATACTTGCTAAACACACAGTAAGAGACAGTCCCTGTCCTGGAGATCTTGCAATCTAGATAGACAAGACAGACAAAGGGTGGGGGAAAGTATGAATATCCCCATTTTACAGATGGGGAACTCAGGCAAAGATAGATTAAGATCCAGATTTGTAAAGACATTCAGGCATTGCTGCATTTTGCATTGCAACAATTAAATGACTTACGAGTCTAAGTTACATTATCAAAAGGGACAGACATTTAGGAGTCAAATGGCACTTGAGCTCCTAAGAGTCAGATCCTCAGGGGTATTTTGGTGCCAAACTCCTACTGATTTCAATGTGAGTTAGGGTCTAAATAGCTTTGAAGATCTAAGTGCCCAAGTCACTTTTGAAAATGAGTCTTAGGCTCCCTACTCAGTTAAGCATTGCAACACAGAGTAAAGCAACACCTAAATATATTTAGAAACTTCGACCTATGTTATTTGTCCAAGGGAAATAGAAAACCTATAGCAAAGCTGGAAATGGAAACTATATCTTGGGAACCTCAAGGCAGTGAAAGTGATGGATGGAAATATGTCAGTGGCTAGTAAAAGCCTAAATATGGACATTAATTTTAGGCATCCACTTTTGACCATAGTATCTAAATTCCTTGATAAGTTAGCTTTGCACTCTGGTGCTATTCTTGTCATGAAGAGATATCAATGGGAGATTAAAAAAAATTAATCACAATTAATTTTTTTTGGATTAATCACATGCGTGAACTGTGGTTAATTGACAGACCTACTAATTATGAATGGGAAATCCCCATCCAGTGGGTGTAGTTTTAGTGGTGTCCCACAGGGATCAGTTTTTGGCACTAGGATATTTAAACATTGTTATCAATTGCATGGAAGAAAATATAAAGTGTGCAGATGACACAAAGATTCTGGGAGTGGTTAATAATGAAGAAGACAGGTCACTGATACAGGCCAATCTGGATCTCTTGGTAAGCTGGGCGCAAGAAAGCAATGTGTGTTTTAATAAGGCTAAATGTATATATCTAGGAACAAATAATGTAGGCCTTACTTATAGGATGGGAGACTCTATCCTTGGAAGCAGCAACTCTGAACAAGATTTTGGAGGTAGTAATGGATAAACAATTGAACATGAGCCCCCAGTGCAACACTGGGGCCAAAAGGGCTAATGCCACCCTTGGATGGATAAACAGCGGAATCTCATGTAGGATTAGAGAGGTCATTTTATCACTATATTTGGCACTGGAGTGACAGCAACTGGAATACTATGTCCAGTTCTGGTGCCTACAGTTAAAGAAAGATGCTGATAAAATGAATAATTCAAAGAAGAGCCACAAGAATGATTAAAGAACTGGAGAATATGCCTCTAGTGATAAACTAAATAGATTTGACCTCCTTGACACTAACAAAGAGAAGGTTACGAGGTGACGACCACAGTCTATAAGGGCCAACATGGGGAATAAATTTTTGATAATAGGCTCTTCAGTCTAGCAGACAAAAGGTATAACATGATCCAATGGCTGGAAGCTGAAACTAGGCAAATTCACAATGGAAATAAGGTATAATTTTTTACCAGGGAGGGAATTTAGCCATTGGAAAAAATTAACAATCATGGTGGATTCTCTGTAACTTTCAACGTTTAAATCAAGATTGCATGTTCTTCTAAAAGTTATGTTCTAGGAATTATTTTAGGAAGTCCTATGTCCTTTTTTAAAATAAGTAGTCAGACTAGAGATCACAATGGTCCTTTCTGGCTTTGGAATCTATGATTTATTTTTCTGTTAATCAGGTTCAATAGAGAATTCATTGTCCACACCTGAGCAGAGAACTCCTGCGTCTTCATAGTGATGACAGTTATGTTGATCCCATCCTCCGGAAGAACATTCCCAGAGCTTGGATTCATTCCCAGAGCAATTCAGATCATCTAGCCAGATCTTCCCTGATCCTTCCCCATAATGTCCAGAGAGATTTGAAAGAAGAGCGTGTCCACATCCAAGCTGTTTGCAAACAACATTGGAATCTGATAGGTCCCAGAAATCATCACAGACTGTTCCCCACATGCCATCATTATAGATTTCCACTCTCCCAGAGCAGCGATCCGCCCCATTTATCAGTCTGAGCTGGTTGCTTCCTGTAGGGATAAATCTCTACTGTTAATACATCATATTCCTATTGAACAAGAAGTCAGAGTTTGCATGTTATCAGAAATAAAACAATTAATCAAGCTGACATCCTTGGTAATTCTTGGTGGTGCTCCCTCAGGAATGGAGATTTTGAAGTGCATCAAAGGAGCTACGTCCTAAACACACTATATATTTCCAAAAGTCAAAAGCCTTGTTGTCCCTCATTTAGATTTGAGGGTTTATAAGTAAGGTGTACTTTATGCCCATGGGTTCTGTGACAGAAATTTATGACATTTAAATATTTCCCCCCTCCTAAACTGTCAAGCCGTTTGTGATTCTGGGAATCTGCCACTGAGCAAGAGTCCTCCATGAATTTTTGCAAAATTGTTTCTTTATATGTCCAGACTAGTGGAATAAGTGTTTCCAAATGGTATTAAGCTGTTTAAGTATCATAAAACAGTTTCATATTTTTTCTTGTAAAATTTTAAAAAAATCAATTTTTTTGGATGACAAAAACCTTAATAACTATTATAATATTATGTGCCATGTTTTTTCCCTTTTAAAAAATCTAATATTATGGCTTTTCAACTATTTTGCCTCAACAGACAACCAGCTTTAGTCTTTATGTTTTCTTCACATCTCCACACTGGAGCTGCCAGCACACCATGCTTGCTTCCCCACATATCACAGAGGATTTAGCTCTCTCGTCACACTAACTCCCCATACCAACATGCTGAACAATTCAGATGGGAAATAGACAGAATAACATGAATAGCTTCCAACACTTATGCAGCTCCTGTGTGACATTTTACACAAAATATTTAATGAACTGAATAGCATATTTGCAAATATTTTTTATATTACACACACAAGCACAAAAAGTATGCTAAAAGACCATTATTAAAGTTTGGAAATGCCAGACTTAAGATGCAATATTAATTTGCCCTCTTACGCATATGCCTTAAGATGCTGTCTTTAATTACATGATCACATGCTATTATTTCACCGGGACTTCTGCCTCATTCAGTGCACAGAACGGATAGTGTTCAGGGAATGAATCAGAATTATGTAGCGAAGGAAGCTGTTGTCTGCAGGATCCCTGTCTGATTTCCTGCAGAAATTGGGAGGTGTGATGTGGACAAGGCAGGAGGCTACAGGGACAGAAAGGACAGTTGTTTGGTTCATGCATAAAGGACGGGAGCTTCTTGTGTCTTCACAAACTGGCTCCAGTCCATTCCGAAATCTTGTCACTTGCAGAAAAAACAACCACCCAAGAGTTGGTGATACTGTTATTACTGTAGATAACAGAGATTAGGGCTTTATTGTTCTAGGCACTAACCAAAATATAGTAACAGGTGGTGTCTGCTCTGAAGAGTTTATAATCAAAATAGGTGACAGACAAGGATTGGGAAGGGCAATGAAAGCAGAGAGAGGTGCTCAAGGTACAAACAAGTGTTCAGTGCCTTTGAGAAATTAAGGCTTAGATGTTTGAATTATTCAACCCCCTAAAATGTGTGGGCATTGAACAGTTTGCAAATGTTGGTCTTGATCCCTGTAGTGGTCCCTCACAGACAAGCTGAGAGGGAGGCAGGTCCTCTCAGAGGTCCAGAGAGGCCGGGCCACTTCCAGCTTTTGAGGTCCCTAACCATAATAAAAATAAAAAATGGTAACACATGAAAACAAAATAAGGCACCAAACAAAGAGTGAGCCTTAATTTGGATTTTTTTTTAATTTAAAAAATGCGTTTCTAGCCTTTTTCTGTGTAAAAGTACTAATTACTGAGGGGAAAACAAGTTGCAAAATGCCAAAAAAATAACAAGTGTCTAAATTTGAGGCCCCTTTGAGCTTGAAGCCCAGGCCAAGTGGCCCTCCTGGCCCCCCTCTGATTGGCCCTGGAGGGAGGCCCACTGCCTTCCTACTGGCAGACCGCGGGTAACAGTTTTATAGGGGAGAGCTCCAGCTCCTGAGGCAAGGTGAAGCCCAGTAGTCTTTAGCCCACAGCCACCTGACTGGGGCAGACAGCCACAAACATTCTATCCAAGAACTCTGACTTCCTCCAGGTCGGGCAGAGCCACAAGAAGTTAGGGCTCTGGCCCATATTCAAGGCAGAGCTGTAACAGTCTGTAAGTCCAGACCCTTAAGCAGGGTGGGGCAGCAAACAGTTAGAACTCAGGCAGGGTGAGCACCAAAGCAGGCCTCTTGGCCTAAGGAATGGGAACACTGCCACCCCCGGGATGGGGAGGCTGAGGGTAAGGGGACACAGGCCCCGCCCAACTACACCGCATCCTAGCCCTGGTGAAGATTAATTTATTAAAATGTGTCAGACATTCAGATACTAAAGCAGTGAGTGCCATAGAAAAGTTCTTGACAGATTTGATAATAATGTATTCAGAGGAGGGTTTTGTTGGTTTGCAATAAATATGGCCGGGAAGACCACTGAACAATGAGTATAAAGAGCAAGCGGCCTCATCCTGTGCCTGGAAAGAGAACAGTTCCAGAAGAAAAAGTATTATGGGATTATATAACAAAAGAGCATTATAATACATATGCATAAGAAGGCATCAGTAAGTCTCCACCATCCACCTTAATTCTGGATTTCCTAACAGGCAGCTAGATTTTCCAAATTTAATTAAGAACATAAGAACATAAGAACAGTCATAATGGGTCAGACCAAAGGTCCATCTAGCCCAGTATCCCGTCTACCGACAATGGCCAGTGCCAGGTGCCCCAGAGGGAATGAACAGAACAGGTAATCATCAAGTGATCTCTCTCCTGCCATCCATCTCCACCCTCTGACAAACAGAGGCTAGGGACACCATTCCTTACCATCCTGGTTAATATCCATTTACAGACTTAACCACCATGAATTTATCCAGTTCTCTTTTAAACACTGTTTTAGTCCTAGCCTTCACAACCTCTTCAGGTAAGGAGTTCCACAAGTTGACTGTGCGCTGTGTGATGAAAAACTTCCTTTTATTTGTTTTAAATCCACTGCCTATTAATTTTATTTGCTGACCCCTAGTTCTTGTATTATGGGAATAAGTAAATAACTTTTCCTTATCCACTTTCTCCACATCACTCATGATTTTATAGACCTCT
>NC_133773.1:199592-216502 GCF_003597395.2 Chelonoidis abingdonii | reverse complement strand
GGATTAAAGAAATGTTGTATGTACCTTTAAGCAGAAATAAGAAATGTTGAAATACAGGTGCCAGGAAAAGAAACATTAGGCATAAACAAGGGTGCTAATGGCGAAACATTAACAGAAGATCGGTAATAGTTAGTAAGGAAATAAGATATGCATGTCTAGCCCAGATTCTGCTTCCTTTGTTATCTTGTTAAGTGCTCGCCCTTTTATCTGTATAAATAAGATAGTTTGTGTCTTGCACGGTGCTCACATTATCTGGGTGTATTAGCAGAGCGCTGTGCTAATAAAACAAGTGGTCTGACAAACTGTGAGTCCGGAGTCTAACTTTGACACCCCTCATTTTTGCATAGTTCCCCCTTTTGAAATTAAATGCCACAGTGCTGGGCTGTTGAGATGTTCTTCCCACCACAGGGATGTTAAATGTTATTATATTATAGCCACTATTTCCAAGTGGTCCTGTTATAGTTACCTCTTGGACCAGCTCCTGCGCGCCACTCAGGATTAAATCTAGAGTTGCCTCTCCCCTTGTGGGTTCCTGTACCAGCTGCTCCATGAAACAGTCATTTAAAGTATCAAGAAATTTTGTCTCTGCATTTTGTCCTGAGGTGACATGTTCCCAGTCAATATGGGGATAACTGAAATCCCCCACTATTATTGGGTTCTTAATTTTGATGGCCTTCCTAATTTCCCTTAGCATTTCATCATCACTATCACTGTCCTGGTCAGGTGGTCAATAAAAGATCCCTAATGTTATATTCTTATTAGAGCATGAAATTTCTATTCACAGAGATTCTTTGGAACATGTGGATTCACTTAAGATTTTTACTTCATTTGATTCTACATTTTCTTTCACGTATAGTGCCACTCCCCCCCCTGCACGACCTGCTCTATCCTTCCGATATATTTTATACCCCGGAATGATTGTGTCCCATTGATTGTCCTCAGTCCACCAGTTTTCTGTGACACCTATTATATCAATATCCTCCTTTATCACGAGGCACTCTAGTTCACCCAGCTTATTATTTAGACTTCTAGCATTTGTGTACAAGCACTTTAAAAACTTGTCACTCTTTAATTGTCTGCTCTTTTCTGATGTGTCAGATTCTTTTTATGTGACTGTTTATCATCTGATCTGGCCCTTACATTATCCTCTTCCATCCTCTGCTCCTGACTATAACCTAGAGAATCTCTATCAACAAACTGTCCTTTAAGAGAAGACTCTGTCCGGTCCACATGCTCCTCTGCAGCAGTCGCTTTCCCCCATCTCCTAGTTTAAAAACTGCTCTACAACCTTTTCAATGTTTAGTGCCAGCAGTCTGGTTCCACTTTGGTTTAGGTGGAGCCCATCTCTCCTGTATAGGCTCCCCCTACCCCAAAAGTTTCCCCAGTTTCTAATGAACGTAACCGCCTCCTCTCTACACCATTGTCTCATCCACGCATTGCAACTCTGAAGCTCTGCCTGCCTACCTGGCCCTGTGTGTGGAACTTGGACCATTTCTGAGAATGCCACCATAGAGGTCCTGGGTTTCAGTCTCTTCCCTAGCAGCCTAAATTTGGCCTCCAGGACATGTCTCCCACCCTTCCCTATGTCATTGGTACCTACCTGTACCACGACCACTGGCTCCTCCCCAGCACTACACATAAGTCTGTCTAGATGCCTCGAGAGATCCGCAACCTTCGCACCAGGCAGGCAAGTCACCATACGGTTCTCTTGGTTATCACAAACCCAGCTATCTATGTTTCTAATGACCGAATCTCTCATTACTAACATATGCCTTTTCCTAGCAACTGGAGTTCCCTCCCCTAGAGAGGTAACCTCGGTGTGAGAGGCAACCTCAGCACCATCTGGAAAGAGGGTCCCAACTATGGGAAGGTTACCCTCTGCTCCCATTGACTGCTCTGCTTCCCTAGGCCTTTCATCCTCCTCAACAGTGCAGGGGCTGTCTGACTGGAGGTGGGACAATTCTACAGTGTCCCGGAAAGCCTCATCCACATACCTCTCAGCCTCCCTTAGCTCCTCCAGTTCAGTCACCCTGGGCTCCAAAGCCCGTACGCAGTCTCTGAGAGCCAAGAGCTCCTTGCACTGAATGCACACAAACACCACCCGCCCAAAGGGCAGGTAATCATACAGGCTGCACTCAGCGGAAAAAACTGGATAGCCCCCACTCTGCTGCTGGGCTTCTGCCTGCATTGTCTTCTAGTTAATGAAGGTGTTGTTTAAAGCAAGAAGTTTTGACTGTCATTTAATTTATAGATTTTAAAATGAAAACCACAGCAAGAGGTCCTTGGCCCCTGCCCACTCCCCTTCCAAATTCCCTTGCAAAACTCCCTGTTAGCAGCCTGTTTGCAAAGCTGAATGTAACGGTCATATTCTTGAAACATGCAAATAATCACATGACTCTTTGTATGTTTCAAGAATATGACCATTACATTAAATTTAACTCTAACCTCCTCTGCAACTCCTAGAGCTATTTTTGGTTGCACATGCAGCTTTTTCAGATAGATCACCATCTTCACAAGGTAGAAGTACTAGGGGCATTTATTTTATTAATCTGATAAATTCTACCTCTATACTATGGAGGATTAAAACAGGGGAAAAAACTATGCAAAAGCATCAAAGGTCAGACTTGAAGAAGGCAAGTAGGCACCTAAAATGCAGACAGGTGCCTAGTGGGATTTTCAAAAGCATCTCTAGGTGTCTATCTCCCTCTTTAGGCTTCTAAATGCCTTTGGAAATCTGGCCCTAATTAGTTTCTCCTCTCTATACCCGAGGTCTGCTAGCATTCCTCATTCCAAAGCTGGATCACACCACGCTATTTCAGTCCGAGGTTTCCACACATTTCTATCAGTGCACTTCAGTCCCGATCTATAGCTCCTAGTGCTTTTCTAGCCCTTTGCCTCTCCTGGGCAGAAACTGCCAGTTGTGCAGAATTAAGTGGTGAAATCTGTGGTTTTGATCAGTGGGGATTCTGGTGAAAGAGTCACTAGACTCCTCATTTCTGAGTCAAACCTGGATTTGAACAATACTCACAGGATCTGAAAGACAAGTTATCAAGAATTATGACCAGTAGGGAGATTCTCCTTTATCATTACCAGCAGCCTTCTCATATTGTTGCCTTTTGGTTTTTTAACATTAATGTATATAAATTCTCTATTAATCAGGTTAAACAGAGCATTTGCAGAACAGACCTGAACAGACAACTCCTGCATCTTCTTTGTGTCCACAGTTGTGCTGGCCCCATCCTCTGGAAGGACATGCCCAGAGATAGGATTCATTTCCAGAGCAGTTCAATTCATCCAGCCAGATCTGCCCTGATCCTTCCCCATAATGAGCAGCAGTTACATTGATGGAACGTCCACATCCCAGTTGTTTGCAAATGACACTGGAGTCTGATAGATCCCAGGAATCATCACAGATTGTTCCCCAGGTGCCTCTGTAATTTACCTCCACTCTCCCTTCACAATGGTCCGCTCCATTTATGAGTCTGACTTGCTTGCTCTCTGTAAAAATAAATTTCAGCTATTAATATATTCTATTATTGTTGAAAAAATGAAGATGTTCCAGAAATTCAACCACTAAGAAAATAATGCTGATATCCTTAGCAATTCTTGACTGTGTTGTCTCAGACTTGGAATTAACATAGAATGTTACACAGGATCTCACCTCCAATATACTTCATAGTTTTCAATCCTTTCAGGGCCTGTTCTTTATTTAGACTCTGGAGGGTGTTTATTTGTCATGGCTATGGTTTCCTTGACAAAACCTGTGACTTTTATATTCCCACCTTGACTCTCATAAATAGTCAAGCACTGTGTCATTGTTGCTAGCCTAATGCTCAGCATGTCCAAAGGATAAATATAGTGCAGCTAGGATGTGTGTAGGTATTGATTAACTTCTTGCTCTCTATGTTCTTGCTTCTACTAACACATCTGTCTAGACCGGCAGGACTCCTGCTATTTAACCTCTCAGCCATCATAATGCTTTAGTCCAGTGTCTGTCTTGCACAGAAATTGCCACTGGTAGTAAAATCCCTGGCATGAATAGTGGGGATTAAAGAAAGTCACTTCTGAGCCAAATATCAATTTGAACTCCTTCCACAGGAGTCGCAAGGTTACTTATCGTTCCACAGGATTGAATGCCCAAAAAAATCACGAATCCCACATGGGAATTATCCTTTATCATACTCAGCTACCCTTTCATTTTATTGCTGCATTTTATTTTATTTAGATATTTATAATATAATTTATATGTTTTAATCTGATGTTATGCTTTATATTTTATTTATTTAAATAAAATTCTGTTAGTTAAATTCACCTCTATCAATATTCTTTTGTTTGGGTTACAATAGAGCACTTGCACAACCTACCTGAGCAGATAACTCCTGCATCGTTGGTGTGTCCACAGTTATGCTGACCCCATCCCCTGGAAGGACAGGTCCACAGACTGGATTCCGTTCCAGAGCAGTTCACATTGTCCAGCCAGATCTGCCCAACTCCTTCCCCATAATGAGCAGAGACAGTTGCATTGATGGCGTGTCCACATCCCAGTTGTTTGCAAATGACATTGGAGTCCAACAGATCCCAGGAATCATCACAGACTGTTCCCCAGATGCCATTGTAATAAATTTCCACTCTCCCAGAACAATGATCTGCACCATTTACCAGTCTGATCTGCTTGTGTTCTGTGAAGATAAATGCCAGCTATTAATGTGTCATCTTTATAGAACTGGAGGATGTCTGTAAGATTTCAAAAATAAAATGCCAGAGTAAGAGACGCTGACATTGTCAGCAATTCCTTACTGTGCTATCTCAGATGTGGAGATTGTTATTCAGGGACGCTTCTCCATCAGAAGTCGCATTTCTTTACCCTTTTTGGGCCTGTTCATCTTTCAGACTTTGACCGGGGTTAAAAGTGATGCTATGTGTTTGTTGTGGCCATGACTTCTGTGACAAAATCCATGATATTTTCCCCCATAAATAATGCTCTGTCATTAGTCATGAATTTTTGAATTTTGGCTCTCTACCTGTTCAGTGCAGTGTGGTAAGTGATTTTTAAAACTTTTAAACCATTTTTCCAGTCAAATAAAAAAGTTACCATCTCATAATTTACCAAAACAATTTAATACAATATTATGTGCCATGACTTTTCCTTTTCCTTTGTTTTTTTTGACAAAAATTGTTACTTTTGTGTATTTCTGGTTCCAAACTTTTAGCCTTAGTTACAAGTTTTTTCCACATCTCCACACTGCAGCTGCTGGCATACCAAATTGTTATTATTGGTATCCCACCAATTATCTGGGACATTGCCTACATTTCATGTGTGGAAATCTTGACTCTCTCATCACATGGATTATGCCAGTTAAACTCTCTCCGCAGTTCAGAATCACTTATGCTCTGGAATGATGTTATCCACTGAATAAAACCCACTACGATATTTTAGAAATTAGGAGATCTACACATAAGTGTGAAATTATAACTGGTTAAACAAGAGCTTGCAGTACTCTATGCACTGCATTACTGAAAGGAACGGCCTGTGTTCAAGGTATACATTTGTCTTTTGAATGGAGTGTTGAGGGATTCAAGTACAGTACATTCCATGGGCTAGATGACTGTTATCCAAGGATTCCAAAGGAAATAGAGAATGAAATAGTGGAATTACTAACAAATTTATGCACTATTCTTAAACAACTGTTACTAGAACATTACTATCATGGTGCCTGTTTAAAAAAATAAGAACAAAATGGAGACACTCTTGGTGGGGAAGTTAATAGGGGAACTTAAGCTTTCAGTTTCCCCCCAGGCATTCTGCAGCTGTGATATATTTTTTGTTGCTATAGAACATGCAGACTGACATAGCTTTGTCTCTGTATTGGCAGGGAGTAGACCTAATCTTACATGTTTTGTTATGTGCTATTTTTGGTCTTGCTTAAGAGGAGTTTAGATTTAACGGGTGGTTTAAGATCCGTGTCCCAGTGTACGCACAGTTATTCTTGGGAGGGTGCATGCCGTTTCGTGTTTTTAAATCTAGAACTACTCTTTTATTATTATTTGCATTCTGTTGGCTCAGTAATAAGTATGGGCAGGAAATCATTTTCCACAAAATATTTCAAGATTTTGAAATTCTTCCTATTCTGTGTTGGGATGAAACAGAAACCTTTTGAAGTTTTTCACGAAAAATCAGAGCGAGAGCAAGTGAGATAAAGAAAATAGCTTCAGAACAGCCAATAGCCTAATGGTTTGGGTGCCCACTAGGCATGTTGATGGTCCAGGTTCAAGTCCCTTGTCCAATAAATATTTCATTATTTAACAGAAAGTGGGGAAAGCTCCAATAGGAGAGATGAAGAAAGCCAGTAACAAGGTGATTAGGGCATGTACCTGGGACGTGAGTGACCGTGGTCCAAGTCCTTTGTCTGAATCAGGCTATTGGAAATTCTGGGGTGAAATCATTTAGCTGAAACTGCTATTTTCCCACAACCAGTTTCAGTTTCAACAAATTGGTATTTTCTGGAGAGAACTTTTTCTTATTTTTTGAAAAATTTGCAACCAACAGCCTATCTTGGAGTTTATATTAAATTTTTGAGTATGTATTTACAATGTTTTGGACATGTGTAAGCAGATACATTCTCCATTTGTATCATCTTTTTAATACTTTTATAATAGAGACAGAAACATAAAAATGAGAATTCTAAGAATGCACTTTTGTTTAGAAACCCATGCAGCTAATGGTATACAGAAATAATGGTTGGGTGGGTGTCTTAACTCTGCATTACTGCATCAAATTATCAAATTTAGATTCTTCATGTAACTTTAATTCTGAATTTCTTGGGTATGAAATGCTTAAGTTTGTGATAATTATAGATTTTTACATTTAATTTACTGATATGTACTCTCAACCTGAACTCTGCTTAAACAGTGAAAATGGGGCAGGTTCAGAAGCTAAAATAGATTTTAATAAGGCTTTTGCATGACCTTCTCATTAATAAAGTAGGGAAATATAAGTGAGATGAAGCTACTACAAGGTGGGTGCATAACTGGTTGGAAAACCGTTCCCAGAGAGTAGTTACCAGTGATTCACAGTCATGCTGGAAGGGCATAACGAGTTGGGTTCCGCAGGGACCAGTTCTGGGTCTGGTTCTTTTCAATGTCTTCATCAACTATTTAGACCATGGCATAGAAAGTACCTTTGTAAAGTTTGCAGATGAAACCAAGCTGGCAGAGATTGCAAGTGCTTTGGAGGATAGGATGAAAATTAAAAACTATCTGGACAATCTGGAGAAATGGTCTGAAGTAAATAGGATGAAATTCAATAAGGACAAATGCAAAGTACTCCACTTAAACGGAACAATCAGTTGCACACATACAGGATGGGAAATGACGGCTGTGATACAGCATGGCCAGAGGGCAGCATGAGAGTGTTAGCAGGGGGCCTTATTCCCTGCCAAGGGAGGAAGGTTTGCTTTAGATTAACTAGAACACCTGTAGCCATTTAGAGCACCTGACTCCAAGTTGGAGCACCTGACTCCAATTAGAGCACCTGACTTCAGTCATGTGATAAAAACCCCTGCTTCAGTCAGACAGTGTGGGAGTTGAAGGAGGAAGGTTTGATTGGAGCAGAGTGCAGGCTGCAGAAGTTTGAGAGAGAGAGAAGAGTTTGAGATAAGAGAGAGAAATAAATAGAAAGTTTGGAGGAGTGCTGCGCGTGGATTGTGAAGTCCAGAAGAAACCCTAGGTAAGGGGCACCAGGCTTGTGTAGAAGGGAGGCAAGAAGCCCTTCACAAGCTGAAGGGTAGGAGAGGGAAGTAACCCAGGGGAAGGAACGCTAGTCAAGTGGTTCACCACAACCCTCAGGCCCCTGGGTTGGGACCTGGAGTAGAGGGCGGGCCCAGGTCCCTCCCTCTCCACTCCCCTCCTCCAAGGACACTAGTGGAGTAATTAAGAACCGGTTCAGAGGCAAGCAATAGCGCCCTGAACCTACCCCAGAGAAGAGAAAGCACGAGACCCAGCAGAACAGTACCGGCAAGTTTGCCCACGTGGTGTCAGGGGTGGGATTTGCTGCACTGGGGGACTTAGTCGCAGGTGACTTACAAAACCCTCCCACCCTTAAGATGGACGATGTGGTCAAGGCCCTTATACATGCCACCGCGGCCCAGCAGGAGAGCTACCAGGGTCCAAGCAACCGCCCAACAGGAGGCGACTAGATTGCAGCAAGAGACCAATCAGCTGTTGCTGAGTCAGGCTGCTCAGGACCGAGCCCTGCTGAGAGACCTGGTGAGCCAGAAGAAGACCCTTATGGAGCAGAATCACCACTGGAAGGGACCCGGACCATATGGGCTAGCCATTGCTTACAGAAAATGACACGGGAGGATGATGTGGAAGCATACCTCTGGCTTTTGAAAAGCAGTCCTGCGGGAGGCCTGGGCCCTAAGAGAACAATGGTCTGGTATCCTTGCCCCATTCCTGTGTGGGGAAGCCCAGAAGGTTTATTACGATATGGCTGCAGAAGCTGCAGCAAATTTCCATCCCAGCTAAGGCAGAGATCCTGGCAGGTTCGGCAGTAACAACGGCACTGCGAGCCCAGAGGTACCATGAATGGCGATATAATGGAGGACAAGACCCCGAACACAATTGTTGACTTGATCCACCTGACACGGAAATGGCTGCGCCCTGAGGCCCATAGCTCTGAGGAGATGATGGAGGTACTAATATTGGACCGGTATATGCGGGGTTTACCACCAGGACTCAGGACTCCTGGGTGGGTCAGAATGACCCCTCTACCTATGCATGAGTTGGTCTCTCCTCGTGGAAAGACAACTGGCAGCCCGCGAACTGTTCCAGACTCCCAGCGGGAGAGACACGGGCAACCAGGAAGACAACCCCAAAAACCCAAGCCCGGACTGTGTCGAGAACTCTAGAAAAACTATAACCGGGAGGAACGACAGTGAGGAATGGCTCGAGGCCAGAAAGGGACCTGGGGGTTTGGGAAGAGTGGTGGGGGGCCGGCCAACTAGCCCCAGGCAGGGGGTGATAACCGGAATGAGGGGACGGTGTTATGAATGTGGGGAATTGGGGCATATAGCAGCCCAGTGTCCCAACAAGGAGGTACCTATGCAGTGTAATCTGGGGAATTATGGGGAGTAATGTGGCCTAATCAGCCTGGTAGGGGTTACATTGACCTCACATGGATATTCCAGACCTGTAAAAATGAATGGTATAAAAACCATAGCATTAATAGATTCGGGGAGTGCTGTCACGTTGGTCTCGGGAAAGTTGGTGGGAACAGACCAACAGATCAGAGCATGTGGCAGTTGTAGTAAAGTAATGTCCCTCTGAGAAACATGTGCCCACTTTACCTTATATCAATGACTCATCTACAACCAGCAGAATTAGTGCATGCAGTTTAGATGTATATGCAGAGCAGTGACTGACTGAGTCACCACTGACGCTGCCATGATTCCAATAAAGAATTACATGAACTGTTGATCTGAGCCTATCTGTAGCATATATATTCATAACAATTAGATACAAGAAACATTGATAACTTAGCTTAATTATAACCTAATTTCTTGAAATATAGCGTATGAACAAAATTTTAATATATTTTAACAGTATGGAGAGTTTGAAGAATCTGTTTTATTCCATTATTAAAATAATTTGGGACAAAAGAAAGACAGACAATTTTTTTTAAAATGAGTACTTTAACTCAAAATGGATCTTTTAACTCAAAAACTGCATTTACTTGTGAATTCTCAGAAAATTAAGTCTGTACTCATAGAATAAATGCAGTAACTCTGGGGCGGGTGCGATGTAGGTTTTCTACATAACAAAGAGGTTGAATGCCTGCTTTAAGTGCAAAACAGAATTCAACTTTTACTATGAAACTGTGATTGGTGCATTCATAATTCTCTGTTACCCCGGTTAAATAGAGCAGAAACAGAGCTAACCTGAGCAGAGCACTCCTGCATCTTCATGATGCCTGCAGCTGTGCTGACCCCATCCCCTGGAAGGACATGTCCAAAGGTTGGTTTCAGTTCCAGAGCAGTTCACATTATCCAGCCAGATCTCCCCTGATCCTTGCCCATAATGAGCAGAAACAGGTGCGTTGATGGCACGTCCACATCCCAATTCTTTGCAAACAACGTTGGCATCTGATAGGTCCCAGGAATTATCACAGACTGTCCCCCAGGTGTCTTGGTAATAAATTTCCACCCTGCCAGCACAGTGATCTGCCCCATTCACCAGTCTGATCTGTTTACTTCCTGTAGGGTTAAATCTCAGCTGTTAATGTGTCATAGGAACCAATTGATGATTATGAGATTTCAGAAGTAAAACAGCTGAGCAAAGTATACCACATCCTCAGCAGTTTCCTACTGTGCTGTGACAGAGACTGATTCCCATCTCCCACATAGCTCATTCCTCATTCACCCTTCGGAGGACTGTAAGTGAGGCAGGATGTTGATAATGGCCATAACCTCTTGGCCAAAATTCAAGACATTTAAAGTTGCTTCACTGCTCAAATGGCAGCTCTGTGTTATAACAGGCAGCCAGCTACTGAGCTAGACTCTTCTATGAATTTAGAAACCTGGCTATCCCTAAACCCATTTTCAGTTGGGCCTATATCTGGTCAGTGTGACACTTTCAATTTACTTCGCAAGGCTTCTGAATCAAAACTGACAGGTCCAGTGCATGCAGAATAGGTTCAATACATTGTTTTAATCTAGTATATAAGAATTATAACATAGCTTCAAAAAATGGTTGTGCCATGACTTAATGTTCACATATTGAAAGGATGATTTTTGCTATGACAAACATGCAGGATTCGTTGTATGCGTTTCTGAATCTCCTCATTGTAGCTGCCTGCACACCACCCTGGCATCATTAGTGTTCCACAGATCACCCAGGATATAGCAGTGAACACCATGGAGATAAACCAAGTTTCACCACTCTGAGCAAACCAGACCTGAGTTCTGGAGTGATGTGAATATGTTGAGTAGCACTTACTACAGTACGCTACAAATTATACATTCTATAGGTATGAAATTATAATTATTTAACAAATGTCTACAGTAGTGAATTTGCTACAGTGATAAAAGAAGCAGCATCTGTCACCAGGTCACCAGTTAATGAAGTGAGGACCTAATTCTGCAAAGCAATTAAATGTGTGCCTACTTTGCCAAATCGAGGCCCGAGACAGGAAATTATACTCTTGAATTGAAGTTTAATTTTATTATTTACTTAATTAAAATCCTAAAGCTGGCTGAAATTTTTTAACAGAAAAATTTCCCCAATAAAACATGTGATTTTGTCAGCGTTGATTCCTCCTTCCCCTCCTCCCCCAGGAAAATGTCAATTTCAATGAAAGTTCCAAATTTTTCAATGGGAAAGTTAGACATGAAATATTTAGCTTCAAATCATCATTCTAAAATGTCAAAAATTTTAACACATTCAAACAAAATGCTTAATTTCAATCAAAAATGTCAAAAAAAATCATGCCAATATTTCTGAATAGAACTTTTTGGAACATTTGCTTACATGAAAATTATTGATATTTAATCTTTTTGTCCTGTTTCTGAATGAAAAGAAGTATAGAAATATATGAATTTTGCAAGGGAAATTCCATTTTCTGGACAGCTCTACTGGAAATTCACTATTATGAAGTCTATTTTCACAAAAGAAACAGACAAAGAAAACCAAAAAACCCCAAGAGCAGTCCTTGTTGGGATGGTTCCTTGTTGGGATGGTAGTGGGGAAAATGAATTATACTCTTCAACTGAAGTGGTATTTTATTATTTATAGGGCTGTCAAGTGATTAAAAATTAATCATAATTAATCGTTAATAATAGAATACCATTTACTTAAATATTTTTGGATGTCTTCTACATTTTCAAATATACTGATTTCAGTTACAACACAGAACACTAACTGCACAGTGCTCAATTTATATTTATTTTTTATTTCAAGTATTTTCACTGTAAAAAAAAAACAAAAGAAATAATATTTTTCAATGCACCTAATAGAGAAATTGCACCACAGCACTTGTATCATGAAGGTTGAATTTACAAATGTAGAATTATATACAAAAAAACCTGCACTCAAAAATAAAACAAATGTAAAATTTTAGAACCTGCAAGTCCACTCAGTCCTACTTCTTGTTCAGCCACTCGCTCAGACAAACAAGTTTGTTTACATTTGCAGGAGATAATGCTGCCCACTTCTTGTTTACAATGTCACCTGAAAATGACAACAGGTGTTCTCATGGCATTGTGGTAGCCAGTGAACTAAAGATTCATATGTTTCTTCATGCTTCAACCACTGTTCCAGGGGACATGTGTCCATGATGATGATGGGTTCTGCTCGATAACAATCCAAAGCAGTACAGACTGATGAATGTTCATTTTCATGATCTGAGTCAAATGCCACCAGCAGAAGGTTGATTTTCTTTTTACTGGTTCAGGGTCTGTAGTTTCTGCATCGGAGCATTGCTCTTTTAAGACTTCTGAAAGCATGCTCCACACCCTGTCCCTCTCAGATTTTGGAAGGCATGTCAGATTCTTAAACCTTGGGTCAAGTGCTGAAGTTATCTTTAGAAATCTCACACTGGTACCTTCTTTGTTTTTTGTCAAATCTGCAGTGAAAGTGTTCTTAAAATGAACAACATGTGCTGGGTCATCATTCAAGACTGCTATAACATGAAATATATGGCAGAATGCAGGTAAAACAGAGCAGAAGACATACAATTCTCCCCCAAGGAGTTCAGGCATAAATTTAATTAACACATTGTTTTTAACGAGCGTGATCAGCATGGAAGCATGTCCTCTGGAATGGTGGCTGAAGCATGAAGAGGTATACGAATGTTTAGCATATCTGGCATGTAAATATCTTGCAATGCAGCTGCAACAGTGCCACATTCTCACTTTCTGGTGACAATGTCAATAAGAAGAGGGCAGCATTATCTCCTGTAAATATAAACAAATTTGTTTGTCTTAATGATTGACTGAACAAGAAGTAGAACTGACTGTCCTTGTAGGCTTTAAAGTTTGATATCGTTTTGTTTTTGAGTTTACATTACATTGAGTTTACATTATCAAAAAAAATATCTACATTTGTACTCTGCTCTTTCATGATAAAAAAATTGCACTACAGTACTTGTATGGGATGAATTGAAAAATACTATTTATTTTGTTTATCATTTTTACAGTGCAAATATTTGTAATAAAAATAATATACGCTGATTTCATTTACAATACAGAATGCAATATGTATGAAAATGGAGAAAACCGTCCAAAATATTTCATACATTTCAACTGGTATTCTATTATTTAACAGTGCTATTAAACCTGTGATTAATTGCGATTAATTTTTTTGAGTTAATCGCATGAGTTAACGGCGATTAATTGACAGCTCTAATGATTAACTTAAAATCTTAAATTTCCAGATTTGAACGTACTTTTGGTTGAACAGTTCCATAAAGCTTAATTGACATCCATAGACAGAGGGCCTATAATTATACTCTAACCATTTGAAGAAATAAATAAGTCGTGTAAGTGAAACTGACCTAGAAGTCTAACTGGCAAATAGGGAAGCTTCTGAACTGGGGATATATAGCTCAGTAGTGATACCAAAACTGCCTACCCAGAATATTATAGAATTAAAGTGAGAACCTCTTTATAATAAGACTGATTTGATATAATATTTTGAATTATTATTTCTTGATAATTTCATCACCCAGTGTTACATTCAATATTCTGTGTCAACTCTTATATGTCCATCTTTATTTTTCTGTCTGTAATTTGTTGACTACATATTATAGCAAAGCAATCTTAATTTCCATACAGTCTAGTGCACAAAGTGAAGGTAATGGATTAATTAAACTCACGTAACCATCTTATGTCCTTATATTATATACTGTAGATGCTACATTTTGCAGCTGTGAACTCCAGCGACACAGCTCTCCCTCTACAATTCCCAATCTAATACTGGCAATGTATATGAATTTCAGAATGGATCATGGTCTTCCTGGGGAATAGGAGGAAGTAGGGACACCCACTGTATTAGTTTGATTAACTCTAGCTCTGTGCAACGAACAGGCAGCACAAGTACAAATGTGGCGAGATACTGGTTAACCTTTGTACCTCAATCATTTCAGAGCTGACAGTTCACATTAATGAAGACACTGAGAATCACATGCTATTTCTGTTCTGGGCCCCGAGGCAGCTCTGCCAGTGCACAGCATTTCTAACCTGCAGCAATCATTCCATCAACTGCTCAAGCCTTTTGCCTCTCTTGATCGGTGTTTTGCCTTTTTTAATGTTAGGGGATGAAATATATGAGCAAGTGAGTAAGAAAAGAGACACACTAGAATCTTTCTCACTTCTGACTCATATATGGCTCTGAACTCAGCTCTCAGGATCTGAAAGGCAACAAATACCAAACACTGTGTGACCAGCAAGGAGGTGCTCCTGTATCTTTATCTGCTGACTTCTTATTTTATTGCTTTAAATTTAATTAATCAAGTTGAAGAGAACATTCATAAAACTGACCTGAGCAGATAACTCCAGCATCTTCATGATCTCCACAGTTGTGATGACCCCATTCCCTGAAAGGACACACCCAGAGACTGGATTCATTCCCAGAGCAATTCACATCATTCAGCCAGATCTTCCCAGATCCTAGCCCGTATCGAGCAGAGACAGATGCATTGATGGCGTGTCCACATCTCAGTTGTTTGCAAGCAACGTTGGCATCTGATAGATCCCAGGAATTATCACAGACTGTTCCCCAGGTGCCATTGTAATAAATCTCCACTCTCCCAGAGCAGTGATCTGTTCCATTCACCAGTCTAATCTGTTTGTTTTCTGTAGGTATAAATCACATTTGTTAATGTGTCATTTTCTTATCCTACAAGAAAGTTTTTGTAAGAATTTAGAAATAAAACATCTGAGCAAATGATAGACATCTTTCTAACTGTGCTATTTCAGATGTGAAGATGTTGCAGGTTGCCAGACGGTTTCTCATCTGCTATACACTCTGTAATTCTCAGACCCCACAGGACCTATTCCTCAGTCAAATTTGAGGGGGGTTAGGTTTATATTTTGTCATGGCCATGACCTCTGTGACAAAATCCTTGATGGTTAAGGGTTTTAATTTGTTCCCATAAAATGTCATCCCTTTCCCATTCTCAGTAGCCTGCAAGATTCCTCCATGATGTTCTGAAAACTTGTCTCACTATATGTGCTGTGTAGTGAAGTAATGGCTTTAAAGCTTAGCTGGAAATATTCATCTGTAAACTGCTTTTCTGGTCAAAGAGCACAGGACTGTTTTGTACTTTTATTTCCATTTATCCAAGTGACCATTTTGTAATTCTACATGACATTCTCAGAAAGCAAATATTTGAGATAAGAAGCCTGTAAATGACTGAAAAGCATAATTTTTATTAACAAGTTTTACCCTAAGCTTAGAAATAATTTTAGTATCCAAGTGGCTAAAAACTTCCTGGTACAAATGCTGGAGGAACCAACAAGGGGCCATGCTTCTCTTAACCCGCTGCTCACAAACAGGGAAGAATTGGTAGGGGAAATAGGAGTGGGTGAAAACCTGAGCAGCAGTGACCATGAGATGGTTGAGTTCAGGATCCTGACAAAGGAAGAAAGGAGAGCAGCTGAATACAGACCCTGGACTTCAGCAAAGCAGACTTTGACTCCCTTAGGGAACTGATGGGCAGGATCCCCTGGGAGGCTAATAAGAGGGGGAAAGAAGTCCAGGAGAGCTGGCTGTATTTTAAAGAAGCCTTATTGAGAGCACAGAAACAAACCATCCCAATGTGCAGAAAGAATAGCAAATATGGCAGGTGACTAGCTTGACTTAACAGAGAATATTCAATGAGCTTAAACACAAAAAGGAAGCTTACAAGAAGAGGAAACTTGGATAGATGACTAGGGAGGAGTATAAAGATATTGCTCTAGCATGCAGGGGTGTAATCAGGAAGGCCAAGGCACAACTGGAGTTGCAGCTTGCAAGGGATGTGAAGGGTAACAAGGAGGGTTTATACAGGTATGTTAGCAACATGAAGGTCAGGGAAAGTGTGGGAGGTGACCTAGTGACAGATGATGAGGAAAAAGCTGAAGTACTCAATGCTTTTTTTGCCTCCGTCTTCACAGACAAGGTCAGTTCCCAGACTGCTGCACTGGGCAGCACAGTATGGGGACAAGGTGAGCAGCCCTCAATGATGAAATAATAGGTTAAGAACTATTTAGAAAAGCTGGACATGCACAATTCCATGGGACTTGATTTAATGCATCCAAGAGCACTGAAGGAGTTGGCTGGTGTGATTGCAGAGCCACTGGCCATTATCTTTGAAAACGTGGAAATCAAGGGAGGTCCTGGATGATTGGAAAAAGGCAAAGATGGTATCCATCTTTAAAAAAGGGAAACCGGAAAACCCAGGGAACTATAGACTAGTCAGCCACACTTCAGTCCCTGGAAAAATCATGGAGCAGGTCCTCAAGGAATCCATTTTGGATCACTTGGAGGACAGGAAGTTGATCAGGAATAGTCAACATGGAGTCACCAAGGGCAAGTCATTCCTGACCAACCTGATTGCCTTCTATGATGAGATAACTGGCTTTGTGGACATGGGAGAAGCGGTGGATGTGATATAGCTTGACTTTATCAAAGCTTTTGATATGGTCTCCCACAGCATTCTTGCCGGCAAGTTAACGAAGTATGCATTGGATGAATGGACTATTAGGTGGATAGAAAGCTGGCTAGATTGTCAGACTCAATGGGTAGTGATCAACGGCTTGATGTCTAGTTGGCAGCTGGTATCAAGCGGAGTGCCCCAGGGGTTGGTCCTGGGGCCGGTTTTGTTCAACATCTTCACTAATGATCTGGAAGATGGCGTGGACTGCACTCTCAGC
>NC_133773.1:138416-197887 GCF_003597395.2 Chelonoidis abingdonii | reverse complement strand
AAGTTTGGATGACAACTAAGTAGGAGGAGAGGTAGATATGCGGATAGGATCAGAAGTGACCTTAGCAAATTGGAGGATTGGGCCACAAGAAACTGATGAGGTTTCAACAGTGACAAGTGCAGAGTCTGTAACTTAGAATAGAAGAATTCCATGCACTGCTCCAGCTCGGTGATGAAGGCTAAGCAAGCAGTTCTGCAGAAAAGGCCTTGGGAATTATAGTGGACAAGAAAGCGGATATGAGTCAGCAGTGGTGCCCTTTTTGCCAAGAAGGTTAATAATATTGGGCTGGATTAGTAGGAGCATTGCCGAAGATCAAGGGAAGTGATTGTTCCCCTCTATTCAGCACTGACTGAGACCACGTCTGGAACTATTGAGTCCAGTTTTGTCCCCCTCATAAGCAAGAAAGGCATATGGACAAATTGGAACGAGAGTCAGTGGAGGACACAAACATGATTAAGAGGCTGAGCAAATGACTAATGAGGAGAGGTGAGGAACTGGGATTGTTTATTTGCAGAAGAGAGAGGAGGGGGATATGACAGGTCCTTCACTCCTGAAAGGGGGTTCACAAAGAGGATGGATCTAGGCTGTTCTCATTGGTACAATGACAGACACAGGACAAATGGTCTCAGTTGCAGTGGGGAGGTCTAGGTTGGATATAGGAAAACACTTTCTCACTAGAGGGTGGTGAAGATGGAATGAGTTACCTAGAGGGGTGGAAATCTCTCTTCCTCAGAGTTTTTAAGGCCAAGCTTGAACAAAGCCTGGCTGGATGATTTAAGTTGGGGTTTGGTCCTGCTTTGAGAGGGTTGGACTGACTCCGAGTCTCTTCCAACGCCTGATATTCTATGATTGTAATGAGCTCTGAGCTGGTTATTTTATTCACTGGTGCTGAAAATGATCAATTCATTACAGCCCACATCTTATAATATTCTGCTCCAACAGTTAATCTGATAGGGTCTTAAATTCTTGGAAAAATTTTTTAAGCCACATTTATTCTATTCAGTAAGGCTGGTAGCATGTTTCACTTTAAGCAAAGGCTTAATTGCATGTGTAACTGAAATTCAACCCACAGAGTTACGTTACAAATGCTTTAAGTGCTATTCCTGGAACGGATGGATCACTGACTCATGAGGTAGATCAGTGAAGAGCATTTGTGTAAGTGATACTTCTAGAGAAATTAAACACTGAGATATGGTAATTGAATCATCCGTTAGTGGGTCTCCCATGACTCTGAACTTTTGTGTTTACAACTGTTTGACACTGGATAAGTAATAAATATTTTTATAAATATTTATAAACTCCCTGTATATTTTATTAATTAGACTTCCAAAAGAAATCAGGGTGCATTTTTGATTTAAGTGGAACCTAAGCATCTACTTCAGTGCTTAGTGAAAAAGGGATAATTTGCTGACTGGAGTCTTAGGTTATGTATACTAGATTCACAGATTCATAGACTCTAAGACTGGAAGGGCTTCAGAGGTCATGAGTCCAGTCCCCTGCCCTCATGGGCAGACCAAATTACTGTCTAGACCATCCCTGATAGACATTTATCTAACCTACTCTTAAATATCTCCAGAGATGGAGATTCAAACCCCTAGGCAATTTTATTCCAAGGTCCACATCCTGACGAGTTTAGGAACTTTTTCCTAATGTCCAACCTAAATCTCCCTTGCCTGCAGTTTAAAGCCATTGCTTCTTGTTCTATCATTAGAGGCTAAGTGAACAAGTTTTCTTCCTCCTGATGACCACCTTTTTAGATACTTGAAAACTGCTATCATGGTCCTATCTCAGTCTCTCTTTCCAAACTAAATCAACCAATTCTTTCAGTCGTCAGGCTTGACAAAGCCCTGGCTGGGATGATTTAGTTGGAGATTGGTCCTGCTTTGAGCAGAGGTTGGACTAGATGACCTCCTGAGGTCTTGTCCAAACCTAGTATTCTATGATTCTATGATTCTACCCACAGTAGCACAGCGAAAACAACATGGTAGACATGGCAGCATGGGTTAGTGCAGGATGGCAATGCAAGAACCTATCCAGCATCTTCAGAGTCTTTATACAAACCAAGCTGAAGCCCATAGTACCACATTTGCAATGCTATTTTTAGCTCTGCTTATGTAGGTAAAGCTAACATAGGTATTACCTGTGATGCAATTATACTGCAGGTTGCAGTGTAGATGTATCCTTAGTTAACATTCACCTCATATAGTAATTCAAGGTTAAAAGGGCTTAGTAGAGCATTCACAGAACAGACCTGAACAGACAACTCCTGCATCTTCGTTGTGCCTGCAGTTATGCAAACCCCATCCTCCAGATGGACATTCCCAGAGACTGGATTCATTCCCAGAGCAGTTTACATCATCCAGCCAGATCTGCCCAGATCCTTCCCCAGAATGTGCAGAGATAGTTGCACTGATGGCATGTCCACATCCCAGTTCTCTACAAATAACATTGGAGTCTGACAGGTCCCAGGAATCATCACAGACTGTTCCCCATGTGCCATTGTAATAAATCTCCACTCTTCCGGCACAATGATCTGACCCATTCACCAGTCTGATCTGCCTGTTTCCTGTAGGGATACATTGCAGTTGTTAACATGTCATAGTCCTATTGAAAAACGCAGGTTCATGAGATTCCAGAAATAAAAACACATGAACAAATGATACTGTCTTACTCAGTAATTCTGGACTGTGCTGTTTCCGATGTGGAGATTTTGAAAGTTGTCAAATGGTCTTATCTCCTACGAACTTTATACTTAACCCGAACAGAGCGCATTCCTTATTTAGACTTAGAGGGTTAAGGTGAGTCTGAATGTTTGCAATGGTATGAATTCTGGGACAAGGTTTTAGGTTTTTTGCACAACAGAGTCATGCTCTTTGTCATTCTTAGCAGCCTGCTTTTTCCCTTCTATTTGTTTTTTTCATATTTTCTCTGGGAGCCTGATGCCAATTCTAATGAAGTAAAGGGGAGTGTTTCCACTGAGCTGACTGGGCTTTGGATCAGTGTAGCACACTAAGGGCTTACCAATAGTCAACTCATAGTTTAAAACTATTGTTACATGGCGTCAAACAATGTTTCATGTAAAATAAATACTAGCTGATTTCTTTATAGTTTTGCATCACAAATGATGTCATAGAATGTCTTGACTTCTTATGTTTTTAAACTAAAATTGACTTTTGAATTTTTGTCTTGACAAAAATCTAGCTTTGGTTGTAAACTTTCTGCATCTTGACACTTAATGTTCCACAGATCATCCAGGACTCTGGCTGACATACCACAAAGGGGAATCTCATCTTACTGCACACACCAATTACGTTCATTAAAAGTTTCAGCTATTCAGAGACAGTGTCCTAAGTTTAGAGCCCTGCACAGATACAAAGTTTGGATCTACATCGATCCACGATCCGTGCAGATATAAAGCGTATATCTGTGGATTTGCAGGACTCTACCTATGCTCTGGAGTGGAAACAGTATAGGTCTGATTCATGTAAGACCTTTAAAATATGCTCAAGTCTCAACGACTTCAATGGGATTGAAGTGCTTTTCTGAATAGGGGTCTAGAACTAACTACTGTATATTAGATTTGATATAGTCTATACATATGAATTACCATGATAAGTTACTAATCAGAAGGGTTAGTATCCAATTTGCTATCATGAGACAAGGACCTGCTTGTGTCTCAAATTTTCCATTTATATCCCCATGTGGACAAATGAGACTCAAATCCAGATGAAAGGCACTTGTGGATTCTGGAGGAAGTGAAGTGTGAAACAGTGGAATTAATGACAACTTTGTGCTCAATCCTTGAACAGCAACTGTCCTCAAAGCTTGAAAAGTGGCTATTGTGGTGCCTATTTTGTAAAAGGAAGAGAAAAAGAAAATAAAAAGGCAACAAGGATTCTGTGCCAAATTTGAAGATAAAACCTCAGTTGTGTCCCCAGTGCAGCTGCTGCTTTTGCTCCTTTTACAGCTAGATTTAGAATCGAGACCACTGTTCCTCTCCCTGTGCCCAGAGGTCCTCCTGTGCTGGAAAGCAGGGTCACACACTGAAGGGCAGGTGTCATTAATCCTGCATTTCTCCTGCACTTACCTGAACAAATCACACTGGCATCATTACCATGTGGGCACTGAGGCACCTCCAACATGGTAACAGGGCTGTGACCCAAGTGCGGGTCAGAACTCTTATCGTGAAGTGAGTCTGTCCACTCAGAGCCATTTCCTTCCCCAAAGTATCCTTCGCCCAGAGCCAATATGGCAAATCCACAGTCAAGCTGATTGCAAAGGACGTTGGCGATGGATAAGTCCCAATGTGAGTCACACAGGGCTCCCCAGGCACCATGCACCTGGATCTCCACTCTCCCTGAGCACTGTGTGCTGCCGTTCACCAGCCGGAACCCTGGGTGCCCTGGGGAGAAGGAGAAGGGTTTAGAGAGGGACCCTTTGAGCTATTTATTATCAAGTATTATGAGGGAATTTTGTCCCTTTATAACATCAAAATGTTTCTGTGTTTTAGAACAAATTTATACTAGCCCAGTGATCCGAGTTCCATTCATAGTAAGGACATTGGATTAGTATAGTTATTAATGTAGTCCAGAATATTTTTCATAATTGTTTAATCTAATCTAGGATTTAGGGAGTTTCTTTGTAACATCACTGTGCAGCACAGTTTGCGTTCCAAATTTGCAGTTTATACACCTGGGCAACCATACAGCCTGTTTCCAGCGTCCTAAACAAACAAACACCTTTGGATTCACTATTCAACATTGGTGAGGCCTCATCTGGAGTACTGTGTCCAGGTTTGGGCCCCTCACTACAAGAAGGATGTGGAAAAATTGGAAAGAGTCCAGCGGAGGGCAACAAAACTGATTAGGGGGTGGAGCCAGGGCCGGTGCAACCATTTAGGCGAACTAGGCGGTTGCCTAGGGCGCCAAGATTTGGGGACGTCAAAAAGCGGCGCCCCCCCCAAAATTTTTTAAATGGTTGCAGCGGCCGCTGCGTAGTCTGAGCTGCCGGTGGCAGGAGCTGCCTGCGGCCCGGCAGCTTAGGGCGCCCCCGGGTCAGGAAGCCGCCACGGCTGCCCGGCAACCCAGGGCGTCCCCTGGGTCAGGGAGTCGCCGCGGCGGGCGGCAACTCCAGGGCGTCCTCCGGGTCAGGGAGCCGCCGCGGCGGTCCGGCGCCCACGGGGCGCCTGGTCAGGGAGCGCCGCGGCGGTCCGGCAACCCAGGCATCCCCGCGGTCAGGGAGCCGCCGCGGCGGTCCGGCAGCCCGGGGCACTCCCGGGTCAGGAGCCACCGTGGCGGTCCGGCGGCCCGGGGCCCCCCTCCCGGGTCAGGGAGCCGCTGCTCGGTGACCTGCCGCAGGCATGCCTGCGGCAGCTCCGCTGGAGCCGCGAGACCCGCGCAGGGGCGCGAAATGTCCCGGCGCCTAGGGCAGAAATCCTGTGCCGGCCCTGGGTGGGAGCACATGACTTATGAGGAGAGGTTGAGGAACTGAGAGTTTAGTTTGCAGAAGAAGAAAATGAGGGGGAATGATACTGCTTCACTACCTGAAAGGGGTTCCAAAGAAGGATGGATCTAGGCTGTTCTCAGTGGTAACAAATGACAGAACAAGGACAAATGGTCTCAAGTTGCAGTGGGGGAGGTCTAGGTTGGATATTAGGAAAAACTTTTTCACTCAGAGGGTGGTGAAGAACTGGAATGAGTTACCTAGGGAGGTGGTGGAATCTTCTTCCTTCAAGGTTTTTAAGGTCAGGCTTGACAAAGCCCTGGCTGGGATGATTTAGTGGGGGGTTGGTCCTGCTTTGAGCAGGGGGTTGGACTGGATGACCTCCTGAGGTCCCTTCCAACCCTGATATTCTATGATTCTATGATCTATGACTCCAGCTGAGTCCTGTCTTTTTTTCTACTTCAAGGGATACAGCACACAGTAGTCTAGAATATATCACTGGTATTTTAAAGTCATCCTTTTGAAGTCTTACGTGAGCATATGATGCTGACAACATTAGCAGGACCACATGTCTGATTCACATGTGATGTTCTGGGACAGTGCACAAGGTGGGATTCATTCCCTACACACTGGAATGTTTCACTCCAGACTGTCCCATTTCCTTCTCCAAACTGAGCTCCTCCCAGGATAGATATGGCTGTTCCACAGTTCAGTTCATTGCAGATAACGCTGGCAGTATTGAGACTGAAGTGAGAATCACAGACTGTAGACCATGTTTCTTTTCCATGTCTTACTTCAACACGTCCTGAGCAGACACTGTCCCCTCCAGAAAGTCGGGGTGTAATATGACCTGGATATATTGAGTGAGAATATTAGAACAATGTACAATGTGTATTATAATGCTAATTTCAATGTCACTAGCTGTGGAGTAATATGCAATTCAGCATGAATAAAAGAATAAAATTTGGTCCTGTACAATCTAAGGATACAGCTATATCATTAAAATGTACGCATTGAATCTATTATCATAATTAACATTATATTAAATCACAACCGGCTACTGCCATTTAGAAAATCAATATTTTTAAAATATTGTGTAACTATTACTTATTCACTGAGTGCTCCAAAGCATGCTAGACATCATTCACTCACATAAAAATTACAGTTTCTAGCCAGCATTGCTTCCAATTTAAAATATAGACAAAAACACAATGAATGGTACTAAAAACATGAGGAGGAGAATAGGGAAAGAGAAGAAAAATCATTGTTAATAGATGATTATAAGGATTTTTAAAAGTTGTTACATTCTGCTAAGTCTTGCATATGTATTCACACTCTGTATGTAAACAAAGATAGAAATGGATACATACATCATGAAGAATTTACACATACGTTGCACCCGCAAGTGGTAATGCCTGTAGTTCAGATTTCCTGCCACTTCCCATTGTAAAATCCGGTTTCACATTGTTTGGCAATGTTACCAAACTTTAACAATTTGCACTGAAATTGTCCATGTCAAGCGTATGCCTTTTTTTGCTTTGTTTTTGTTTTTAAAGACAGTTGAGCTGTTTACAAGAATGACATTAGACAACACTATGTTGTTTTTCCCAAATGATGAATTGCTTATAAAATTCTATTGAGAAGCTCTCGTCCTTCCTTACATTGGAGCAGGGACTTGCAGTTTGGAAGAGAGGTCACTCTGGTGTCAAGGAGGTGACTTTTGTTTTTTCTAATTAAAACCTGCACAAATCCGGCCAAGTTAGGTGCCTTTGAATAACTGCAATTCACGCATACTCTGTGGAGACCAGTCAGAGTTCAGTTGCTAAATTCTCTGAAGATTGCATACTGAACATACTCCAGCTCCTCACAGCTCCTATATGTGACCAGACTGTGCATCCTGGGGTCGCAGGGGCTTAGTAGGATTTTCCCTTCAATTGCTGTTCCAGGCTGAGGTGGTCTAAACACCAGAGCTGGGAGGGAGATGTCTCCCTTCTTGCCCCCTGCCTACTCCCAGGCAGCAAGAAGGGGAAAGCAGCTTCACTCAGAATGCAGAGGGTAAGTAATGTGGAGGTAGGCCTGAGGAGAGCGTAAGGAGAAGCAGAGGGAGAAGGAGATAGTAGCCAGAAGCTGGGGTGGGAAGCAATGGGAGACAGGGACTGGTGGTAGTGGTGGGAAGTGATTTCAATGGAAGTTTGGTCCCTAGGCACTTCTGAAAATTCCAATAGGTGCCTGTCTTCTTCTTTAGGCACCCCAATGCCTTTAAAATCTTGCCCTGTGTCTAGTAGCTCTAATTCCCTGATATGCACAGCCAGCCTCCTCCCCATGTCTGTCCCTGCCCCTCACCGCTGCACATTCCAGTCGGGACTCAGGACCTTGCGGGAAGGGGCAAATGGGAGAAGAAACGTGTGGAAGGGAGAGAGGGTTAGGGGTAACTTAGGAGACCAAGAGAAGTGGGGAGGCACAAGGGAACATTGGGGTTAGCAGAGTGAGGGGTGATGCTGCAGAGATGGAAACAGAGGGATCTTAAAAGGGAAAAGGAATGTCAGCAGGGGGTTGATGGGGAACCAGAAGTAGGAAGCCCATTGAAGAAATGATGTGATACAGATGTCCAGAAGAGGGAGAGCAGCCAGCTCCTGTATTCTGCTTTTTTATCTCCACCACTATCCTACGGCGAGGAAGGGATGTGATTATTGCTCTAGAGAGTGGGAAGTGGAGGAGTGAGAGGAACCAACCAGGGCACCCCCAGAACTTCCCCACGGCATGCACGGTCACTCCCTGTGGATCCACGCCCACTGCAGTTGCTAGCCCCATCACTTCACCCACTGAATGCTCAGCCCCCACCGTCTAACCTGGCCCATCCAGGTGCAGTGTCACTCCCTATCCCTAAGAAGGGGCAAAGGCAGTTGGATGCTGGTCATGGCTGGGCAGGTCCCAGGGAGGGAGTTCTAGCGCAGGACCTGCCCAATAGCAATGGTGAGGAGGAGCAGTGCTGGCCAGCCCACTGCCCAGAGTGCCCACTCAGGTCTGGCCCTGCTGCCCCCGCCAGGATAGAAGGCTGATGGGGCCAAACCTGAGTGGGGCAGCCTGACTGCTTTTCCTGACTGCTGCCAGTGTTACACACTAGCCATAACATGCATACAACTGTGGGCGCCTCTTCCACCAGCTGCCTCCTCCCTCCCTGTAACTCTCCTAAGTGCCTGCGTCCCTCTTCCTGCCCCTGCCCCAGATCTGCAGGGGAGCAGAGAACAGCCACAAGCGGCATGTCTCCTGGGCAGACAGAGCAGAACTAGCGACAGCCGATGCTCGGGATAGCAAACTGTCCAACAAAGAGGCCTCAGGCACCTGCACCATGGCCCTGGATCTCCTGGTGGGCTATGATTCCCCTCTGCCACTGACTGGAATTAAGAAAATGAACTGTAAAATTGCTGTAAAATGGGAGACACATAAAAATTGAAACACGACTGGAATAGTGAAAATTATTTACAAGTGACTGAGGATGTGAATTATACAAATGTCTCCCCAGTGTCCAGTAAGGTTAATAAGAATTACAGATTTCTATTTTTATTTCTCATTAGGGTCAGAGGAATGTGACACTCTAGATTAATTCCCTTTTCTCTCAGGAGGATTTTACCTTTAAGGCTGGATTTCTTACCTGAACAGGTGACTCCAGCAGGCTTATGATGACCACAGCTATGCACACCCCATCCACTGTGTCTGCACTCCAAGAGAGATGACTCAGTACCATCACAGGCAACTTCATCCAGCCAAACTGGCCCAGAACTGGACCCAAAATGAGCTTGATCATGGACACTAACAGCAGATCCACATCCCAACTGCCTACAGACAACTTCAGCATCTTCCATTTCCCAGACATCATCACACACCATCCCCCACTGATCCTTGTGTTTAACCTCCACTTTCCCAGCACATGGGCTGCCTCCATCCACCAGCCTCAGCTCCTCAGTAGCTCCTTCAAAAAGAGACATATTGTGGGGTTACTGGAGAGAGCATTGAGCCACATAGCCATCATTATTATTCATCTGAGAGAGAGAGAGATGCAAAGTAAATTCCAGAATTAAAGTTTCCCATGTATCCTTAATGTGTTTCCCTTGGGCATATGCATTATGATACACTCTTTAAATTATATGACTATTATTTACACAGGACCACTGCTCCTTACTTAGGCCTTGCATGATCTTGGAGAGAGGATCTCTTTGATTTTGGTCTCTTTGAATAACAAATATTTGAAGAAATGAAACTGGGGGGAAAAAGGAGGCTGATTCTTTTATTGTCGTGACAAATGTTTTGGTATTTTTTGTTTGAAACAATTGAATACCAACCCAGTGATCTGAGCTCCCTGCAGTAAAGACATTTTATTGTTACACCATGAGTCTAGAACGACCATCTCTGGTATTTTAGAGTCATCACTTTAATTCTTACCTGAGCACACTATGCTGACATCATTTGCATGTGAGCATGTCTCATTCAAATGTGAGACCCTGGGACAATAGAAGAGTTGTGACTCATTCCCTGCACACTGAAGTGTTTCATTCCAGACTGGCCCATCTCCTTCTTTAAAGTGAGCTCCTCCCAGGATCGATACCACTGCTCCACAGTTTAATTCACTACAGATAACACTGGCAGCTTTGAGATCGAAGTCAGCATCACAGACTGTAACCCATGTTTCTCCATGTTCTATCTCAACACGTCCTGAGCAGATACTCTCCCCTCCAATCAGCCGGGACTTAATATGGCCTAGAGAATCAATTAAGCCAGACAGTGAGACACTGACATTCTGCAGCATCTTATACACCTTGATCTGGAGAAATATTACTTTCAAATATTTTCACTGGAAACCATAAGACAACGCAGTGAGTGTGTTTCAATAATGCAGTGTCTTATATGCTTAAAATGCAGAGTTAGACAATATAATTTAAAAAACACAGTTGTTAACAGTGTTTTTAAACTAATACATTATTTTTGTTAATTAGTGTTTTATTACCATCCATTCTTCACTTTGAATTCACACACAGACACTATTACACAAACATTTTTAAAGTCAGGTTATGCTTGAAACACACAGGTCAGGACTTTTAGATATAAGTACCTAAATTTTGACTTATAAATTGATATTTAGGTACCCAAATACATGCTCTTATGTAGATGTCTTAATATGGATTTAGGAGACTAATTTTAGACACCTAAGGGCATGTCTACACTATGAAATTAGGTTGATTTTATAAAGATGATATTTAGCAACTGAGTTTTATAAAATCGACAGTGCATGTCCACATTAAGCACATTATGTCGGTAGAGTGTGTTCTCAATACCTTGGCTAGCATCGACTCGTGGAGTGGTGCACTATGGGTAGCTATCCCACAGTCCCTGCTGCCATTGGAATTCTGGGTTAAGCTCCCAATGCCTGATGGGGCAAAAACATTGTCGTGCTTTTGGGTATATGTCATCAGTCTCCCCTCCCTCCCTCTCTCCCTCCTTGAAAGCAACGGTAAACAATCAATTCATGCCTTTTTGCTTGGGTTATCCATGCAGATGCCATAACATGGGAAGCATGGATTCCACTCTGCTGTACACTGCTTTGCAAGCTTTGCAAACACCTCGTGCATTATCCTGCACTAGGTGCAAAGCCTAGTGAGGAGCTGCAGACAGATGTGCCTGAAGGCAAGGGATGTGGCAACTGGCATATCATGGTGGCATTGGGCATGTTGATACAGTGGAACACCAATTCTGGGCCTGGGAAACAAGCACAGACTGGTGGGACCACATAGTACTGCAGATCTGGGATGATGACCAGTGGCTGCGAAACTTTCGCATGCGTAAGGGCACTTTCATGGAACTTTGTGGGTTGCTTTCCCTCATCCTGAAGAGCAGGAATACCACGATGAGACCCACTCTGACAGCTGAAAAGTGCGTGGCGGTAGCCTGTGGAACTTGCAACTCCAGACAGCTATCGGTCAGTAGAGAATCAGTTCAGAGTGGGCAAATCTACTCTGGGGGCTGCTGTGATCCAAGTAGCCAGGGCAATCAATACCCTTCTGCTCAGAAGGGTAGTGACTCTGGGAAAGGTGCAGGTCATAGTGGATGACTTTGTTGCAATGGGGTCCCCTAAATGTGGTGGGGTGACAGACGGAACGCATATCCCTCGCTTGGCACCAGACCACTTTGCCAAGAGTACATAAACCACAAGGGGTACTTCTCAATGGTGCTGCAAACACTGCTGGATCACAAGGGCCGTCTCACCGACATCGATGTGGGATGGTCAGGAAAGGTGCATGACATGCGTATCTTTAGGAACTCTGGGCTGTTCGAGCAGTTGCAAGAAGGAACTTTCTTCTCAGACTGGACAATAACCGTTGGTGACATTGAAATGCCAATAGTTACCCTTGGGGACTGTAGCGAGGTGGTGGGATACCCCACAGCCTCGCCAAGGGACAGACCTCCCTAACACCAACGTGGGCGGAGCCACTGGGTCCTGCACCCGCCCCTCAGAGGTCACAGCACAGACCCGGAAGTATAAAAGCTCACCGGCACAGCTCAGTTGGGAACCAGCTGCCGGAGAAACCAGACGTCTGCGACCAAACTCCCTACTCCTCGCTCACTACCCCAAGGACCGGCCGAGCCTACCCCTTGCTCGCTACCCCGAGGAGGACTGGCCGAGCCTGCCCCTCCCCAGCTACCCCGAGAAGGACTGGCTGAGCCTGCCCCTCCCCAGCTACCCCGACGACTGGCTGAGCCTGCCCCTCCCCAGCTACCCCGAGAAGGACTGGCTGAGCCTGCCCCTCCCCAGCTACCCCAAGGACTGGCCAGCTGACTCCAAGCTACCTGAGATGGACTGACCTCCAGTACCGAGAAGGATCCAGCTGCATTTGCAGCTAAAACTCAGACGCTACCGTCTCCAGCTACCCGAGCTGGCGAAGCTGCTCCAGCTATCCTGGGACGGCTACTGCCCCTCCCCAACTACCCCGAGGACTGGCCAAGCCTGCCCCTCCCCACCTACCCAGAGGAGGAGCCAAGCCTGACTCTTGCCAGCTACCCCAAGAACTGGCCGAGCCTGCCCCTCCCCAGCTACCCCGAGGAGGAGTCGAGTCTGCCTCTTGCCAGCTACCCCGAGGAGCAGCTGAGCCTACCGTCCACTACTTACCCGGAGGAACCGATGGTGTTCAAGACTGCCGGCGATGCTACCACGACTCAGGTACCCTACGACGCGGAGTGTGGAAGTAGCCCGGGGACAGCCGACCCCAGTCTGGCTGCAACACTGCCAGAGCAGATGTCAGTGTGTTGCGGCCAGGATCCCCACTGACAGCAGTGAGTTTCTGCCACTGCTAGGGCCCCAGGCTGGGACGCAGTGGAGTGAGAGGGCCTGCGTCCCCCCTGCCACCTACTCCTTGAGTGGCAGACTCCCCCCCTTTCGACCTGGCCTGGAGAGGCTAGGACCTCCTGATATTGAACTGCTGACTCAGTTCCTGCTTAACGGTCTGAGCCTTTGACTATTTGCTGGCTGCCCTGCCCTGACCTAGGGCTTGGGCTGCTCTAGAACTCTTGGCTCAGCCCCAGATTAAAGGGTCTAAGCCCCTAACAGTGTGTTTGCTGTCCCCCACTAGCACAGAGCCCAGACTGACAGCGAGCTAGAAGAGGCGGTGGGATACCCCACAACCCCGCCGAGGGACGGGCCTCTGCCGGACATCTTTACACGTGGCAAGCCAGGCAGGAGTTCTTGCCTAGGATAGGGAGAGCGATCCCCCACAGCAGACATGGATTTGACCAAGCTCTTCACATTCCTGACAGAGAGCCAGGAGTGACAGCAGGCGGCCCAGTTGCAGCAGCAGCAGCAGCAGCAGCAGCAGGCTGCCCAGCTCCAGCAACAACAGCTTGTAGAGCAATTGGGAGCCCAGCAGCAGCAGCTGATCCAGGACCTGACGGTGCAGCACCAGGAGTTCCAGCAACAATGTTTGCAGCAGCTGGCATCGGCGCTGCCCTGCCCCATGGACCCCCAGTCAGGGGGCATGGACGGGGCTCCCCAACTCACCCCGCCCGTAAGACTGACCAAGACGGGTTCGCTAGATGACCCTGAAGCCTTTTTGGTGACATTCGAAAGAATGGTGCATGTTGCCAGCTGGGCACCAGACCAGTGGGCCACCCTCCTGGCCCCATACTTGACAGGGATGGCCCAAACTGTGTACCGGGGTTTATCCATTGAGGATGCCAGGGACTATACCCAAGTGAAGGCGGCGATTTTGGATGCCTTAGACATCAGCCCAGAAACCTTCCGGCAGCGGTTCCGGAGTCTGACTTACGACGCGGGTGCCCGCCCCCGGTTGGTGGCTCAAGAGCAGAGAGACCTATGTAAGTGGTGGCTACAGCCCAACAGGCTGAACCTCAACGAGCTCACTAAGCAAATCATCTTGGAGCAGTTACTCCACATACTCCCGTCACGGGGAAGGGCTTGGGTCCTCGGTCACCAGCCCCCAATGGTAGCGGCCACCATCACCCTCATGGAGGGCTTCCTGGCGGCGGAAATCCTGGTCGGGCTGCTTACGCTGGGCCACCCTCCAGGGCTCAAGCGCCCCAACCCCGAAAGACAGATGAGCACCCGGGTCGAACCACGGAATCCCCTGCGGAGTCAGGAGCCCCGGTATAGACGTCCTGAGTGTCCCCCTCGGCAAACCCTTACGGGACCCGAGACCGGGACTGGCCGCGCCCCGCGGAGTCCTCCTACGAGACAGAGGGGAGGTTTGGCCAGGCCCGAACAACTCAAAATTGAGCCCTGTTTCTCCTGTGGGAAGCATGGACACCTCCAACGGGACTGCACTGAGATGGACTGCAACTTTGGGCACATTTGCACCAGAGAAAAAAGTGCCCGACCGCCGCAGGCTGCCAAAGTCACCATCCCCGTAGTTGTCGGGGACTGCCAGACACGGGCCCTGGTTGACTCTGGCTGTGGTCAGACGCTAGTCCGCCAAAGCCTAGGCTTCCTGGAAGACCCTCGACTGGGAACCATCCAGTTGCAGTGCATACATGGCAACGTTTGACCCTATGCCAGTGCCCAATTCCCACTTACCGTGGATGGAGTCACACAAACCATGGTGGTCAGCCTGGCCCCACAATTCACCTACCCCGTGATCTTGGGGCATGACTGGCCAGAGTTTCCGAGTGTCCTGGGGTCACATGTGCAGGAAAGCCCTGAGGTCACCCCAGCATTAAAAGGGGACTGCTGCAAGAACCCCACAGAGGGGGCTGAAGAGGCGGGGCCTGGGAGCCAGGAAGGCGTGTCGGAAGACCCCCCCACTAACGTCTGCAGATGTCCCCAAAATCAACACGGATTTCTGCCGGGACCAGAGGGAGGACCCCACCCTGGGTCGGGCATATGAGCAGTTGGCGGTGGTAGACAGCACTCTGATTGGTCCGGCCCAGGCCAAAGTATGGCCCCTTTTCGAGCTACGATGCGACTGCCTCTATCGGGTGGATCGAGATTCCCACACCAGCGAGGTCCAGACACAACTGTTGGTACCTCGGTGCCAGCGACGAGCAGTGATGAGACTCGCCCACGACGTCCCAGCGGCCAGGCACTTGGGCCAGGAAAAGACCCTCGCCCGAATTCTGTCCCAGTTTTTCTGGCCCGGGGTGCACCAGGAGGTGCAGAACTATTGTAGCTCCTGTCCGGAGTGCCAGCTGGCCACTCCCTCGTGGACAGCCCCGGCCCCCCTAATCCCCATGCCCATTATGGAAACCTCATTTGAGCAGGTGGCAATGGATTTGGTGGGCCACCCCAGAAGAAGCCGAGCCGGGTTTCTTTACATCCTGGTCATTGTGGACTACGCTACCCGCTTCCCCGAAGCTGTCCCATTCCGGAGCATCACCACCAAGACCATTGAGGATGAACTCATCAAGGTCTTTGCTCGTGTGGGCCTGCCCTGGGAGATCCTCACCGACCAGGGCACCAACTTCACCTCCCGGTTGCTGCGGCAGGTGTGTAGACTCCTCGGGATTAAGCAGCTATGCACCTCCATGTACCACCCACAAACCGATGGCCTGGTGGAGCGGTTCAACCGCACCCTGAAAGACATGCTGCGCAAGTTCTCCCCAGAAGACCTGCGTCGATGGGACCAGCTGATCCCACCATTGCTCCTGGCTATCCGTGAAGTACCCCAAGCCTCCACCAAATTCTCCCCCTTCGAGCTATTGTATAGCTGTTGCCTGAGGGGACTCCTGGACCTCATGAGGGAGACCTGGGAGCAGGCCCCATCACCCACTCAGGGCCTTCTGCAGTATGTCCTCCAGCTTCAGGGGCATCTCGCCCAAGCTGGGATTCTAGCTTGAGAGAATTTGAAGGCAGCGCAGGAAGCTCAGGCCCACACATATAACTGGGAGGCCCGAACTCGTGAGTTTCAACTCGGCGACCGGGTTCTGCTTCTCTTGCCCTCCAGCAAGTCAAAACTATTGGCCCGGTGGCAGCGGCCATATGAGGTGATTCGGAAGTTCAGGGCGGTCACCTATGAGATTAATCAACCAGACTGCCGGAAGAAGACCCAGTGGTATCATGTCAACCTCCTGAAGCCCTGGCGAGAACGACAAGGCCTCCTAATTAATCCCTGTCACCCAGAGCCCAAATTAGGACCCCAGGTTACCCCGACTGAAGACGCCACGATGCCTCAGCTTGGAGAATCACTAACTGAGAAGCAACGCAGACAGACCGGGTGCCTCCTGCAGGCATTCCGTGGGACATTCACTGCCCAGCTGGGCTATACGACCCTCGTATACCATACCATTCAGACGGAACCGGGGGTGGTAATCCGAGAGGCCCTTACCCTATCGTATGCGGCAGGTCGTCGAAGAGGAAGTCCAGGCGATGCTAGAGCTGGGCGTTATTGAACCATCGCAAAGCGAGTGGCACAGCCCAGTAGTCCTGGTACCCAAATCGGATGGCACCCGGTGCTTTTGCATTGATTTCCGTCGTGTCAATTCCATCTTGATGTTTGACGCATACCTGATGCCTCGGGTAGATGAGCTGCTGGACCCTCTTTCTCACGACCCTCGATCTAAGCAAAGGATACTGGCAGATTCCCTCGACCCTGCTTGGCAGGAGAAGACAGCATTTGCCACGGCCACAGGCCTCTACTAGTTCACGCGGATGCCCTACGGTCTCCATGGTGCCCCCGCAACATTCCAGCGGCTCATAGATTGCCCCCTTCATCCTCATCAAGGGTAGGTGGCCATGTACCTCAACGATGTCATCATTTATAGCGACCATTGGGAGAACCACCTGGAGCGGGTAGCAGCTGTGCTGAGGTCCCTACAAGGCGCAGGATGAACTGCCAAACCGAAGAAATGCCGTATCGGGTGGCAGGAGACCACCTACCTGGGTACACTATTGGAAGGGGACAAGTGAGACCGCTTGTGGGAAAGGTCCAAGCCCTAGTGGCACGCCCACCCCCCACTACGAAACATCACGTTCGCCAGTTCCTCAGACTTGTGGGCTACTACCGGAGATTCATCCCCGACTTCACCTCCATCGCAGCCCCTTTAACAAGACTCTTGACCAAAAGCAGTCCCAGATGGATCGAGTGGACCCCGAAGTGTGACCGTGACTTCCGGGCCCTCAAAGACTGTCTCTGCTGCGAACCTGTCCTGTACAGCCCTGACTTTACCCTACGGTTCATCCTCCAAACAGATGCCTCGGAGGTCGGACTGGGGTTGGTCCTGTCTCAGGAGATGGATGGGGAGGAACACCCAGTTATATACCTCAGTCAGAAATTATTTCCACGAGAACGGCACTACGCTGTAATCGAGAAGGAGGCCTTGGCAGTAAAATGAGCCTGTGACGCCCTGCGTTATTACATCCTGCGGGCCCCCTTCATACTAGTCATTGACCACGCTGCCCTTTAATAAGAAATAATAATATGCGCCTAATGCGGTGGTACCTGGCACTACAGCCCTATGCTTTTACCATATGCCATAGGGACGGTAAGGACCACGCAAACGTGGATTTGTTATCCCGCCTGGGAGAGTTGGACAGGTCTGGCCCCGATGGATGGGAGCCAGCCTTGAGGGGGAGTGTGTGTAGCGAGGCGGTGGGATACCCCACAGCCCTGCCGAGGGACGGGCCTTCCCTAACACCAACGTGGGTGGAGTCACTGCGTCCTGTGCCCGCCCCTCAGAGGTCACGGCGCAGACCCGGAAGTATAAAAGCTTTCCGGCAGAGCTCAGCGGAGAACCAGCCGCCGCAGAGACCAGACGTCTGCGACCGAGCTCCTGCTGGGGAGACAGCAGAAGGCTGCAGCCAGCCTAAGGTCGCAGGGGGCCAGCCGAGCCTACCGCTCGCTCTTTACCCTGTGGAGGACTGGCCAACCCTACCCTGCTCCAGCTACCCCGAGGACTGGCTGAGCCTGCCCCTCCCCAGCTACCCCGAGGAGGAGTCGAGCCTGCCTCTTGCCAGCTATCCCGAGGAGCAGCTGAGCCTACCGTCCGCTACTTACCCGGAGGAACCGATGGTGTTCGAGACTGCCGGCGATGCTACCACGACTCAGGTAGCCTATGAGGGGGAGTGTGGAAGTAGCCCGGGGACAGCCGACCCCAGTCTGGCGGCAGCACTGCCAGAGCAGATGTCAGTGGGTTGCAGCCAGGATCCCCACTAACAGCAGCGAGTTTCTGCCGCTGCTAGGGCCCCGGGCTGGGACGCAGTGGAGTGGGAGGGCCTGTGTCCCCTCTGCCACCCACTCCTTGGGGTGGGAGACTCCCCATTTCGCCCTGGCCTGGAGAGGCTAGGACCTCCTGATATTGGAACTATTGACTCAGTCCCTGCTTAAAGGCCTGAGCCTTTGACTATTTGCTTGCTGCCCCGCCCTGACCTAAGGCCTGGGCTATTATTGAACTACTGACTCAACCTCTGCCTAAGGGCCTGAGTCTCTCACTGTTTGGGTGCGGCCCTGCCCTGACTTAGGGCCTGGGCTGCTCTAGAACTCTTGGCTCAGCCACAGCTTAAAGGGTCTGAGCCCCTAACCATGTGTTTGCTGTCCCCCACCAGCACAGAGCCCAGACTGACAGTGAGCTAGAAAAGGCGGTGAGATAGCCCACAACCCTGCCGAGGGATGGGCCTCGGTCGGACACCTTTATAGGGACCCAACCTACCCCTTAATGCCATGGCTCATGAAGCCATACACAGGCAGCCTGGACTCATAGACTCTAAGGTCAGAAGGGACCATTATGATTATCTAGTCTGACCTCCTGCACAAAGCAGGCCACAGAACCCTACCCATCCACTTCTATAACAAACCCCTAACCTATGTCTGAGTTATTGAAGTCTTCAAATTGTGGTTTGAAGACCTCAAGTGGCAGATTAACCTCCAGCAAAGTGACCGTGCCCCATGCGTGCAGAGAAAACAAAAAAGCTCCAGGGCCCTCTGCAGTCTGCCCTGGAGAATTCTTTCTGGCCCCAAATAATGGCAATCAGTTAACCCTGAGCATGTGGGCAAGACTCACAGCCAGCACCCAGGAAAGAATTCCCTGAGGTAATTCAGATCCCAACCTACCTAATATCCATCACAGACATGAGGCATACTTACCTGCTGATAATCAAAGATCATCTGCCAAAATTAATTGCCAAAATAAGCTATCGCATCACATTATACCCTCCATAAACTTATCAAGCTTAGTCTTGAAGCCAGATATGTTTTTTGCCCGCACTACTCCCCTTGAAGGCTGTTACAGAAACTTCATCCTCTAATGGTAAAACCTTCGTTAATTTCAAGTCTAAACTTCCTAGTGTCCAGTTTATATCATTTGTTCTTGTGTCTACATTGGTACTAAGCTTAAATATTCCTCTCCCTCTCTAATATTATCCCTCTGATATATTTATAAAGAGCAAAGCATATCCCCCTCAATCTTCTTTTGGTTAGCTAAACAAGCCAACCTCTTTGAGTCTCCTTTCATAAGACAAGGTTTTCCATTCTCGATCGTCTAGTAGCCCATCTCTGGAACTTGTTCCAGTTTGAATTCATCCTTAAATATGGAGACCAGAACTGCAAAACAGTTTCCAGATGAGGTCTCACCAGTGCCTTATATATGGTAAACACCTCCTTATATTTGCTGAAATACCTTGCTATGCATCCTAAAACCGCATTCGCCTTTTAAAACGGCCATATCACATTGGCAGCTCATTCATCTGTGCATCAACCATTACTCCCGAGGTTGCTTCTCCTCTCTGTTTACTTCCCTACTGAGTGTCCCCCAATAATAATAAAATCTTTATTATTATCCCTAAATGCATGGCCTTGCACTTTTCCACTATTATATTTCATCCTATTACTATTACTCCAGTTTACAAGGTCATCAGATCTTCCTGTATAATATCTCAGTCCTTTTCTGTGTTAGCAATCCCGCCACTTTGTGTCACGCAAAACTTTATTAGCACATTCCCACTTTTTGTGCAAGTCAGTAATAAAAAGTTAAATAAGATTGGTCCCTAAAACTGATACTTGAGGAACTCCACTAGTAACCTCCTTCCAGCCTGACACTCATCTTTCAGTACGAATCCGTCATAGTCTTCCCTTTAACCAGTTCCTTATCTACCTTTCAATTTTCATATTGTCTCATCTTTTCCAATTTAACTAAACAGTTCCAGTGGAAACCGTGTCAACGCCTTACGAAATCGAGGTAAATAGATCTAACCGCATTTCCTTTGTCTAGTATTCTGCACCTTTCTCAAAGAAGCAACAATCAGGTTGGTTTGGCACAGATCTTACCTTTTCTAAAACCATGTTGTATTTGTCCCAGTTACCATTGACCTCAAATTCCTTAACTACTTTCTTCTTCAATATTTTCCAGAACCTTCACATACACAAATGTCAAAACTAACGTCTGTCGTTACCGATCACTTTTTTCCCTTTCCTTAAAAATAAGAACTATGTTAGCAAATTCTCCAGTCGTACGGTACAACCCCTGAATTTACCAATTCATTAAAAATTCCTTGCAATGGGCTTAGCAATTTCATGTGCCAGTTCCTTTAATATTCTTTTTGGATGAAGATTATCTTGGGCTCTCATTTTTGTCCCATTTAAGCTGTTTTGAGTTTGGTCTTCTACCTTGGATGTGTAATATCTACCTCCTATCCTCATTCCATTTGTCATCCTTCCATTATCCCAGCTCCTCTTACTCTTATTAGCCTGAGGCGTATTTTTAGATTTGGCATGCCTAAATATCTTAACCTCCATTTCATCTAGTGTTTACCGTCCTTCGTCTTTTTGTTTTCTTTCTTATTTATGTGGTTGACCTTTTTTACTTTGGTTTTTCCTTTGCAAGGTCCAACTCTCATAGCTTTTAGCCTTTCTACTTTATCCCTCATGTTGCGCTACTAAGGTAGCTTTCCTTGCTATCGCCTTCTTCCTCCTTGGGCTTTCTGCTTTTTCTTTCCGTCTTCTGGCTTGCTCATTTTCACTGTTACTCCCCTGCTGTTTTTTCCCCTTTTTGGGATGCAAGCTTCTGAATAGTTTCTGCAACTTTGACTGAAGTAATTCCAGGTCCTCCGCATTTAGATCCTATCAATTTTTCAGTCATCCCACCTCCCTGCTAATTTCTTAATTTTTAAAGTTAGCCCTTGGAGTCAAAAACCCTATCCCAGATCTATTTTTTTTGTTTATCTTTCCATCTAGTTCGATACTGAATTAGCTCATGATCACTCAACCTCAAGGTTTGGTCCCCTATCAATATCACTCTTGCTATGAGGTTCACTACTCACTAAACAAATCTTATGGGCTCCCTCCTGTGGTTCTTCAACTACTCGTGAAGAAATCCCAGTATCACATCAGAAAAATCTGAGCCTATTATTCGCAGCACTGTCTCCAGTCTATATCTTGCGGAGTTAAAGTCTCCCATGATAACACAATTCCCATTAGTGTTATTTTCATTAACTTAAGAGTCTACCATATCAGATCAGATCCCGGTGAACTGTAGCACACCCAACCACTATCTCAGGGGAGCTCTTAGAGCTTCTTTCCCATGTGATTTTTTCCCAGATAGACTCCGTCTTATCCATTCCATCACTTTCTTATTTCTTTATAGTTACCTCATCAATGAATACAATGCACTTACCACTTGCCTTTATTTTCTGTCTTTCCCTAACAGCACGTAGCCTTCATATGTACTCCAGTAGACTAACTATCCACCATGTTCTCTGTTATCCCTATAATATCCTGTTCAACTTCCTGCAAGTACTTCAGTTTGCCTCCATTTTGTTACTAGGCTCCTCGCATTAAGTGTACAGACATCTTAATTTTTGCCATTTGGCTTCACTGACATTCTTTACCTCCGTTAGAACAATAGACCTTCTACCCATATGCACCTATTAGACCTGGTATCCTACCTAGCCTTCGTCCTTATGTCAATCTTCTGCCCATGGCTGTATCCTCTCTTACTTTCCTTTCTTCCCTCTCAGTGTTAAATTCCGGCATGGATATTACCTGGACATCTCCCAACCACCTCCCCCAGATTCCTAGTTTAAAGCTCTCTTAATCAGTTGGGTGAGCCTCCATCCTAGAAGTCTATTTCCCTCCTTACTCAGGTGAAGTCCATCCCGAGAGAACAGTCCTCTGTCCATGAATGCTTCCCAGTGGCCATACATCCCAAAGGTCTCCTTATAGCAGCACTGCCTGAGCCATGTGTTGATCGCCATAATCTTGTCACACCTTTGTTGTGTATAGTCAGGAGCTGTTCAACTATAGGCTGAGCAAGTGCAGAATGGTGGTGGAATGTGCATTTGGCCTTCTAAAGGGCACAGTTTACTGAGTAGGTTAGACCTCAGTGAAAGCAATATTCCCATTGCTTATTGCTGCTTGTGGTGTGCTCCATAACATCTGTGAGAGTAAGGGGGAGACGTTCTGGCAGAATGAGGGGTCGAGACAGATCACCTGGTGGCCAGTTTTGAGCAGCCAGATACCAAGGCAATTAGAAGAGCACATTGAGGCATGCAGCACATCAGGGGGCTTTGAAATAGAGGTTTTTTTCAGGCAATTGTGTGATATGTGTGTTTGTCATTGATGCAAAACCACCCCTGTTGGTGAATGTACTTCCCTGTAAACCAATCCCTGCTCTGACCACAGCTCATAATAAAGTTCATAAAAAAACCTGAGATCACAGGCACCGCTGAATAGTAAAGGAAGCCCGGGTGTACAAAGCGTCTGATAACATGGTGGGGGAAGGAGGCAAGGACAAGGTCACATAGCTTATTCTAGCCACATAAATAAATTAAAGCTGCTTGCATAGCAGCCTTCTGCTGCTTGAACCATCCCCTGGAGCTGAGTGGCAGGGTGCCCGGAGCCTTCTCGACCCCACATTCTCGGATGTCTGGGTGAGGAGGATACAGGACAGGCGGTTCATCAGTGGCTGCAGCGGGGCTCTGTAGTCCAGCTGCCTTTTCTGCATCTTCACCAGCCTCCTCGTCATGTCTGTTTGCTGCCCCATCAGCCTTAATATCTCATCCTATGTGTTACGATCATGCTCACTGCGTGCTCTCCTGGCCTCTGACACCATACACCTGCATGCATTAAGCTGTGCCCTATCAGTGCGGGAGGACTGCATGAGCTCTGCAAACATGGCATTGCAAGTGTGCTTTTGCACCTTCTAATCTGCGATAACCCCAGCAATGGAGTTGATGCAGGGAGCACAGACACATTTTCAGCTGCAGTGGGGGAAAGAGCAAAGGTAGACTTTACAGAAGATACGTTGTTGAGAACACAAGGTTGACTCTTTTACAGCGAATGAAGCACTTCGCCCCAGACAGCACATCTGTTTTAGGTACAAGGTCTCATTTTGCCTTTAAATTGAGCACCTACAAGTATTGTGTCACAGTACACATGTCTGGGCAACAGAATTTGGTTTGCAGGCAGCCATGGTAAGTGAAGGGTAGGTGGGGTTTTCTGCTTCAGCATTGATAACGTGGGAATGGTTGCAAACTGCAGAGCCCTCCTTCCCCACAGCAACCAATGCTGCTTGTGTTTGCAGTTGAAAAGGAGGGGCTGCGGTTTTGGGGTGGATGTGCACAACATGCACTGTCAGCATGGGACCCTCACACACAAAGCTTGGCTGTTCTCCGGGATGATCCCTTTTAGCAAAATACAAACAGCCTGGCATATCTGGGGTCATAATGTGTCCGGGGTCAGCACATAGCGGGGATTACTCTTCCCTTATTAAACTTCCACTATTTCAACCAGGTGACATGAGTGATATCAGTCTCCTGAGGTTAAGACAGCAAGATAAGGAGTCCGTACTGCAGGAATGTGCCAAAACCCAGGACCCTTTGCTGCTATGCTTTGTGCTGCAATGATTCCAGACTACTGGCTTGGCATGGTAAAGTGTCCTGCAGTGGAGGATAGAATAAGGCAGCCTTCCCCAGAAACCTTCTGCAAAGGCTTTCAGAGTACCTCCAGGAGATTTTCATGGAGATGTCCCTGGAGGATTCCCACTCCATTCACAGACACTTAACCAGACTTTTCTGTTAGCTGTACTGGCCATGAATGCATCCCAATTGTTCAGGGCAGATCAAACATTAAACATAATCACATTTAACCCTTGCAGCATCATTATAAATGTGTACTCACCAGAGGTGCCTCTCCACCATCAGGCTCCAGGAACGATAGGGGGTTGGTCTAGATGACCTTCTGAGGTCCCTTCCAACCCTGATATTCTATGATTCTATGATTCAAGCTGGGCCTTAAAAACCTCCCCCGATCACCACAAGTTTTCAAAGATAATGGTCAGTGGCTCTGAATCATATCAGCTAACTTCCTCAGCACCCTTGGATGAATTAGATCTGGCCCCATGGACTTGTAAATGTCCAGTTTTTCTAAATAGTCCTTAACCTGTTCTTTCACCACTGAGGGCTGCTCACTTCCTCCCCATACCGTGCTGCCCAGTGCAGCAGTCTGGGAGTTGACCTTGTCTGTGAAGACCAAGGCAAAAAAAGCATTGAGTACTTCAGCTTTTTCCACATCATCTGTCACTAGGTCACCTCCCTCATTCAGTAAGGGTCTCACGCTTTCCCTGACCTTCTTCTTGTTGCTAACATACTTGTAGAAACCCTTCTTGTTACCCTTCACATCCCTTGTTAGCTGCAACTCCAGTTGTGCCTTCACCTTCCTGATTACACCCCAGGCATGCCCGAGCAATGTTTTTATACTCCTCCCTAGTCATCTATCCAAATTTCCACTTCTTGTAAGCTTCCAGACCAGACTAACTCCCTTTGAGGGACAGGGGTTAGGACACGCGTCTCTCCTTAGCATCTAGTCTTGGCTAGCGTAGGCAGCTTCTCACTAAATATGCTGGCTTTTGTGAACCCCATTCTGAGGCATCTGACTTTCCCCATGCATTGTACAGGGAACCTGTGTGCCTAAAAATCAGACTTTTTGAATTCCACTGGGTGATGAAGTATAACACCTAAATCTCCTTAGCGACACTAACGCTCAGGCTCCTTTAGGGCCATTTACACCCTATTTTTGAAAATGCCAAGCATATCCAAAAGGCAGCTGATGTCTAGCTGCCAAAGCTTCTAATTTCAGCTGTACAAACTACTGAAAATTCTTACCATGTTGCATTAAAATAAAACAAAATGAGAAGTGGCGATGAGAGAGATTTAAAAACAAATGTACAGCTTGGAGAGGGTGATGGGGCAGAGAAAGAAACCAATCTCTTGGTTAAAGAGAAGGGGGAAAAAAGACAGAAATATGGAAATTTTCCAGTTAAAAAAAAGAATTTCAAACTTACATAGAAAGACTCAAGCACTAATTTCACATAAATGCTAGTTAAGATAGTGGAGAGAAAACCATTTTTGTAATACTGATGGGAAAGGTAATATTTACAATGCTTTAAAAAAAACCACTTTTTTCCCTCAGGAATCAGGTGAGATGCAATAGAAGGACTTAATAGAGGTGATTATAAAAGAATAATACATTTCACTCTTCATACAAAAGGCTTCATCCTGGAAGTAGCCGAGGATACAACTTTGGGCTGGATTCTCCTCCAATTGAAAGTGGTGGGAATTTTGCTATTGACTTTAATGGGACAAGGATTGAGCTCTTGAGTGTTTAAGGAAAAATGCTCTACCTTTTGTGAAACACCTCTGCCCATTTGTCATGGGAAGGAAGGAAAACGTAATCCACTGTCCAAGAAGACTCAAGATGACACAAGCAAATAGGGTGACCAGATGAGAGGGAGAAAATATCGGGACACATAGGGAGGGGGGTCCACTGGCGGAGCAAAACAAGACAAATGGGGCTGGCAGAGCAGCGAGTAGGAGGGCGAAAAGGTGAGTGCTGCTGGTGGAGCAGTGAGGGGAAAAAAAAATAAAAATGGTGAGTGCTGCAAGTGGAACGAAATATCAGGACAAATTGCCTCCCGACCAAAGATCAGTCGGGATGCTGGACAAAGACCTAAATATTGGGACAGTCCCGATTTTATTGGGCCATCTAGTCACCCTATAAGCAAATCAGATAGCTGTGTGTGCCATTGCTTTGGAAACAATGCCTTGAGTAAAGCTGTTTCTCCAGCAGGGAGCAGTAAGAGGAGCTGTGCTGTCCATCCCTGAAACACCCACATAACAGTTCAGAGAAGAACCCGCTGACAATCAAATCACCAATACTGAGAGGAATTAACACCATTTGGCTAGGGAGAGGTCTACCTCAGGATCTCTGCCTTCTTACGAAGGGCTCCTTCATGCCAAGACTGCAATTTGCATAATTCAGAACCTTTACAAATCACAGCAGTCACGCCAGGATTTCCTCATTAGCCAGTGATATGAATAACAACGGTTACAGGAGTTAATCCAGATTGTGTTCATTTCTCCCTCAGGCCACAGCAATGTGATACACACATGGTGGTGGGTGAATGGCTGGCTTGGGAAGGCAAACCCCAGCCCCGCCCCTTCTGCCCAAGTCCACATCCCTTCCACACCCACCAGAGCCCAGCCTCACTGTGGCCACTGGCCCCTGCCCTGTGCCCCCAAACCCCCTCCCCATTATGGCCCCTGCCCACGGCTAGCACTTCCCCCTCCCCCCAGCAGCACCAGACAGCTGTATGGCCCCAGCTCCCCCTCAGCCCCCAGAGCAGCCGGGCAGCCACACCACAGCTCCAGCCTTTCCACATGGCTCTGACCCCTGGAGAACCTGGCATCCATGCTGCTGCCCCAGCCTCCCCGGCCGGCCAGAGCATGGTCGGGGTCACCCCTGTTATTTTGGGAAGGCACTGTACAGGGAGCCTGGGAAGGCAATGCCTTCGCTTGCCTATGTTATCCGCCGCCCATGGATACACATCATTTTGCCTTGAGGGAGTCGGATGGCTGATTTCTTACCGGAACAGAGCACTCCAGCAGGATAAGGGCAAGATTTCAATTCCCATCCTCCATGTTTGCAGTCCCAGAGAGCTGACTCGTTACCATGACAAATAACTTCTGTGAGCCAAGTCAGTCCAGAATGTTCTCCAAAAATTAAAGCTTCAGACGTGGCAACAGCAGATCCACATCCCAGCTGTTTACAAATGACTGAATGATACTGCCGCTCTGTTTCATCATCATCACACACCATCCCCCACTGATCCTGGTGTTTAACCTCCACTCTCCCAGCACAGGGGCTGTCTCCATCCACCAGCCTCAGGACATCAGCACCTTCAGACAGACACAGAACATGGTTGCAAGAGAGAGGATCCTTATTGTTGTCAGTTATCCCATCTGGCTCTGTCAATATCATGAATCAAATCCCAGAGTGGGCTTCATCTCCCTTCTCCCAGTCATATTCCTCACAATAATCAGACAATGGAAGGCAGGGGTCAGCAGCATGGTAAAAATTGAGGTCTGTGGTAATTTTTAAAAAAATTGAAAGACTAAATGACAATCTCCCACAGAATGTCTGTCACTAAGTACGGTAATTTTGTCAAGCGTCTGTCACACAGTTTAGTGTGCCAACCCCTGGTGGAAGGTGTTGCCTTCACAAATCTCACTCATCTTCTCCTGTACCATCCAGCTGGGCTGTTGCATATGAGCATAGTCACAGCTGAAAGATACACAGCAATGTTCCTGGCAGCTCTCAAGAGACCCTTCACTAGATCCAATTCCTCCAGACACCAAGTACCTTCCTTTCCCTCCAAATCACTGGAAAACATTCTCATTGGGAACTAGCAAATCTCCCTTTTACCTGAGCGCCTGCGGTTACCCACTGCATCAGCCACACCCACCAGCTGTTGAATCGCTTGCTTTGCACAGAACTCCCCAGCAAGGGGGCATTTCAGAAAAAATAAGAGGTGCGGGAGTTATGTCAGCTTTAGACCTTTATATGGGATAGTCTATCCTGCAAAAGCTGGGTGGTGCTGGAAGACATTATGGGACATATATGAAAAGTTGAGGGGGGCAACTGCTCCACTTGCAAATGGTGCCCCTACTCCCCAGCCTGCCTGTTTCCCTTACCACTCTCCCCTAATCAGTGCCATGCATAACCTCTCTTCCTCTTCTGCCCCCACCCATCCCTCCTGTACCCAGTCAGTGGAGCCCCGCTCCTCCCTCATACCCACTGCTGCCCCTTTCCCTCTCCAGTCATTGCCCAGAGAGTAGGGTGACTACATTTTCAAAGTGACAGACATTTGACTCAGGCTAGGAGGCTGCGAAGTTTCCCACAGGATGATTTAGTGTGAGTCAGAGAGGAGCATACAGGAAGAATTTGGCAGTTGGGGAAAGAGTTGGAGTGAGAAAAACCAGCCAAAGGCATCCCTCCTGTAAGGCCAGACTCTCTTCCCCCAGTCTGCCCCTTTTCAGTTTCTCGGGGAGTGCAGAGTGGCCAGAGTCTGGTGCTAACTGCCCTGCTCAGAATTCTCCCAGAGAGGAAGAGCTCTTAGCTGCTGTAAAGCCAGTGTACCTGGTTCCTTCACCAACTCTTGGTGCAGGGAGCACATAGGGGATGGAAGGGGCCTGCTGGAGTACAGATACACACTGCCATTTCCCAGGTGGTCTAAGTCAGAGCAGTCCCTAGGCCTTCCTCATTCTTCTGTCTTGTACTGAGAAGAGAATCTGGCCCTAATGCTTTTACTTGAGTGGTAATTAGTTCTGGAGTCATTGGTTTTGCTAATAAACAGCTCCGGCCTCACAGTGCTCCAGGGGCAAGAGATTTTGTACAATATGCATAATCTGTCAGTGAGAACTAATTATTGAAGTATATAAACTTTCTCCCTGATACTCATCTACAGGAGACAGACACAACTTTAGTTTAGTTTTCTTTCTATGAGAAAACAGTTCTTACTTTTTACACCATTCGTGACTGAAAGCAAAAAAATCACTAAAACCTATTGGACTCCATATTACAATCCTTTAGGGTCAGTTTGTCTCAGTTCTATGTGTGAACTAAAGCAGGTACTTACCTATGGTGGAGTGAAAAGAAAGGAGAAGCCAAAGTAACTGAATAGAGAGAAGTTCCTTCATTGTCACCCTGATCCGTCTTCCTCCGACACTGCACTGGTTGCATCTAACCCCCCTGCCAAGACTTATCTGTGTTTGAGATGTGACCACAAAGAAGTGGAAGGGAAATATATAGATTCAGCTGCTGGTGTCAAGGGCAGGAAAAAACAAACTAGAACTTCTGAAAACTCACACCCAGGGCGTGGGGGTCAACTGTAGCCGAACACACATCACAGAATCACAGCCTTTTTTGGCAGTTGGGATCAGCTATATCAGAAAAGAAGAAGCGAAGACCAGTAGTGGAAACACAGTTTCTTAAGATTTCCTGTATGGCACATGTCAATCAATTATAGTAGGTGCCCTCAGAGGTGGAAGAAATTCTTCAATTACACTTTCTAAGCTGTGAACATTACCGATGGTGGGGACTCTGCTTTGGCTGTTATAATCAAAGATGATACAGCTGATTTGTCTTGGTGCATTTTTTCCATTCTTTTAACATGGTTAAAAAACAGTGTAGACAAATGCTACCCCATTCATAACTGATATTGTGGCAACTGTCCCATTTGACAGTTTTGGAAGAGAACATTTCAATTTTTCATTTAGAAATTAAATGTATTTCATATTTTTTTAAAGTCTAAATTGGAGCAAAATGTTTTGATTTTATCAGAATGAAACATTTTGCTTGACCCAAAATGATTTTCCCGCCAGAATTTTGTTTTGTGGGAAATGTTGAATTCTTTGGGTTTTAATAGTTTTTGTTCAAAATTGCAGGATGTCTTGCAAAATGGAACAATCCAACTTTCATTCCTAAGTCATTTGCTGTCTATACTGTTTAACATTGTATCCAGTGTTTCTGTCCTCCCAGCCCTTATCTTCAAAACATGCCATCTGCAGGACGCCAGTTGGCAGGCGCTGAAATCTAATCTGGCTGCCCATGTCTTGCTGCAGCTGCCCTGCATTAATTAGTATTTATTTATTTCCTAGAGACTTCCTTTAGCGTTAAAGCAGCAAAGAGTCCTGTGGCACCTTATAGACTAACAGACGTTTTGGAGCATGAGCTTTCATGGGTGAATACCCACTTCGTGGGATGCATGATGTTACCGTTAGCAGCAGCAGCCCAGTGTCCATTTGATTTTTATAGCTAAAAGGCAAAAGTGAATGTATTAGAACTACAGACTTAAATTCATTCACATCATTACATCTAAATCACAATATAAAACTTAAAAAAAATAGATCTCTTTAAGGGTACAATTATCTATCTCTGTCCTTAACACTCGTTAACGACTGAAAGTGCTGCATTTTCTGCAGAAAGCTACCTGCCTGGCAGCTGCCAGTTGCTGCGAAAGAAAGATTTATTCAAGTGAGGAAAAAAGAAAAGGAAGCCCAGGAAACCCCGATATAAGTCACTGCCCCTAAAAGGCAAAGGGAACTTGATGAAAAATCAAACTGAAAATGGGAAGTGAATGTGCACTACTCGCGGACATTCTCCTCATTAAGATGCTTCCTCTCAGTTAGAAAAGGCAATACAGGATGCAAAGTTTGCTGACTGCTTTGTGCTGACATTACTAACACCAACTGCAGTGCTCTGGGAAATGCCTGAAACTTCACTGAACTAGTTTCCACAAGATTTTAGAGAAAGGAAGATGTTGGAATTCTTATTATTTATGCAAGGTTTTACTACAACACTAATTTCACCATACGTCCCTTTATTAAATAAAAAGGCTGAACTGTATTTATACCATTGCTCTAAATATGCCTAAAAAGCCTAAATAATGAGCAATTTACTACACAAACAGGAACAAAACATTGACAAGCATTTGATCAAGATAATTACAAAGAGGGTAAATGCAGAAGTGCTTAGACCAATATCGGTCAGCTCCAGCTTGGTCAGGTAGCTGTTAACAATGAACCTGTTAAGAGAATATTTTTTTATACTCTTGAGCAAAGAAGTGGTGTCATTGCCTATTATCAGATTCTAGCTGGGGCCAGTGAAAGCAGTTTCTATAGCCAGTTACTTACTGCACCTGGTTCCCAATTAACCATGTTTTATTTCTGTTATTTCAGTCCAAACCTTAAATAAGTTAACACTAGTATTCTGACAGGTCCCTACAAGTTTACCTCAATAACTTCTTTCTCAAGATCTCATTCTTTTTGATCACATGCTTTAGACCTGTGGCTCATGCCAATATCCCAATTCAATTAAAACCATAGCTCACCGAAATCTAATGTGGGCCTGTATTCCTACAGAAGGAGATCACTCTTAACATTTCATTTTGTACCCCAAATGGAAAAAGATCTAAAACTTGATAGGTCAATATGCTCTGAACTTTTCCGCAGTCTAATACCTCTTTTCGGAGATGGGGTGATGAGAATGGCATGCAGTATTTAAGGTGTGGGCGTACCAAGGATTTAGATAGTGGGATTTGTGATGTTGCACTCCATATGCTTTTTGAAAATATGCATATGAATATGAATATGACATAACCGGACTTATGCTTTATGCGAAATACCTCTTGTAACATATCATTCAAAAAGTTATAATCTACTGAATGTGTTCATCCTGTTTGTATGCATGTATCATTCTTATATGTGAAGCTAGAAATATGAGATATGAACTTGTGTTACTGATGTAGTCATACAAGGTGAAGGTCGTCAATGGAGCATTAGGAACTTGATCACTCCCATTTACCAGGACAATTGGCTGCAAATGGCCTTGTTTACCTGAAAGCCTATCTGTGTACGTGTGAGCCAGCCCATGAGTAATGGAGACTGGGGTCTCACAGAGAGGTGTGACCATGTCACCTGATGCTGCAATCCATCTTAACCTTTGTACCTTTCCATTCAGAAGTGGGAGATGGCATCAAATGGAGACACAAAACTTCTGCCAAATCTATAAAATGGGGTAAAGCAGGACAAATGGGCTGCCAGTCATGAAAAAAACCCTGTTTACCACCTAAGATGTCTGCTGGGACGAACAAAAATTGAACCGGGGAAAGGATTGGGCCCAAACTAGGAAGGAGTCTAGTCTGTGAAAGAAGATCACTGGAACATCTTTGAGAGAGAGATATTACAGGTAATCATTTCCTTACTGCATTAGGGTTAGACTTGTGTGTTTTGTTTTATTTTGCTTTGTGACTTACTTTGTTCTGTCTATTAATTAAAACCACTTAAATCCTATTTTTTATACTTAATAAAATCACTTTTATTAATGAACCCAGGGTAAGTAATTCTTACTGGGGAGGAGGGCAAATTGCTATGCAATCTCTCTTTCAGTGATAAAGAGGGCAAATACTTATGAGTTTCCCCAGTATAAGCTTTATACAGAGTAAAATGGATTTATTTGGGGTTCAGGCTCCCAAAAAGGTGGTACACAGAGTGTGGGACAAGTCCCTGTTAATTGAGATGCCCCAGGGCTGAGTGAATCTCAATGTCTAAGGAACTGCAGAGGGGTGACCATTCTGGCAGGGAGGTTTCGCAGTAGTATCCCAGGTTATCAAGTGACAGTCTTAAGGGGATCTCTGTGACCAAACCTGTCACAGTATTATGATATTTTCTGTCTTATTATCTATTCCTTTCCTAATGGTTAAGAACATAAGAATGGCCATACTGGGTCAGACCAAAGGTCCATCTAGCCCAGTATCCTGTCTACCAACACTGGCCAGTGCCAGGTGCCTCAGAGGGAATGAACAGGACAGGTAATCGTCAAGTGATCCATCCCCTGTCGTTCATTCCCAACTTGTGACAAACAGAAGCTAGAAACACCATCCTTGCCAATCCTAGCTAATAGCCATTGATGGACCTATCCTCCAGGAACTCATCTAGCTCTTTTTTGAACTCAGTTATGGTCTTGGCCTTCACAACATCCTCTGGCAAGGAGTTCCATAGGTTGACAGTGTATTGTGTGAAGAAATACTTCCTTTTATTTGTTTTAAACCTGATGCCTATTAATTTCATTTGGTGACCCCTAGTTCTTGTGTTATAAGAAGTAGTAAACAACACATCCTTATCTACTTTCTCTACACCAGTCATGATTTTATAGCCCTCAATCATATCTCACCCTAGCTGTTTCTTTTCCAAGCTGAAAAGTCCCAATCTTATTAATCTCTCCTTATACAGAAGCTGTTCCATATCCCTAATCATTTTTGTTGCCCTTTTCTGAACCTTTTCCAATTCTAGTATATCTTTTTTCAGATGGAGGGACCACATCTGCCCACAGTATTCAAGATGTGGTCGTAAAATGGATTTATATAGAGGCAATATGATATTTTCTGTCCTATTATCTATCCCTTTCTTAATTATTCCCAGCATTCTGTTTACTTTTTTGACTACTGCTGCACATTGAGTGGATGTTTTCAGAGAACTATCCACAATGACTCTGAGATCTCTATCTTGAGTGGAAACAGCTAATTTAGACCCCATCATTTTATCTGTATAGTAACAGATTATGCTTTCTATTTATCAACATTAAATTTCATCTGCCCGTAGCAGGGTGCAACTCACCACCATGGCGCCTCCTGCTGGTCAGTACAGGGATTAGCTCATCCACCTCAGGAGTGCCTTCCTCTGGCCAGTTTCTCCCCAGTCCTTACCTGCCCCTTTATCTCCACAAGTTCAGGCCCCGCATCCCTCCCGGACCCCAGTTCCCCTTCCCTTGGGGTACTGCCCCTGGCAGTGTCTCCACACTCTGGGTCTCCCCTCCCAGGGGAACCCCAATCCCCTATACCCACCTTGCCTTAGTGGCCACTGCCAGTCATCTTCTAGCCCCTTCTCTCAGGGGCAAACTGCAGTCTGTAATGGCCACTCATCACTAGCAATGGGGTTGGACCGGCTGCTTTTTCCTGCCCTGGCTGCATCCCCAGTACCTCCTCAGGCCTTTGCTGTAAGGCCTCAGCTTGGGAGGTCACCGGGCCAGAACTCCCCAGCTCAGCCTGCCCTTTCCTGGCACTGCTCTGTGAAAAGTAAATCCTGTCTCTGCGAGGCAGCTAGGTCCTTCTTGTTCCACTGTTGGAGCAAGACTGACTGACTTCTTTCTCCACACGAGCCCTTAGAATCATCAGGGTTGGAAGGGACCTCAGGAGATCATCTAGTCCAACCCCCTGCTCAGAGCAGGACTAAGCCCCAGACAATGCCCCAGATCCCTAAATGGACCCCTCAAGTATTGAGCTCAGAACCCTGGGTTTAGCAGGCCAATGCTCAAACCACTGAGCTATCCCATCCCCCCACTGTCCTTGTTGAACCTCATCAGATTTCTTCAGCCCAATCCTCCAATTTGTCTAGGTCACTCTGGACCCTATCCCTACCCTCCAGCCAGAGCCGGCTCTAGGCATTTCGCCGCCCCAAGCACGGCGGCATGCTGCGGGGGGCGCTTTGCCGCTTTCTGGTCCCGTGGCTCCAGTTGATCTCCCGCAGACATGGCTGCGGACGGTCTGCTGGTCCCACGGCTCCAGTAGACTTCCCGTAGGCGTGCCTGAGGCTGCTTCACCAGAGCCGCGCGACCAGCGGACCCTCCACAGGCACGCCTGCAGGAGGTCCGCCGGAGCCGCCGGCCGCCCTCCTGGCAAGCGGTAGAGTGCCCCCCCCCAGCATGCCGCCCCAAGCACGCGCTTGGCGTGCTGGGGCCTGGAGCCAGCCCTGCCTCCAGCGTATCTACCTCTCCTCCCTCCCAGGGTGCAATACATCCTATCCTCCAGATCATTCATGAAGATGTTAAACAAAACCGGCTGTAGGACCGACCCTTGGGGCACTCCGCTTGATACCAGCTGCAAACTAGACATGGAGCCATTGATCACTACTCGTTGAGCCTGACGATCTAGTCAGCTTTCTAGCCACCTTATAGCCCAATCATCCAGCCCATACTTCTTTAACTTGCTGGCAAGAACACTGTGGGAGACCATATCAATAGCTTTGCTGAAGTCAAGATATATCACATCCACTGCTTTCCCCATATCCACAGAGCCAGTTATCTCATCACGGGCCTGGCTGGGCCCTGATGGCTACCTCAAGCCCGCTCGTGATTAGCTTTCTGGGGCAGCCCTTTTCCAGGGCTGTTTTTAACCTCTTCCAAAATGGAGCAGGATGACCCCGCCCCACTACACTGCCATTTGTTCCCCACTCACCTAGTTCTGAGAGAACCTTTTGTAGCTCTTCGCAGTCTGCCTGGGTCTTAAATATCTTTAGCAATTTTCTATCATCTGCAAATTTTGCCACCTCATTGATTACCCCTTTTTTTCAGATCATTCATGAATATGTTGAATAAGACTGGTCCCAGAACAGACCCCTTGAGGACACCACTATTTACCTCTCTCCATTCTGAAAACTGACCATTTATATCTATTCTTTGTTTCCTATCTTTTAACTAGTTACCAACCCATGAGAGCACCTTCCCTCTTATCCCATGGCAGTTTATTTATGTGTATGTCTACACTACTGGATTATTCCAATTTTACAGAAACCGATTTTTGGAAACAGATTGTATAAAGTCGAGTGGACACTGACACACTAAGCACATTAATTCGGCTTCGTCCATGTACCAAGGCTAGCGTCGGTTTCCGGAGCGTTGCACTGTGGGTAGCTATCCCATAGCTATTCCATAGTTTCCGCAGTCTCTCCTGCCCATTGGAATTCTGGGTTGAGATCCCAATGCCTGATGGGGCCAAAACAGTGTCGCGAGTGATTCTGGGTAAATGTCATCAGTCAATCCTCCCTCCGTGAAAGCAATGGCAGACAATCATTTCGCGCGCTTTTCCCTGGATTGCCTTGGCAGACGCCATAGCACGGCAACCATGGAGCCTGTTCAGCCTTTTTTCAATGTCACTGTATGTCTACTGGATGTTGCTAACAGACGCGGTACTGCAGTGCTACACAGCAGCATCCCCTTGCCCTTTGCAAGTTAGCAAAGAAGGTTACCAACTCTACTGTACCGTCTGCTGCTTTGCAAGTTGAGAATGACGGTTACCAGTCATACTATACCATCTGCTGCTATCATGGGTGCTCCTGGCCGGCCTCAGTGAGATCAGCCGGGGGTGCATGGACAAAAATGGGAATGACTTCCCAGGTCATTCCCCTCTTAAGTTTTATCTAAAGAGAGAGTCAGTCCTGCCTGGAATATGAGGCAAGCCTACTAAAGAACCAGAGAGGCAAACGGCCGCTCTGGGTCAGAGCCCCAGACATCCCACAGAAATGATGAGCTGCATGCCATTCTAGGGGGTGCCCCTGCCACAACCCCACCCATTGCTTTCCTCCTCCCCCACCCCTCCTGGGCTACCATGGCAGTTATCCCTCCATTTGTGTGATGAAGTAATAAAGAATGTAGGAATTTGAAACAACACTGACTTTATTGCCTCTGCAAGCAGAGCTCAAAGGGGGGAGGGGAGCGCAGCCTCCAGCTGCTATGATATTCCAGGCAGGGCTGAATCTCCATTAGACATTAAAGGAGTCGGGAGAGAGGAGCGGAGCCTCCAGCTGCTATGATATTCCAGGCAGGACTGAATCTCCAGGAGACAAAACTTAAAGAAGAGAATGACCTGGGAGTCATTCCCATTTTTGCCCAGGTGCCCCTGGCCGACCTCTGCAAGGCCACCCAGGAGCACCCATGGGACGACAATGACGGCTCTCAGTCCCACTGTATCGTCTGCCGTTCGCAAGGGAAGGGAAGGGAAGGGGATGCTGCCGTGTAGCACTGCAGCACCATGTCTGCCAGCAGCATCCAGTAGACATGCGGTGACACTGAAAATAGGCAAGAAATGATTTTTTTCCCGTTGGTTTCACGGGGGAGGGGGGGTGAGTGGGAGAGGACTGACGACATATACCCTGAACCATCTGCGACAATGTTTTTGACCCTTCAGGCTTTGGGAGCTCAGCCAAGAATTTAAATGGTTTTCAGAGAGTGCAGGAACTGTGGGATAGCTACAATCGTCAGTCGCCCCTCCCTCCATGAGCGTCCATTTCATTCTTTGGCTTTCTGGTACGCTTGTCTCAGCAGCTTAAGTTTCATGCAGCACTGTGTCGAGTCCCTGTTGTGGCCTCTGTCCATCATAGCCTTGGAGATTTTTTTCAAATGTTTTGGCATTTTGTCTTTTGGAACGGAGTTCTGATAGAACAGATTTATCTCCCCATACAGAGATCAGATTCATTATCTCCTGTACGGTCCATGCTGGAGATCTTTTTTGATTCTGGGACTGCATGGTCACCTGTGCTGATCAGTGCTCCACTCTGGGCAAACAGGTAATGAAATTCAAAAGTTTGCAGGGCTTTTCCTGTCTACCTGGCCAGTGCATTTGAGTTCAGAGTCTTCAAACCACAATTTGAGGACTTCAGTAACTTAGACATAAGTTAGAGGTTTGTTACAGGAGTGGGTCGGTGAGATTCTGTGGCCTGCATTGTGCAGGAGGTCAGACTAGATGATCATAATGGTCCCTTTTGACCTTAAAGTCTATGAGTATATGAGTCCAGAGCAGTCACAATGTTGCACTGTGGGATAGCTCCCGGAGGCCAACTATGAATTGCGGCCACACTAACCCTACTCCAAGATGGCAATACCGATTTCAGTGCTACTCCTCTCGTCGGGGAGGAGTACAGATATCGATATTAAGAACCCTTTATATCGAAATAAACGAAGGATGCAGTGTTAATTCGGTTTAATGCTGCTAAATTCGAAATAAACTTGTAGTGTAGACCAGGCCTTGCTTAAGAGCCTTTGTTGAGGGACCTTGTCAAAAGCTTTCTGAAAATCTAAGTACGCTACATCCACTGGATCCCCACTGTCCACATGCTTGTTGACCCCCTCAAAGAATTCCAGTAGATTGGTGAGGCATGATTTCCCTTTACTAAAACCATGTTGACTGTTCCCCAACAAATTATGTTCACCTATATGTCAGACAATATTGTTCTTTATTATAGTTTCGACCAGTTTGTCCAGTACTGAGGCTTACAGGCCTATAATTGCCAGGAACACTTCTGAAGCCCTTTTTAAAAATTGGCTTTACAGTAGCTGTCTTCCAGTCATCTGGTACAGAAGCTGATTTAAATGATAGGTTACAGACTACAGATAATAGTTCTGCAATTTCACATTTGAGTTCCTTCAGAACTCTTGGATAAATACCATCACATCCTGGTGAGTTATTGCTGTTTAATTTATCTATTTGTTCTAAAACCTCCTCTAATGATACCTCAATCTGGGACAGTTCCTCAGCTCTGTCACCTAAAAAGAATGGCTCAGGTTTGTGAATCTCCCTCACATCCTCAGCCATGAAGACCGATGCAAAGAATTCATTTAGTTTCTCTGCAATGGCCTTATTGTCCTTGAGTGCTCCTTTGGCACCTCAACCATCCAGTGGCCCCACGGGTTGTTTAGCAGCTTCCTGCTTTTGATGTACTTAAATTTTTTTTGCTATTACTTTTTGAGTCTTTTGCTAACTGTTCCTCATATTCTTTTTTGGCCTTCCTAATGATATTTTAACACTTCATTTGCCAGCATTTATGCTCCTTTCTATTTTCCCCACTAGGAATTAACTTCCACTTTTTAAAGGATGCCTTTTTGCTTCTCACTGCTTTATTCTCCTTTTTATTTTCCTCACTAGGATTTAACTTCCACTTTTTAAAGGCGCCTTTTTTCCTTTCACTGCTTCTTTTACTTTGTTGTTTAACCACGGCGGCTCTTTTTTGGTTCTCTTACTGTGTGTTTTAATTTGGGGTATACAGTCAAGTTGATCCTTTATTAAGGTGTCTTTAAAAAGTTTCCATGCAGCTTGCAGAGATTTCATTTTTGACACTGTACCCTTTAAGTTCTGTTTAACTAAACTCCTCATTTTTGTGTAGTCCTCCTTTCTGAAATTAAATGTTACAGTGTTGGGCTGCTGTGGTATTTTTCCTGCCACAGGGATATTAAATTTCATTATAGAATGGTCACTATTATCAAGTGGTCCAGCTATATTCATCACTTGGACTTGATCTTGGCCACTTAGGATTAAATCAAGAATTGCTTTTCCTCTGGTGGGTTCCAGGACCAGCTGCTCAAAGAAGCAGTCATTTAAGGTGTCAAGGAATCTTATTTCTGCATCTCATCCTGAGGTGACATGTACCCAGTCAATATGAGGATAATTGAAATCCCCCATTATCCATGAGTTTTTTACTTTAATAGCCTCTCTAATCTCTCTGAGCATTTCACAGTCACTATCACTGTCCTGGGCGGGGGTAGGTAATATCTCCCTATGGCTGTATTCTTATCATTACAGCATGGAATTTCCATCCATAGAGATTCTATGGTACAGTCTGAATCATTCATGATTTTTACTTCATTTGATTCTACGCTTTCTTTCACAAATAGTGTCACTCCCCCGCCAGCACGACCTGTTCTGTCCTTCCGATATATTTTGTACCCTGGTATTACTGTATCCCATTGATTATCCTCATTTCACCAAGTTTCTGTGATGACTATTATATCAATATCCTCATTTAATACAAGACACTCTAGTTCACCCATTTTATTGTTTAGAATTCTAGCACTGGTATAGAACTTGTCAGGGTCCCTTCCCCACTCTGAACTCTAGGGTACAGATGTGGGGAGTCACATGAAAGCCCTCTAAGCTTATTTACCAGCTTAGGTTAACAGTAAGTTGCCATCACCAAGCATGTTCCAAATCTTAGGGGACAGCCACTTGGAACTCTGCCTTTCCCCAAATATTTTCCAAGTCTCTAACCTCCCCTTTCCTGGGCAGATTTGAGACTAATTCACCTCCCACCAGTTCCTGGTAAGCCCAGATCCAAAAAACCCTTAGATCTTAAAACAAGGAAAAATCAATCAGGTTCTTAAAAAGAAGAATTTTAATTTAAAAAAAGGTAAAAATCATCTCTGTAAAATCAGGATGGAAAATAACTTTACAGAGTAATCAGATTCATATAGCTCAGAGGAACCCCCTCTAGCCTTAGATTCAAAGTTACAGCAAACCAGGGATAAACTCTCTAGCAAAGGAACATTTACAAGTTGAGAAAACAAAGATAAAACTAATACGCCTTGCCTGGCTGTTACTTACAAGTCTGCAATACGAGAGACTGGTTCAGAAAAATTTGGAGAGCATGGATTGATGTTTGGTCCCTCTTAGTCCCAAGAGCGAACAACCCCAAAAACAAAGAGCACAAACAAAACCCTTCTTCTCACCAAGATTTGAAAGTCTCTTGTCCCCTTATTGTTCCTTTGGGTCAGGTGTCAGCCAGGTTACCTGAGCTTCTTAACCCTTTACAGGTAAAAGAATTTTGGTGTCTCTGGCCAGGAGGGATTTTATAGTATTGTACACAGGAGGGCTGTTACCCTTTCTTTTATAGTTATGACAGAACCACTTTAAAAACTTGTCTCCTTTCAGATATCTGACATTACACAATGTAATTGAATAAGACTCTTTTTTATTTGACTGTTTCTGATCAGACCCTGCATGTACTTTATCATTTTCCATCCTCTCATCCTTATTAGGACATAGAGATTCTCTATTAATAGATCCTCCCCTAAGGGATATCCGAACCATGTGCCTCTTTGCACCTGTCGGCTTTCCCCCAGTCCTTAGTTTAAAAACTGCTCTGCGACCTTTTTAATGTTAAGTGCCAGCAATCTGGTTCCATTTTAGTTTAGGTGGAGCCCATTCTTCCTTGTAGGAGGGGTACGGGTCTTTCCCCTTCTAGCAGGGTGGGAGACCACTCTTCCTTGCTGTTTCTCAAGTAGGACCAGCAGCCCCTGGGTAGTGCCCTGCTGGTGCTCAGTCTAAGCAGGTGGTCTCCTGGAAGCCAATTCAGCACTTCTTGGGAACAGCTGTCAGGATTGTGGCTGGGAGGGATCACAGGATGGCCACCACCTGGTTATGTGCTCTTCCCAGCATTGGCTGTAAATCACCACATCGTTCAAATAGGAGATGGCATATTTGAGATGTGGATGAAGAAGGCAATCCATTAACCATTGGAATGTCACGGGGGCCCCATGAAGCCTGAAAGACTTTTGGGTAAATTGGTAGAGCCCACTAGGCGTAGCAAAGACGGTCTTCTCCTTCGAGTTGGCTTCAAGTGGTATCTGCCAATATCCTTTTGTCAGGTCCAGGGTGGTCGTATAGCTGGCATTGCCCAATCGGTCCAGGACTTCATCGAGCCGGGGCACTGGGTACACATCAAACTTAGAAATGACGTTAACTTTCCAGAAATCAATACAAAATCTTTGGATCCCGGCTGACCTGGGGACCAGAATGATGGGGCTCTGCCACTGACTTTGGGAGGGTTCTATGATCCCCAACTCCAACATGGCCTGTACTTCCTGCTCCATTGCCTCCCGCAGTTGGCATGGGAGGGGTCAGGTGGTTTCCCATACCACCTCCCCGAAGGGAGGGGGGTATGGATGATATGTTGGGTCTGCCCCAATGCAGCCATGAAGGTTTGGGAGAAAGGGGAAGGAGAGGAATAGCTCAGTGATTTGAGCAGTGGCCTGCTAAATCCCAAGTTGTGAGTTCTATCTCTGAGGGGGCCATTTAGGGAACTGGGGCAAAATCAGCACTTGGTCCTGCTAGTGAAGGCAGGGGACTGGATTCAATGACCTTTCAAGGTCCCTTCCAGTTCTATGAGCTAGGTATCTCTCCACATTAAATTAATTAAAGGATCTGGTCTGTTTTATTTGCTCAGAAGCAAGAGTTTCGCCAAAGAGGGGCTCTTCTCACTCCATCGGAATAGTTACCTGAGGCCTCAGTTCAGAGTCCCAGGGGATATGTGGTTATGTTGGGTCATTGATATGGTAAATCTGGTGTTTCTTCCACCACCCTGGCTGGCGTATCTTGTAGTTAACTGACCCACTTGGTGAACCACTCTTGTAGTTAACTGGCCCCACTTGGTGAGCCCCTTGCCACCGGGCTAACAACTTGGACTCCTCCGAGGGGAGAAATATCAGGACTTGGTCCCCAGATTCGAAGGTCTGGGCTCGGGTTCCTCGGTTGTAGGCTTGGGATCACTGGGTGGCCTGCAGGTTCCCCTTGGCTAGGTCACCAACTTGTCTCAGGTTTTCATGCAATTGCATCATGTATTGCAGGAGGCCCTGGGTCAGCAAGGGGCTCTGTTTCCAGGTCTCCAACATGAGGTCCAGCAGCCCCCGTGACTAGTGTCCGTACAGTAACTCAAACAGGGAAAATTGAGTGGGAGCTGTGGTATCTCTTGAATAGCCAGTAGCAACAGTGGAAGGAGTTGGTCCCATCGGCGCAACCCTTCTAGGGGAAATTTTCTCATCATCCCCTTTAGTGTCTGATTGAATCATTTCACGAGGCCATTGGTTTGAGGATGAAAAATTGAGGTTTGCAACTTCTGGATTCCTAACAAGTGACAAACTTCACGGAGCAGCTGGGAGGTGAAATTCGTTCCCTGGTAGGTTAGTATCTCCCGTGCAAAGATCTTCAGAAGTTCTGCCGTGATGCTCTGGGCAGTGATGGACTTTATGGGGATGGCCTCGGGGAAGTGGGTAGCATAGTCCATGATGACTAGGATATAACAAAAGCCTGCTGTGCACCTCACGAGGAGTCTGATTAGGTCCATAGCAACCCTTTAAAAAGGAGTCCCCACCACTGGCACAGGCACCAGTGATGCTTTCAGGACTCTGGCCAATGCAGCCTGCTGGCATTTGGGACAGGATGCATAGAAGTTCTTGATGTCCTGGTGTACTCCTGGCCAGTAGAACCTGGCTAATATTTGAGCCAGGGTTTTGTCTTGGCCCAGATGGCCTGCAGCGGGGATATCGTAGGCCATCCTCAACATGGTCTGCTGGTGACAATGTGGTACCACCAGTTGGGAGTGGGGTTCATGGATACGAGGGTCCTGGTAAACCCAGCAGAGGCAATCACCCTTGAGTTCAAACCAGGGCCACTGAGTCACACACTGTAGGTCTGTAGTGACGCCATCGACATATGCCACCTGGTCATAGGCCCAGCTAAAGGTGAGGTCCTCTCTCTGATCTCGACATAAGTCCCCATCTATGCCCCAGAGAGGTCCCTGGTCTTCGGGAGCCATCCAGGGTTCCTCTGGAGGGTTGGTCATACCTCCCTTGGGGGAGTCGAGAAGGTCTCTGGGGTTTTGTCCTGCCTCGTCACCCTCAAGAGGGTCTCCTTCCAACCCTAGCCTCTCCAGTGCAGTCTGGACGGTTGCTGCATGCCAGACATGGCTGAACTCTGGCCAGTCTCTTCCGAGGATGGTGCGATAGGGGAGGTTTGAGGTAACTCCCACTGTCATTCTCTGGGTCACTCCCTCAGTTGTGAAGGACAGCGGAGCACTGATGTACACCTTCACATCTCCATGTACACAGTGAAGTTGGATGGGCCTGCAGGTCAAGCAGTCAGCTGGGACAAGGTTTCCCTGCACCATTGTTAGGCTGCACCCCGAATCCACAAAGACCTTCACTGGCTTCCCCCAAGACTGGCCGGGACGGTCACTTTGGGCCTAGAACATTGGTGGGCCTGAGCATCTCCGGCATAGACCTCACTGAAGGAACAATCCATGGCAGGGCACTGCCTCTGGAGGTGCCCTAATTGGCCAAACCTGAAGCAGGGGCTGATCACTGTCAAGTCTCTGAATTCAGTCAAGCCTCTGAATTCAGAGGACGATCTGGGATCTCTCTCAGAGGAGTCCTTCGTCCGCTGTCATGGCTCATAAGAGGGCAGGGGGACTTCAGGGTCAAATTAGGGGGGGGCCCCATTGTGTCAACTGTTTTTGCAGCCTGAGGGTAGGCAGGGTGCCGCAGAAAGTATGGAGTGCTTTCCCCAATTTGGCGGAGGGGTTCGCACTGGGCCTGGAGGTCCAAGGGTCACCAGGGCCTCAGCTACTAAGAAGTCTTCCATGAGTCCAGCTGCCACCTTCAGGGTTGTAGGTGAGTGCCGCAGGACCCATGCCCTCCCTCGAGGCAGGAGGACATGGATAAATCCTTCTACCACCACCTGCTTGGCCATTTCTGTGGCCATTCTGTTGCTTCAGTTGGAGACAGCGCCATCAGGCACCCTTAAGCTCCTGGGTCACGATGCGGGGTTGCGCCCCCAGCAGATAAGTCTTCCCACAAAACCTATGCCAAAAGGTTTTGGGTGTTATGTCCAGAACATCCAAAATAGCAGCCTTAAAGGCCCTGTAGTGTTGGGCCTCATCATTAGGAAAGCCCTGGTAGGCAGCCTGGGTGGCCCCCTCAAATATGGGGCTAGGAGCATGGATCATTGTTCTGGGGCCCACATGGCAACCAAGGCAATCCTCTCAAAAGTGATCAAAAATGCCTCTGGGTCATTTTCAGGACCCATCTTTGTGATTTGGATCAGTATGGTGGAGGTCACTGGGGCTCCTGCCCCTCCAGGACTGGGGTTCTAGGGCAGCAGGGCAGTGAGTTGTTGGAAGCATTGCCTCTTCACAAATGGGGTGGCCAGGGTAGGGGAACACATGCCCTCCCACTCCACTGTGTCCCAGAAAGTCTCATTTATGTACCTTTCTGACTGCCCCAGCTCCTCCAGTTCAGCCACTCTGGTCTCCAAGGCCTGTACATGGTCTCTGAGGGCCAGGAGCTCTAACATTAGCAGGTTCCTAACATTTTGTTAGCTTTGTTGTCTGCTGCTGAACTTTGAGCATATGTTTTCAGAGAACTATCCACAACAACCCAAAGATCTCTTTCTTGAGTGGTAATGGCTAATACTGACTCCATCATTTTGTATGTATAGTTGAGATTATGTTTTCAAATGTGTATTGCTTGCATTTTTCAACATTGAATTTCATCTGCTGTTGCGTTGCCCAGTCACACAGCTTTGTGAGATCCCTTTGTAACTTTTCACTTGAGTAATTTGGACTTAATTATCTTGAGTAATTTTGTATCTGCAAACTTGATCACCTCACTCTTTACCTCTTCTTCCAGACATCATTTAAAGATATGTTGGACTGCACTGGCCTAATATGGCTTAGTCCTTGGTGCGGGGCGGGGGGCACTATTTATCTCCCTCCATTGTGAAAACTGACCATTTACCCCATGACAGCTTAGTTTGCTTAAGAGCCTTTGGTGACAGACTTTAAGAGCTTTCTGAAAGGCGAAAGGAACTGAATCAAAAATGAAACTAAAATGGGAAGTGAATGTGCACTAGTCATGGATATTCTCCTCATCAAGATGCCCCCTCTCAGTTAGAAAATGCAATACAGGATGCAAAGTTTGCTGACTGCTTTGTGCTGACATTACCAATTTACTCTGGCCCAAGGCCCCAGGAAACCTTAATCTACCTCCGTTCGCTATGTTCTTCTGCGTGGAGCCAGGGATCGTGCATGTTAGACAGGAAGGTTTGTGCTGCAGTTAATGACTGTGCAACTGAAATATTTACTTCCAAAACCATTGAAGATTAACTCAATAAGTTCCCCGTTCTCACGATCTCACTCTTTTTTATCACATGCTTTGGACCTATGACTCATACTAATATCCCTACTCAATTAAAAACCATAGCTCACCTAAATCTATGGGGGCCTGTATTTCTACAGAAGGGGATCACCTTTAACATTTCATTTTGTACCCCAAATGGAAAAAGATCTATAACTTGATAGGTCAATATGCATGTGGTCCTTCCACTTTTAGTTCTTAATATAATGTAACCAGAACAAAAGTTAGGAATACAAGCATGTGCTCAAAAAGAATCAGATCGTGAGAACGAGGAAGTTATTGAATTAATCTTCAGAGGTTTTGGAAGTAAATTTTTCAGTTACATGGCCATTAACTGCAGCACAAACCTTCCTGTCTAACATGCATGTTCCCTGGCTCCATGCAGAAAAACATAGCGAACAGAGGTGGATTAATGTTTCTTGGGGCCCTGGGCCAGAACAAGCGGGGGCCCTTACCGAGCCCTTCCACATCCTGCCCAACCTACAGCCCCATCCCTTTCTGCCCCTTCCCCAGGCCACCCCATTCCACCCATGGTTCCCCAAAACCACCCACCCACTGCAGCTCCACAAAGCCTTTTTCTCCTCTCTGCCCCCCACCACCCTCCCGTGGCCCCATGACTGGAGGAGCTCTGTCCCTACGCCACAGCCCAGTGCCTCATCTGGGAGTGAGAGCTCCTCAAGTCCCAGAGCCACCCGGGGATCCAGGTGCTGAGGTTTCCCCTGTGACCCTGGGCTTCTGTAGGGGACTAGGGTCATGGTGCTGGGGCTTCTCCTCCCTTGCCCATCTGCCGCGTCTTCTGGAGAGTGGGGGCTTGCTCTGTCACCACATGGCTTCTACTGGGAATGGGTTGGGGGCGCTGGTGGGGGCTTCTCCTGTCCCACAGCTGCTGGTGGGAAAGAGCTACTGGGGGGAGCTTCCCTTATCCTTCAGCTTCTGCCAGGGATGGGGTCGGGGGCCACTGGAAACAGACTTTTCCCATCCCGTGGCTGCTGCTGTGAATGGAGTTGGGGGGCCACTGGGGAAGGGGGTTTCCCCTGCCAGCACTGCTGCGTCAGAGTGCAGGGACGTTCCCTGTCTTCTCCACCCGCACGCCAGGGCTGTAGGGTTATGCCGGTGGCGGCAGATTTTTCTGGTGGCTCACCAGTTGTCCAGGACCTGTGGGCACGGGCCCAGTCAACCACTAATAGTGACTATTCTAAGCAAATTGCCACTAAGAGAATATTCTAAGCAAACTGTTTTACAGCAGACAGCATCAGAGGAAAATAGGCGGCTGTAGATTTCAAAGTGGAAGCCGGCTAGACCAGTGCCATGCAAACGCCTGTTCTCACTTTCAGGTTACATTGTAAATAAGAAGCAGGCAGCATTATTGCCCACAACTATAAACAAACTTGTTTGTCTTAGCAATTGGCTCAACAAGAAATAAGACTGAGTGGACTTGCAGGCTCTCAAGTTTTACATTTTATTTTTGAGTGAAGTTATGTAAAAAAAATAATCTACATTTCATAGAATCATAGGACAGGAAGGAACCCCGAGACGCCATGAAGTCCAGCCCTCTGCACTCATGGCAGGACCAAGCACCATCTAGATCAGTGGTCCCCAACGTGGTGCCTGCGGGTGCCATGGCGCCCGCCAGGACATTTATGTGTGCCCACCTAGTGCCCAGCAGGGGAAAGAAGCTACAGCCCTGTGCCTGCCAGGGACAGAGAACTCAGGCTGCAGGCGCAATATTCTCTCTTCCCAGCAGGCGCGGGACCCGCCTAGTGTCCAGCAGAGGAGATAATCCGGGGCCCCGCGCCTGCTGGGGACAGAGTACTCTGGGGCTGCAGGCACCAGTGTTCTCTTTCCTTGTGGCTTTTCTCCAGCTTCTCTCCTGATTCATATGTTATGTAATATTAAATATGATTTTTTTGGTATTATTTAGTGTACAAATACAAAATAAATCTTGAAAAATTGTTGGTGCCCACCACACTCTTCTGAAAACATGAATGTGCTACTGGCCACAAAAAGGTTGGGGACCACTGAGCTAGACCATCCCTGACAGGTGTGTGTCCAACCTGCTCTTAAAAATCTCCAATGAGGGAGCTTCCACAACACACTAGGGAATTTATTCCGGTGCTTAACCACTCTAACAGTTAGGAAGTTTCTCCTAATGTCCAACCTAAATCTCCCTTGCTGCAATTTAAGCCCATTCCTTCCTCTCCTATCCTAAATTATTAAGGAGAACAATTTTTCTCCATCCTCCATGTAACAACCTTTTAGGTATTTATAAACGGTGACCATGTCCTCCCTCAGTCTTCTCATTTCCACACTAAACAAACCCAATTTTTTTAATCTTCCCTCATAGCTCATGTTTTCCAGGCCTTCAATCATTTTTGTTGCTCTTCTCTGACTTTCTCCAATTTGTCCACATCTTTCCTGAAATGTGGCAACCAGAACTGGACATAATATTCCATTTGAGGTCTAATCAGCTCAGAGTAGAACAGAAGAATTATTTATCGTGTCTTGCTTTCGCCACTCGTGCCAATACATCCCAGAATGATGTTTGCTTTTTTTTTGCAGCAGTGTTACACTTGACTCATATTTAGCTTGTGATCCACTATAACCCCTAGATTCTTTTCCATGGTACTCTTTCCTAGGCAGTCATTGCTCACTCTGTATGTGTGCAACTGATTGTTCCTTCCTACGAAGAGTACTTTGCAATTGTCCTTACTGAACTGAATCCTATTTACTTCAGATAATTTCTCCAGTTTGCCTAGATCATTCTGAATTTTCATCCTATCCTCCAAAGCACTTGCAATCCCTTCCAGCTTACTGTCATCTGCAAACTTAATAAGTGAACTCTCTATGCCATGATCTAAACCGTTGATGAAGACATTGAAAAGAACCGGACCCAGAACTGATCCCCATGGAACCCCACTCATTTTGCCCTTCCAGGCTGACTGTGAACCATTGATAACTACTCTCTGGGAACCGTTTTCCAACCAGTTATACACCCACCTTACAGTAGCTCCATCTCGCTTGAATTTCCCCAGTTTGTTAATGAGATCATATAAGACTGTATTAAAAGCCTTACTAAACTCTAGCTATACCACATCTACTGCATATCCCCTATCTGCAATGCTTGTTACCCTGTCAAAGAAAGCTTTCAGGTTGGTTTGAATCATAGAATCAAAGAATGTCAGGGTTGGAAGGGACCTCAGGAGGTCATCTAGTCCAACCCCAACTAAATCATCCCAGCCAGGGCTTTGTCAAGCCTGACCTTAAAAACCTCGAAGGAAGGAGATTCCACCACCTCCCTAGGGAACCCATTCCAGTGCTTCACCACTCTGAGTGAAAGTTTTTCTCCAACCTAAACCTCCCCCACTGCAACTTGAGACCATTGCTCCTTGTTCTATCATCAGGTGCCGCTGAGAATGGCCTAGATCCATCCTCTTTGGAATCCCCTTTCAGGTATTTGAAAGCAGCTATCAAATCCCCCCTCATTCTTCTCTTCTGCAGACTAAACAATCCCAGTTCCTGCAGCCTTTCCTCATAAGTCAGTTTGACATGGTTTGTTCTTGACAAATCCATGTTGACTTTTACTTATCACCTTATTATCTTCTAGATGTCTGCAAATTGATTCCTTAATTATTTGCTCCATTATTTTTCCTGGTACAGAAGTTAAGCTGACTAGTCTGTAATTTTTGGGTTACCTTTGTTTCCCTTTTTATAGATGGACACTATATTTGCCCTTTTCCAGTCTTCTGGAATCTCTCCCGTATCCCATGACTTTCCAAAGATAATAGCTAGAGGCTCAGATACCTCCTCTATTAACTCCTTGAGTATTCTAGGATGCATTTCATCAGGCCCAGGCAACTTGAAGACATCTAACTTTTTTAACTTGTCCTTTCCCTATTTTAGCCTCTAGTCCTACCTCATTTTCACCAGCGTTAACTATATTAGGCACCCAGTCGTCACCAAACTACTTGATGAAAACCGAAACAAAGAAGTCATTAAGCATTTCTGCCATTTCCACATTTTCTGTTAATTGTTTTTCCGTCTCCATTGAGTAACAGGCCTACCCTGTCCTTTGTCTACTGTTTGCTTCTAATGTATTTGTAGAATGTTTTCTTGTTACTCTATGTCTGTAGCTAGTTTGATCTCGTTTTGTGCTTTTGCTTTTCTAATTTTGCCCCTATTTACTTGTGTTATTTGTTTATATTCATCCTTTGTAATTTGACCTAGTTTTCACTTATAGGACTGTTTTTTGATCTTTAGATCATTCAAGATCTCCTGGTTAAGCCCAGGTGATCTTTTGCCATATCTCCTATCTTTCCTATGCAGTGGAATAGCTTGCTCTTTTGCCCTTAATAATGTCTCTTTGAAAAACTGAGAACTATCTTCAATGTTTTTCCTCTCACACTTGCTTTCCAGGGGACCTCACCTACCAACTCCCTGAGTTTGCTTACCTCTGCCTTCTTGAAATCCATTGTCTTGATGTTGTTATTTTTCCTCCTACCATTCCTTAGAATCATGAACTCTATCATTTCATGATCACTTTCGCCCAAGCTGCCTTCCACTTTCAAATTCTCAACCAGTTCCTCCTCCTTTGTCAAAATCAAATCCAGAATAGCCTCTTCTCTAGTTGCTTTCTCCACCTTCTGGAATAAAAAAAAATGTTTCTTATACATTCCAAGAACTTGTTGGATAACCTATGTCCTGCTGTGTTATTTTCCCAACAGATGTTTGGTTAGTTGAAGTTCCCCATTACCACCAAGTCTTGTGCTTTGGATGATTTTGTTAGCTGTTTTAAAAAATGCCTCATCCACCTTTCTTCCCGTTTAGGTGGTCTGTAGTGGACCCTTACTATGACATCACCCTTGTTTTTTACCCTTACCCATAGACTTTCAACAAGTCTGTCTCCTATTTCCATCTCAACCTCAGTCCAAGTGTATAAACTTTTAATAGAGAAGGAAAAAGCTCCTCTTTTTTCCCTGCCTGTCCTTCCCAAGCAATCTGTACCTTTCTATACTGTAACCAGACGGACACTCACCCCTGCGGCGCCTCCTGCTGGTCACTTCGGGAATTAGCTCAAATTCCATCTCAGAGCACCCTCTGCAGGCCAGTGATCCGCCTTCTGCTACTGGCCCAGTGTCCCTCCCTGGACCCCGGTGCCCCTTTTACATGGGGTTCTGCCCCCTGGCAGTAACCCCTTTCTCCTTGGGGATTTCCCCTCCCTGGGAACCCCCCACTCTATCCCCACTTTGCCTCAGGGTCTTGGCAACTACCCAGTCATTAGCTAGCCCCACGCCCTGGGGCAGACTGCAGTATTAGCCTCTCATCATCTGCAAAGGGGTTTGGGCCTGCTGCCTTGGCCTACCCCTGGGTTGCACCCTGCAACTCCAGTACCTCTTAGCCTACTCCTAGGCCACAGCCTGGGGCTTTCCCGGCAGGAGCTCCCCAGCTCCTCTGCCTTTCCCCAGTCCTGCTTCACCCTAGGTACCTTATCTCAGCTTCCAGCAGCCAGACCCTTCTCCCTCTGAACACAGAGAAAGACTCTCTGGGCTCCTGGCTTCTCTGCCCTTTTACAAGGGCCTGTGGCTCAGTTTGGGGCGTGGCCCCAGCTGCTGCCACTTCCCCCAATCAGCTCAGCTTAAAAGGATGCTTGCTCCAGCCCCATCCCTTCCCCCCCCGCCCCCAGGCGGTTTTAAGCCCTTCAGGGCCAGAGCAGAGATCCACTCTGCTACAATACCTATGTTTCAGTCATATGTATTATCCCATCAAGTCTCTGTGATACTAACTATGTCATAGTTATGTTTATTTACTAGCACTATGAGTTCTTCCTGCTTATTCCCCATACTTCTTGCATTAGTATACAGACATCTAAAATACTGATTTGATCCCCCCCACACCGGTTTTCACTTGTCTCTCCTTTATCCCTGCTATTATAGCCCATGCTCCCCCACCACACACACACACAATTTCTGACCCTTCTCCCAGGTCTCCATGTTCTTAATGTACCCATGGGCTTTGGTCGCCTGCCCCCATTGAACCTAGCTTAAAGCCCTCCTCACTAGGTTAGCCAGTCTGGATCAAATATTTGAAAGCTGCACTTTCACAGAAAAGAGATAGCACTACAGTCCATAGATGAGGGGAATGGAAAAATGATATTTCTTTCCTTTATTAAAATTCCACTGTAAAAAAAAGATAAAAAATAATGTAAAGTGAGTACTATACGCTTTGTATTCTGTGTTGTAATTAACATCAATATATTTGAAAATTTAGAAAACATCCAAAACATTTAATTAAACAAATGGTATTATATTATTGTGTGATTAAAACTGCGATTAATCACAATTTTTTTAAATCTTACAATTAATCACGATTTTTAATCACTTGACAGCCCTACTTTTTATTTGATAATTTGAGAATATCCAGGTTAGTTAATTTTTATTTTCAGGAACATTTATGGAAAGCAAAATGGCGTTGGAGGTAATACTCACAAATATATAATTCTCACAAGTCTTCACATGGCAATTATTTGCACAGTCATCTGGAAAAGATTTTGATTTACTTAGCATAAGAACATAAGAATGGGCATCCTGGGTCATACAAGTGCTCCATGTAGCCCAGTATCCTGTCTTCTGAATGTTGGCTGGAGCCAGATGCTTCAGAGGGAATAAAACAGCACAGGGAAAGGGTCATGTGAACCATCCTCTGTTTTCCAGTCCGAGCATCTGGAAGTCAGAGCTTTAGGGACACCCAGAGCATGGAGCTGCATCCCTGATGATCATAGCTAATAGCCACTGATGCACTTATCCTCCTTATCTAATTCTTTTTTGAAGCCAGCTATACTTTTGGCTTTCACAACAGCCCCTGGCAATGAGTTCTACATGTCAACTATACATTTGTGTGAAAAAAATACTTCCTTATGTTTGTTTTAAATCTGCTGCCTAGTAATTTCATTGGGCGACCTCCAGTTCTTGTTATGCAAAGGGATAAATAAAACTTCCTTATTCACTTTCTCTGCACCATTAATGATTATGTAGAACTCTATCATATCCCCCCTTAGTCGTCTCTTTTTCCTAAACTGAACAATCCTAGTCTTTTGATTCTCTGTTCATATGGAAGCTGTTTCATATGCCTAATCATACTTTGCTTAAGAGCCTTTGGTGACAGACCTTAAGAATTTTCTAAGTCCAAGTACACTATATCTACCAGATTGCCCTTGTGGACGTTTGTTGACCCCCGTGAGAGAATTCCCATAGATTGGTGAGGCATAATTTTCCTTTACAAAAACTGTGTTCACTCTTCCACAACATAATGTGTCCATATTTGTGTCTGATAATTCTACGCTTTATTATAATCAATTTGCCTGGTCTGGGCTTACTGGACTGTAATTGCCAGAATTGCCTCTAGAGCATGTTTTAAAGTTGGCATTGCTTCCTTTGGGTTATAAATATTTCAGTCATCCAGGCAGTGAGCAGAAGCAATACTCTAATAACTTAGAGCACAGGTTATGCAATGAGAATAGCAAGTCACTTATAGGGGACACTTGCATGAACATTCACAGCAAATGAACAATCCATAAATTAAAGCTTTTACAAAATATTGAACACGATAACAATTAATTCATAAAATCTGTAGCAAATAATACGAGGGGGACGTTACTGTGCTGAAGCCAGCATGCTTCCTGTGTAGTGAAGTGATGAACTCTCTGCTGTTCCATAGGAGGGAAATGCTTACAACCAGCTGGTCTGAATGGAAGACGAAGCTCAATTGATCTTATCTAGCTCATTAAAAATTAAGTTTTGCAGGTAAGAAATGAGTGGTGGGAGTACAGCCCATATTCTTCATAGTGGCGTCATTATGATACGATTTGGACATAGTTGTAACGTATTTCCTACAAGATGGGGCATGTAAGGTGTCATTGGAAAAGTTATGATTTGATTAATATGATTATCCTATATGCATGCATGCAGCATTTTATATGAAGTTATGAATACTGACTATGTATCTGTATTTCAAATGTGCTCACTCTGGAAAACACCCACAGCTAGCATTTCAGGTACAACAAAGAAGCTAAACAGTGCTGATGGCCCATCAGCAAAGACAATGGGCTGTGGCAGAGCTTAGCCTTTCTGTAAACATTTCAGCCAGCCTGTAAGTAATGGCTGCAATGTCTCAGACCACATGACACTGAACTCCATTTTGTGTACCTGTATTTTCCACAAACTGGGCTGGGAACTGTTTTTGGAACAAAAGGTTCCCACCATATGTTAAAGCTATGTAAGGTGGGGTGTGACATCATCTAGGGGCCTAACTCCCCACACAAGAGAACTCCTGGAAACACCTGAGGAACAAAGACTAAATTGAGGTAAGTTCTGGACACAGGCTAAAGGGATTTCTAGCCTGTGTATGAAAACTTGGTAAACTGCTTGTATCATCAGCCAGGGAGAGAAGTTAGGCTTAGTTTGTGTTTTCTTTCTTTGCTTGGTAATTTGCTTTGATCTGTTTGCTATCATTTATAATCACTAAAAATCTATTTTTTGTAGTTAGTAAACTTGGTTTTTGCTTTATCTAAACCAGCCTTTTAGTGAAGTGTCTGGGGGAAAATCTCAGCTTGGTTAAGCAGAGGCAAAGTGACCAAGGAGAGCTAGCAAACAGAGGACCGCAAATAGGTGAAATTGAGAGGGGAGAAGGAGAAGGAGATCCCCCTGCTGAATCGAACAAAGGTGTGAGTATGAACTTTGTGGTGAGTGAGTTTGAGTTTGCTTGACTATTTGTTTGTTTGTTTGTGTCTTTCTTTCATTTTCAGGTTTATTTCAGCTATTTCAGTTACTGGGTCAGTTGGGATTATGTGTCTGGGGACTGTTGGAGCCTTTATTCCCTTGATCACCCTTGATCAGCCTCAATCACCTTCTCCCTGTGTGATTAACGAGGGGGTAGGACTGACCTATCAGAGAAGGCCTTAAAAGCCAGAGGCTAAGTAGCCAGGGGAGTTTGAGAGGGAGTTTGTAGAAGGGAGTCTTGAGATAGTGACTATGGTTAGGAAGGGCCAGCTCGCCTGTGCCAACACTGCTCCTGTTTCCTCCGCTTGTGCCTGTAGTGAGACCGACAGCCCGATCATGGATGCCTCCCAGATCCTGGTGTGGTTTTGCAGAGACTGTGGCCTGCATTACTCACTCACAGAAAACTAGGCTGGAGGGACCATCCAATGAGAAAGGTGCCTGTGGGTGGAATCTCTCAGGAAGCAGCTGGGAGAGCTACAGGAGGAGGTGGCTAGGCTGAGGAGCATCCGTGCTTACAAGGAATCCCTTGAGAGTATAGCTGTGGGGATGCCCAAGACAGGGGAAGCTATCCAGCTACAGAGGACTGCTGTCACACCCTTGGGGAAGGAGGATATGGCTCTGTCAGAGGGAGGACAATGGCAGCTGGTTACTTCTGGTAACAGGCAATGTTCCACCAGTACACCCATCTCACCCCCTATGTTGACGGAGAACTGTTATGCTGCTCTGGCAATGAGAGATGAAGAATCTCCCCCTAAGGTGGAGGAGGAGAAGCCACGTACCCCCAAGGCTGGGAGGTCTTCAGCCACCACTCCCAGGAGGAAATGTAGAGTAGTGGTAGTTGGAGACTCTCTTCTAAGGGGGATGGAGGCACTTATCTGTCGCCCTGGCATGGCATCCCAGGAGCTATGCTGCCTGCCAGGGGCCCATATTCTAGATGATACAGAGGGATTGTCGAGAATTATCTGGCCCTCTGACTACTACCCCATACTACTCATCCATGGGGGCACTAATGATACTGCGAGGTACGACCCCCAGCAGATCAGAAGTGACTACAGGGCTCTGGGAGTATGGGTGAAGGAGTTCAGAGTGCAGGTGATGTTCTCTTCTATCCTTCCAGTCAACGGTAGGGGCCTGGGCAGATGGAGGCATCCTAGAGGTGAATGCATGGCTGCAAAGACGGTGTCACCAGGAGGGCTTTGGTTTCCTTGACCATGGGATGCTGTTCCAGGAAGAAGGACTGCTAAGCAGAGATGGGGTCCACCTATCAAGGAAGCGGAAGAGCATATTTGGACACAGGCTGGGTAACCTACAGAGGAGGTTTTAAACTAGGTTCGAAGGGGGCAGAAGACCAAAGCCCATGGGTACATTAGGAACACGGAGACCTGGGAGAAGGGTCAGAAATTGGGGAGAGCATGGGCTGTAATAGCAGGGATCAGCAAGATACAAGAAGGAACTTGGAGGGGAGGGGACTCAAATCAGTATCTTAAATGTCCGCATACTTCTCGCATTAGTATACAGAAAAAGCAGGAAGAACTCACACTGCTAGTAAATAAACACAACTATGACATAGCTGGTATCACAGACACCTGCTGGGACAATACGCATAATTGGAATATTGGTATAGGAGGGTACAGCTTAATGAGGAAGGACAGGCAGGGGAAAAAAGGGAGAAGGTGTTGCTTTAGGTATTAAAAAGGTATACACTTGGTCTGACGTTGAGATGGAAATAGGAGACAGACTGTTGAAAATCTCTGGGTAAGGATAAAAGGGGTAAAAAATAAAGATGACATCACAGTAGGGGTCTACTACAGACCACCTAGCCAGGAAGAAGAAGTGGATTAGGAGTTTTTCAAACAACTAACAAACATCCAAAGCACAGGACTTGGTGATAATGGGGGATTTCAACTAACCAGACATCTGTTGGGAAAATAACACAGCAAGGCACAGATTATCCAATAAATTCTTGGAATGTATTGGAGACAATTTTTTATTCCAGAAGGTGGAGAAAGCTACTAGAAAGGAGGCTGTTCTAGGCTTGATTTTGACAAAGGAGGAGGAACTGGTTGAGAATTTGAAAGTGGAAGGCAGCTTGGGTGAAAGTGATCATGAAATGAGAGAGTTCATGAGTCTAAGGGATGGTAGGAGGGAAAACAGCAAAATAAAGACAATGGATTTTAAGAAGGCAGATTTTAGCAAACTCGGAGTTAGTAGGTAAGATCTTATGGGAAGCAAGTCTAGGAGGAAAAACAATAGAAGGCAGGCGGTGGTTTTTAAAGAGACATTATTAAAGGCACAAGAGCAAATTGTCCCACTGTGTAAAAAAAGACAGGAAGTGGCAAGAGACCATCCTGGCTTAACCAGGAGATTTCGAATGATCTAAAAATCAAAAAAGAGTCCTACAAAAAGTGGAAACAAGTCAAATTACATAGGAGGAATATAAACAAATAACACATGTATGTAGGAGCAAAATTAGAAAGGCAAAGGCACAAAACAAAATCAAACTAGCTAAAGACAAAAAAGGTAACAAGAAAATAGTCTACAAACACATTAGAAGCAAGAGGAAGACCAAGGACAGGGGAAAACAATAACAAAAAATGTGGAAATGGCAGAAGTGCTTAATGAGTTCTTTGATTTGGTTTTCACCAAGAAGGGGAGATCCCAGAAGACTGGAAAGGAGCACATACAGTGCCTATCTATAAAAAGGGAAACAAGGGCAACCCAGACTGTTACAGACCAATCATCTTAACTTCTGTACCAGGTAAGATAATGACAAATAATTAAGGAATCAATTTGCAAACATCTAGAAGATGATAAAGTGAGAAGTGATAGTCAGCATGGATCTGTCAAGAACAAGTCATGTCAAACCAACCTGATAGCTTTTTTTGACAGGGTAATAGGCCTTGCAGGCAGGGGGGAAGCAGTAGATGTGGTACAGCTAGACTTTAGTACGGCTTTTGATACAGTCTTGCATGACCTTCTCATTAAGAAACTAGGGAAATACAACCTAGATGGAACTACTATAAGGTGGGTGCATAACTGATTGGAAAACCATTCCCAGAGAGTAGTTATCAATGGTTCACAGTCAGGTTGGAAGGGTATAATGAGTGGGGTTCCACAGGGATCAGTTCTGGGTTCGGTTTTTTTCAATGTCTTCATCAACTATTTAGATCATGGCATAGAAAGTTCACTTATAAAGTTTGCAGATGATACCAAGCTGGGAGGGGTTGCAAGTTCTTTGGAGGACAGGATGAAAATTCAGAATGATCTGGACAAACTGGAGGAATGGTCTGAAGTAAACAGGATGAAGTTCAATAAGGACAAATGCAAAGGACTTCTTCTAGGAAGGAATATTCAGTTGCACATATACAAAATGGGAAATAAGGCCTAGGAAGGAATACTGCAAAAGGGATCTAGGGGTCATAGTAGACCACAAGATAATATGGATCAACAGTGTAACACTGTTGCCAAAAAAAGCAAACATCATTCTAGGAATGTATTAGTAAGAATGTAAGCAAAATACAAGAAGGGATTCTTCCACTCTACTCCATGCTGATTAGGCCTCAATTGGAGTATTGTGTTCATTTCTCGGTGACATATTTCAGGAAAGATATGGACAAATTGGAGAGTCCAGAGAAGAGCAAGGAGGATGATTAGGGGTCTTGAAAACATGACCTATGAGGAAAGATTGAAAAAATTGGGTTTGTTTAGTCTGGACAAGAGAAGACTGAGAAGGGGACATGATAAGCATTTACAAATACCTAAAAGGTTGTTACAGGAGGATGGAGAAAAATTATTCTCCTTAACCTCTGTGGATAGGATAAAAAGCAATGGACTTAAATTGCAGCAAAGGAGGTTTAGGTTGGATATTAGGAAAAGCTTCCCAACAGTCAGGGTGGTTAAGCATTGGAATAAATTGCCTAAGGAGATTGTAGAATCTCCATCATTGGAGATTTTTAAGAGAAGGTTAAACAAACACCTTGTCAGGAATGTGCTAGATAATACTTAGTTCTGCCTTGAGTGCAGGGGACTGGACTTGATTACCTCTCGAGATCCCTTCCAGTTCTATGATTCTATGACTGTTGCATATCTTTTCCACATTGAAGGCAGAGTACACTATTTATGAGCTTACATTGTGCAGTGCAAGGTGGTACAATTTCAGGTTTATAATCCAGCAGGAGGTGCAAGCCTGGGGAGGTGGAAAATTGGCAAGTGTTTGCTATTTGTACTTGGGGTGGCTTAGGTACTAAATTCAGGTAGCTCAGTTTGGGTGAGTGGTGCCACCTGCTGTTGTGTTGGATGAAAGCAGGGCCTGATGTGTCTGACTGTCTCCAACCAGGCAGTGTGAGAAAAAGGTCAGCCCAGATGGGAGATTAGAGGGGTAGAGTTCCTAGGATGCACCCCTGGGATGACAACCCATCACAGAAGTAAAACTACTTTTTTCCTTGTTCTGGCCCTGATGGTGAGAGCTCATGTCTTATGTTCTGTGGCACCTTGAAGACTAACAGATGTATTGGAGCATAAGCTTTCATGGGTGAAAAGCTTATGCTCCAATACATCTCTTGGTCTTAAAGGTGCCACAGGACTCTCTGTTGCTTTTTACAGATCCAGACTAACAGGGCTACCTGTCTGATGCATGTCTTATGTTGATAAATTGCTTTACACTGTGGCTTCTGAATCTGGAATCCAAACTTTGAGTTGATTAATCACATGATCACAACAAGAAGATACTGTTTGAGACTTCATTTTCAAATGCCTTCAGCAATATCTCTGGACGTGTGTGTTTGATTTCAACTGTGTCATTTCATAGCCTCCTGTCTGTGTAAATAAAGGTGTCTTTACAATCATCCCTACTGATAGACACGGGCAGGTATTAACCTCTGCATTTATTTTTTCCCCAGTGGTATAAAATGCTTCTATTGCCCAGGCTCCAGGGACAGGAGAAGAAGTTAACACAGACATAATGTATTAACAAATGATAACACAATGAGATTACCGCTATAAAATACACTCTCTTCAGGTTCCATTTTCAGTATATAGCCCAGTCTTATTCTTTGCCCTGTTGGTCAGCAAACTTTGGCTCTCTCTGACATACAGGGGAAACATCCACACTCTGAGTGAAATTCCAGCCCCATGGAAAACCATGAAAAAGTTCCTACTGACTTCAAAGGGGCCAGGTTTTCACCCTAGGTCTCTCCAGAAGAGAACCCCCAGCACCCGCTAAAATTAATTTAAATTGAGAATGTGTAAGCAAAAGTCTCTCAGCAAATTTCAATGGTCATGAAGGCAACACAGGGCAGGAGCCAACCACCTGCACGTCCACCAACATAATATACGCCATCATATGCCAGCAATGCCCCTCTGCTATGTACATTGGCCAAACTGGACAGTCTCTACAGAAAAGGATAAATGGACACAAATCAGATAT
>NC_133773.1:114376-134811 GCF_003597395.2 Chelonoidis abingdonii | reverse complement strand
AGTTTCTCCTTCCCTTTTAGTGATTTTACTAGAAAATACCCTCCCTGTTTAGAAGGTAAGAGGCTCTCGAGGTTTTTGAACCTGTTCAGTTCTGATCACTTCTGGGTGACAGTTGAATTTTAGGGAATGGAAACACGAGCTTACGGAGGCAGAAATTTCTGACCTGGGATGTTTGTCCTTAGAATCACTGGGAACTTCGGGTTTGTCCTTTTTAGTTTCACCTTTTCTCCTTCCTCCTCACCTCCTTCTCTTGTCCTCTTGCTTCTTTTGTCCTTTCTCCTGTCCCCCTCCGAACATCGGGGAGAGGAGAGAGGGTGTGTGTGTGGGATGTGTGTGTGAGAAGACAGAGAGAGAGATAGGAGGTCTGGGGCTTCTACTGTGGAGAGGTCCACCCAAAAATTGAGACTAATAGTGCTCTGGCACTGATCCCCCCGGTTGACCTGGGCCATCTTTGGGCTGCTCTGGTGGAACCCTCAGCGTCCTGTGCCTTCAGTCTCTACCACTGATTGGCTGGCAGGGGTTCTTGACAGAGGAGACTCGATCCTTGTTATTCTCTTTTAAGACGCGTTAAATAAGGTCATTAACCAGTCATATGTTGATGAATTTCACTGCTTCTTCTGCATTTAATGGTCTCCGAGCAGTTCAGTTCTCTCTAACATTGCAGTTCTCCTCAATACTTGCTGAATCGTTACTGTGACTGTTGTTGGTCTGAGCTCATCTGAGCAGCACTTTTTCAGGTCATTTCAGTGTCTGCAAAATTCAGATCTGATGGTTAAGTCTGAAATCAGGCTCTTGATCCTTTTCCCAACTCTGCCCATGGCTGGCTGTGTGACCTAGAAAGTCATTTCTCTTTCCTCAGCCTTAGCTTCTTCCTCTTTCAAGAGGATAATACCTGATCCGCTCCTCCTACCTCAAACACCCACACTGTCTCTCCCCACACACAACAGTTCCACACTGCGTTGGAAGGCAGCTGGCAAACTAGTGGATGCCCATGGAACATGGGATAGAGAAAACTTGACTCACTGAAAGTACAGCTGTGAAGACACCACACACCAAGCCTTTCCTAGCTGAACAAAAATCAAAACTCCACAAAACCCCTTATGGTGTCATAGCCCGGCTCCTCTAAGCCTCAGTCACAACCACTTTACACAGGGCTCCTTTCCTTTCACTCATGGTTCTGTTCTCATAAGGTCATTTCCAACTTGTTTGCTCAGGACCGCTTCCCTCAGCACACTTCCTGCTGTGCAGCTCTGTACGTGTGGCCATGGCTGAACAGCAAGAATTCTGCCTTTCCCTACTGGCTGGAGGCGGTGGTTAGAGTGTGTTGGGTTTAAATGATGTCGCTTGTAAGATGTTTGTTTCCTGCCTTGGGGAATTCAGACAGTCCCTTTCCCCCACATTATCCAGCACATCAACTCCTGATCCAGGTCACTTTCTCGCCGGGCTGCATAAGTGGAGGCAGAGAAGCAGCTTCTGATGCTCCCCTCACAGCACAGCCAACGTGGAAAGTGACAGAGGATGGGGCACTTAGTTGTTGCTCCTCTTCCCCCACCCCATATGCCCACGGTGTGGCTGCTGGGCGTGGGTGAGCTGTATCTTTTGTGTCCACCTTTGCCCCTTACCCCCACAATGTTCCTCCACTGGGTACAAACAGGGTGAAATGTGGGAGCCTCCCAGGAAGCGTGTCTGACACTCCCACTGGCAGTTGCACCTTTCAACTGCGCATGCTGCCCCTTGACACCGAGTGCCCCGGCTTGATTTTGGGCCCCTGGAAAACGTCTCCCTCAGGTCGGGCTACGAGGGCTAGAGAGCTCCTACCCCCCACTTTGGCCCAGGGCTGCAGCAGACAGTTTCTCTGGTCTCAGGGCTGCGGCGGGGGGGGGGGGGGAGTTAGTCAATGAGTGAGCCGGTGGGGTCAGTGGGGAAGGGTGAACGAGAGGTCCAGTGGATGGGGCTGTGGGTGGAAGCGGTTGAAGGGTTGAAGAGGGCAGGGCCGCAGGCAGAAGCGTGTGGGGCAAGTTCTGGTGCCAGGTCCGTTGCCCTTTTCTCCCTTTCACCTGGCTTGGCATCCTAGCCCCTGCTTAGTGCAGTACGGATCAGTGGTCCCCAAAGATGTGGGGCCATGACTCCTAGGGGACACAGAGAACATTCATGGGTCACCCTCAGGGCCTGAGCCAGCCTCCATGGAGTGCAGGGAGGGAGCACACACAGCCCCACTTCTGCCCCAGCTCTTCCCCACCTCAGCCTGGGCCCCCGGCTCCTGGCCAGCCTTCATCCCTTACCCCTGTCCGCACCCCTTCCTCCAGCAGCCACAGCCCACTCCCAGCCTCGTTTTCGCACAGCTTCGAGGCGGCACAGCCATGGATAAGGGGCAGTGTGACTGTTGGGGACCACTGTTTAGGGTGACTTCCTCAATCATTCTATGCAGTCCAATAAAAGCTATCCACCCACCCCCCCCTCTGTCAGGCGACTAATATGTTCTGCTGCCCTTCACTCATGTAGGGAAGGGGTAATTAACATTTCTTCCACTCAGTGCTAGTGATTCTGTAACCCCACCCCAGCCAAACTGGTCCTTTTGGGAAAGTGGCCCATCATGCATGTACACCTAGGCAGAGTAGGTGTGGTCTATGCAAACCGGTCTGCTCCTGAGTCTTTCCCAGCTCCTCACTAGATGTGAGGGAGCTCATTCAGCCCTGCTTCCGCTTAGTGTTTAAAGACACCTTAGTGTCCCTAGCTCTGCTGGCCTGAGATTTCCCCTGTCTCTTCTTGCCAGCTTGGGTGGGTGGTGAGGGTTAAGGTGATAGACTTGTTGCTCTGCATGCCTTGCGTTCAGTCCATTCTCTCAGACTTGCATTTAGCATTTTCCCTTCGCTTGAACAAACACCCACTCCCCCTTGTACAGTGAACAGACCAACCCATGTTTGCTTCCTGCAACAGAAACCTTCATCAGGACTCAGACCCCCTGCTTTAATGAAATATTGTCTCAACTCAGTTTTCTGAAAGATTGTCAGTTTGTATTTCTTAGCTTTTCATCTCAGAGGTGGACCATCCTCTATCTCCCAAAACACCCTGAGACTGCCCAATTATTAAAATGCCCCCACCTCACCAAGCCACGCAGTGACAAGCTCGAAGTGTCTAGGGCCCAAGTTGTTTCTGAGGCGGCAATTTCACATTGTCTTTCTGCTTCCCTGGGCAAGGTCTGCCTGGGAAAACAAAATCCATGAAATGCGAAAATTTCTGCTTGAAAGCAATACTGTCTGGTTTTCGGGGGGATGTGGTTTGATGCATCTTGTATTCTCTTCTGATTTCTGAATCAGTTCAGCGCAGTCTTTGTCTCCAGGTGGTTTCAGCTGTTGAGTATGGGGAGAGAGGCCAAGTCTATGTCTCTACCCTCTTCATAGTTCTTCAAGCTTGTTAGGAAGCTCCTTTGCTAGTTGAATCCAAGCAGTGTCCCCTCACAAGGCAGACTTTGTAACCAGGTCTCTTATATTGAGGTGGTGAATATGGGGGCTTGCAGGGTGCTGCTTTGGCAACAGAGTGCCATACTTGGGCTTCCATTGCTAATGGAGACGTACCTTAGAGTCCATCTCTCCTGGGATACAAGATGCAGATGGCTGGCCTGGCGTCATCTGACTTGGGTATTGAGCTAAAGTGAGGCTAACTGGTGCAGATATTTGTTTCACATTGCAGCTGGGTTCAGAAACCTCACCCTGTGGGATCTCACAGGTTGGACTCACGCCCATATGTCTGCTCACTGTAATTTTACAGTCTTGCAGCCCAACGCCCCCAATAAGCCTGGTCAGCTGACCAAGCTTTGAGACAGGGGCCCTGGCGTGTGTTCATCACAGTGTGCCTAATGTTAGGATACGTTCTACACTGCAATGAACACCCATGCTGCGTTGTCAGATTAATCAGGATCTGTGGCTTGAGATGTAAGAAATTGCCATGTACGTGTCGGGTCGGCCTCTGTACCCTGCTCTAGGAGCCGAGGTTGGTGAGAGAGTTACCAAGTGAATAATCGTCGTAAACCGCAGTGAAATATTACCTGGACTCATGGCATTTCTCCATTGATCTATCTGCTTGGGCAGGGACAATTAATGTGCTGCCGCATTCTTATTTCCAAGAGGTGGTTTCGGATTTTCATTCTCAGTACGTGCACTAAGCAGGACTCATCCTCAGTGTAAATAAACAAGGCCACCACAACATCAAGTGATCTTCAATAGAGGCGCAGGTTTCTCTAGGCACTGAGGTTTTTCAGGAGTTGGTGGCTCCTTTCTTTCTTCATCTGGACTACACTCAGCTTTTTGCTATTCTTTTGATGACTCATGGCTAACAACGCACATGAAAGACGAGAGTGTAATATCTCACGTGCAGGCAAAGTGGCCATGTCCCCTCTGTCTGACCATTGCCATTGCAGGAAAGAAGGTTTTCAATGGGATTGAATGCCCTTGGCTCCAGACAGCGGACCACCAGGAGATTTTGCGTGTTCATGGATCCATGCAAGGAAATTGTGTCTCTGTTGTTAGGCGGGAAATGACATTCACAATGGTGGTTGTCTACTAGGCACCACTAGTTTATATGTGACTTTGAGCACAAGAGGGACATATTGATCAGAGCCTGGTGAGGCCTGGAAGTTCCTGTGGTAGGGATCGAGCTCCATTTTCTCTTGATTTTCGTGAAGCTGGGCTTGCAGCCTGACCTAGGAGGAGCCTATTGGTTGACTATCTGGCCCAAAGCCTGGGCAGGGTGTTGGTTTCCCCAGGAATGCTGAAGCAAGGGGGGGGCTCGAATACTCCCCTCTATCATCAGGGCCGAAGCAAGGGCTGCAAGATGGCTGGGCCTTCTAGCATTCGGTGTTGGGGACATGGTGGGACCGCGATGGGAGAATGGTGCTGGTCTGTGAGGATGGTTTGGCGGAGTGTCTGTAAATGACTTGTATTACCTACAGGTTGTGATGCTCACGTCCATTCTGCGGGGAAGTTCCTCAGCCATGTGTTTCCCCTGCTCCACGGTGCTGGGGAGGCGTACAGAAATCAGTTTAAAGAGCCCTTTATATGGATATAAAGAACTTTGCTGTGTGGACGGCTGCCGGATTAATTTGGTTTAATGTTATTACTCGATTTGACGGTTAACGCGTGTGTAGACCAGGGCCTAAGAAGCAGCTGTTTGACTACAAACACGGACAAAGTAAACGCTTAAGAGCAGCTTTCAACTCAGCCTAATATAAGATGTTACTATACTGACGAAATAGTTACAAGTGACTCAAACATACCCACTACAAGCCAAACGGAACTAACATACCACCACTTTTCTTTGGCTGCTCTTCAACCATGATATTCTCCATAGGGAGGTCACTGCTCCTGGAGGTTCAGTGCCACAATAACAGGGTTGATGTGTTGCATGATGGGGAAGCTTGCTATTCTATTTCCTTAGTCTAAAAATCAGTTTAATAGCTAGTCCTGAGTATTAGGGAAGTATCAGTATTAAGTGATAAAACAATTTAACATTGATTCCTCCAAGTTAAATGATTCTACTACAGGTTAATAAAAAAAAATTTTTTTTTTTCCTTTTTATTTTTCCCCCCTTTTCTTTTGCATAGAATGCTTAATGATGCTAAAAATGCAAGTTTAGTTGAAAAAAGTCATAAAAGGCGTCATTCCCTACTCTGACACTTGGGAATTGTAAGTCTACCACACAACCATTTGGGGGTTGTGCCCTGCTTCTCAACAGTCTGCCCTGATTTGTCACTCCCAGTCATGAGCTCTCCAGCTGGCTTGGGCCTCTTGTGGGATCAGTACTGGTTTATAGCGCTTGGAACGAAGAGTAGGATTAAATCGCAGTTTTTGCACGAAAGGGGTAATAGCAGGCTTCAATATGCGATCGAGCTACAGAATTAGGGCTGCGTCAGTTTAGAAGAGAGATGACTGAGGAGCCGATACCGTACAGCACCAGTTCTCACCAGGATGTCTGCAAAAGAAACAGGCTTGACCCACCTCCACAGTCCACCAAGCCGCCTGCCTGGTTTGAAGGGAGCAGAAGGGCACCAACAAAAATTGCCAGCTCAATGCAGAGAGAGAACTTATCCCCTGTCATATCAGTAAGGGTTGCCTCACAGCCATGACTCCGCTGAACAGGATAGAAGTCCAATCACAATTCACTTTCTTTCTGCCTACTAGGAGATAATGGCCTCACCAATATTAGGGTGAAGGGTTGAGGCTGCTCTCCTGAGCAGTCCTGCTGCTGCCCAGGTGCATGGCAGCAGAGCTGGGCAGGCCAGGCAGAGAGTTTTGATGGCTTGAGGCCCAGAAGAAAAGAAACAAGCACTCTGTGCAGAGGTTTTGATCATTGACCTTGTGTTATGGCTCCGCTTGGCTTCCACTGTGTGTCACTCTGCTGGTCTCTACCTCCACTACCACCCAGCTGCCACTATTCGGAATTAGTCCCTTACGATGCTCTCGCGCGCTGGCAGGCCAGATGCACAGGGCTTGCTGGCAGCTGCCCCTGGTTCCGCAGGATGTTTTACAGCGTTCCTACAGGGTTAAAGGATCTATTTGGGGTTTGGACCCCATGGAGCTGGGCTGAGTGCAGCGCCGGGGAGCGAGCTTTCTGAAAACTGTTTCCAGTTTAGCCTCTTCAGTGTGCGGTGGGACGGAGGTTTCGCCTTGGGATTTCCGTTGTCTGCGCAGGAACGCCCTCTGTCAGTCACTTCGCCCCCCCCCCCCGCTGTCTTAGCAGAGGACTAAAGGCCCGGAGCAAACTGCAACGGCCATTGCGAAGGAACAGGAAAGCCTGGGATCTCAAACAAATGTCAACATTTTTATTAAGTGAGACATCAAAGAAAAAAACGATCGTGTAAAGGCAGTGACAGTTTTAGCGAAATGTTCTGGTGATTCATGGGAACAATGTCCAAGATTTACGCAGGTGGGAATAAGTTCTGGTTTAAGATCGGGTGGCTTAAGGAATAACTAATCTGCAATAGCTCGACTGAGGGTGATGTTCGTTCCCATCGGTTCTCGATGAACCTCAACAACTCATTTCGTTCGATTGGACAGGTTCTCTTGGATCTGAAGATGACTGATCAGTCCGATTCGGGCGTGGAACGTCTGTCCACGGTCGTCAGACACGTGATGGCCCTCCTGTCGCATGTGTGCGGGCAGCCCTGACTTGCGGCAGCTCATTGCTTTCTTTCACCTCAGAAGTACGCTCGCCTCAGAGGTTATTGCCTGTAGTGAATGAGGCTGGCCCTGCGGCGGTTCAGTGCAAGGGTTTTCCCTGTGGCAGTGTGACTCTGGGGATTCAGAGGGATTCTTCAGCGTGTTCCTTTGACGCTTCTTTGTCCTCCATGGGAGCACTTTCCCTGGGTGTTTTCTCCGTAAGAGCTGTTAGGAAATCCGCACCTCTGACATTCTAACGACACATGTCTGGCCATCTGTTTTGGGTTCTCATCGCGTGTCGTGAACTGATGGCAGACTGGCTTGGTAGACTTCAGTATTGGGCCTTTGTCCTGCCCATCTGATTTTTAGAAGAAGCTTTCACAGACAGAAATGTGGCATGATTGAGCCTTCATTGCATGACTCCGATAAAAACCGTTCATGTCTTCGCGGGAGTACAGCAGAGTTGGATGCACCACTGCTTGGGAGACCTTCAGCTCATTGGGTGGCTGATCCCTCGACCATTCCAGACGTTGGAGTGCATCGGCAAATGCGCGCTGGCTTTCGCTTCTCGGCAGTTTAGTTCATATCGATTTGACCACTGCTCGGGGAAAGGGTCTGCCCCAGGTACTTGAAGTGGTCCGCTTGCCTGAAGTTCTCTGTCATTTACCGGTGATGGACGGTTCTGAGTATGGAGTGTGGGGCGTGGTGGTGCCATACCTCAGTCTTCTTGCAGTTATGGTGAGATCAACGTTGTTGGCAAGCAGATGAAACACTTTCCATACTGGCATTTCAATTTTCTGGCTGTGTACTAGCATTCAGAGCACATCCTCGGCAACGAAGAAGTCTACAGTACGTTTCCTTCACTTTTGGTGATGGCACGCAGTGCCTCGGTTGTGAATAGTTTCCATCAGTTCTGTAATTCAGGCCTACTCCTTCAGTGAGTGTTGAAAGGCATCAGTCAGAGGAAGCAGAGCATATCTGCTGAACAATTGGTTGCTATAAACACCACCTTTGGCCTTGACGGCGCGCTGTGTGACTGGAAGGCCTCAGTGTTTCACGTTCATTCCAGGACACAAGTAGACATTCACACCGTGATGAAATTACGTCCATTCGTAGAATCTGTCTGGGACAGCCGAATTGACATGATCCTCCACAGTGCCCTGGGACTGACAAAGTCAATGCTTTCATGAGGTCACAGAAGTTGTGTAGAGTTCACGATTTGCTCTTGACATTTCTCTGTAGCTGACGCGCGTGAAGTCATGTCAATGAGTCCCATGTACCTGCGGAAGCCGCACTGTGATTCTGGCAGTAAGCCCTGCTCCAGGTGGTGACCAATCGTCTACACAGGAAACCTGCCAAGAACTTTCCCCGCTGTGAAAGAGCAGCGAGCTTCCACGTGTTGTCGCATACTGGCGTATGCCCTTCTTTATACAGAGGTGCACTGACGGTCTCTAATCCTGTTAGAATGGTCCCTGCTTCCAGAAGGACTGAACAGCTCAGTGAGTTTCGTAGCAGCACGGGTACACCGACTTTGTCACCTCTGCTGTATCTCTACCCTGGGCTTTGCCATTGACGCTGGGTGATGGTTCTTCAACCGTCCTCTTCTGGTGAAGCATCCATTGGGTCATTGACTTAAACTGCGAGGCATCTTGTCAATGCCTCTCATTGATGACTGAGGGACCGTTGACACTGCTTTCAAAATGTTCAGCCATCTCTGGGCAGAATCTGCAGCTTTTTCTGTAGGAGCACAGGCCATCAGAGCTCAGGAGGAAAGCTCCCAGACGACTGTGGCAATGGAGTGTTGTTGAGGGCTCACAGAACTGCTTATGTCATTCCTGTCCGCATTATGCCTGTTATTTCATCTCTTTGGTCTCAGCCACAAGTCCTGGATTTTGCACAGTTGGTTCTGTATGGGTTCTGCACGTGTTGATAAAGTGTCTTCTTGCAGCTGATGGTGGGTCATTTTGATATGCAAGATGCAGGTGGTGCTTCTCCGCAAGTAATGCCTCGGATTTCTGCATATTTTCTCGTTCCCTCAACCGTCTTGCTGCCAGTCGTGTGGAGGACCCCAATGCCTAAATGCAGTTGTATGGCCCGGTGTCACGGATCATGTCATCATATCAAGTCCTTGTGGCGATGGGCAGCGACGAAGCAGCAGGTGTGGATACACTGGGAGCTTGTAGCTGGGCCCTGCACATAGGTACGCTTCATGGATAATGGTGTTCCTCACTGAGCCGAACGGCAGCAGTGGAGCTCAGCATCTTCTTGATGCGACGAGCAGCCCTATTCAGGATTGCATGCTTGCTCACCTCCGTTAGAAATGGCGGAGGGGGCAGTAGAAAAGGTGCCTAAACATTGCCTGTTTCACCTTACCCTGCCCGCAACCGTGGCTTGGCGGGATCCCACAAAAGCGGTCGACACAACAAACTTAGGTGACACCGATTCACCATTGGCAAATGGAATGTTGTGCCACGCTACTGGACATCTCACGGCAGTGACAGACCAGAGGGAGAGAACAGCACTTCGCCAGAGAGCTCGCACGCTAACATTGACATTGCAGCTCTAGCGAAACTCGCTTGCTAATGAAGGACGGCTGCGATCTGAGTAGACGGAGGCCCTTAAACATATCTTCTGGAGGGCCACAGCAGTGGATGAGCATCAGCGAAATCTGGAGTTGGACCTTTGTCATCAAGAAATCTTCCTCTTTGAGAAACGTGTCAGTCCCCCCGAAGGAGCAGTGAATGATGTTCTACATGACAATGCAGCTTCCGCTTCACAAAGGAAACCAGCTACCTTTGCATCAGCGACCATACAGCTCCCACAATAGACCACCAGAGGATGTGAAGATAAAATTCTAATGAAACTAGATGCTCTTGCTATCCTCGGGCACTGCAAGGGCAAGATGATTCCTGTTTGGCAATTTTAACACAAGCAGTCGGATGACGATTTGCGCGAAGGGGACGAACAGAAGGGGGGAGGTATGGGGGAGGGAGGAGGGGAGAGGAGGGAGAGGGGAGGGGGGGGCGGGGGGAGGAGCGGGCGGCACTGAGAAGCAGTCATCGGGGGAAAATGGAGTTTTGCGCGTGTAAAGCATGGTCTGTTATGCTGAAAACTTGTGCAGCATTATGACCTTCCTGACTCCCAGTACAGTCTTCACCTCCCTACCGCAACAGGACTCGTGGATGCATTCCTCGTTCCAAGCACGCATCGATCGACTAGTTCCTCAGGAGAAGGTAGAGAAGATGTCGGGTTTACCCACAAGCTATGTGCGGCGCTTGGACTGTTGGATGGGTCAAAAGCTCAGGAGTATCCAACTGAAGCACGTATCATGCGAGGACAATGACCACAAGGCTGTAAAGCCTGTCAAAGGTCAACGTGTCAAATGAGAACAGCCACATCACTGAAATCGTTAGTGGAAAACCTGAGACAATGACCTGCTTGATCTTTGTATTGAGGATGACAACTGGGGGTAAAAGATTAACGTACAGACACTGAGTTAGGAGGGTGTTGTCCAGCGTGGGGCTCGTTCAGGTGTGAGTATAATGAGCAGATCGACGATGAAGGATGGATTGACCGCGTTTGCGTGAGTTTAATGTTCAGGGTTTTTTAATCTTTGCCACAATTTAGTTTAAGCAGGGTCGGTATGAACTCTACCCTGCCATCTGTCAGTGATCTGTTGTAAAGGCCTTTTGGGGCTGATGTCATTTGCATAGTTACACCCACCCCAGATTGCATGATGGGAGTGGTTGTCCAAATGGTCATTTCAGCTGCTGTGGGATCCCCAGTCTCTTTAGTTATTGGGGCAGGAGTAATCCAGTGTATTTTCCTGTTTATTTTGGATCAAGGACAGAGTAACTGTACCTGGCATTTGAGGTCTGAGAGCTTAACCCTCGCCTAAAAAGTACTCACCATTAAGGGGTCTGGGTTCCAAAAGCTTGTGAGAGGTAGCAATAAGATGTTTGTTTGGTTCTTGCTGGTTTGTTCCTGCAGATTTCCTTTTCTCCATCCCTGATGTGTAAAGACAGAGGTATTTTTGAATCGCTTTGAGTTGTTGTTAATGCTGAAATCATTTGCCTTAAGCTTATACCATTAGATCTCTTTCATGGTTTATTTTGGTCCTGAGAGGTAAAAGGCTGCTGTGTGTGTGGTGTTATGGAGTGAGGTAGCACATGTTGGTTGCAGAGGTGGTGCATGTGCCACAAAAGTTGTGCCCCTCCCTCTCCCCCCCACCCCAGCTCTGGTCCCAGAGTTCAGAATTTGCATAAACCCACCCACTGACCTGTGACTAACAATCTTGCCCTGCTAACTCTTCCAGCAAAACAGGCCAAAGAAAGTGTACGTAAACCCTGTACCGCAGCCCCAGTGCTCTTTTCGGGTCCTTCCCACAGAACTTGTACTCCATACCAGTCCAGTTCCTTGCTCTTTCTTGTCTAAGTGCTCCGTGCATGTGCTCTACCGTACCCTGAGCTGATTCCTGACTTTTGTGCTCCTTACAGCCTTGCCTGTTCTTGTCTCTGTGGGGCAATGGGTCAGCGCGTTCGGCTGTTAACCGAAAGGATGGTGATTTGAGCCCACCCAAGGATGGCGATAAGCCCGTGCTACTTCCTTGCTTCCCCGAGGCCTGCAAAGTAAAAGGCTGCTCTGTGTGGGTGTTATGAAATGAGGTAGCAGAGATGGTGCATGTGCCACAAGACTTGTATCCCCCAGCTGCAGTCCCTGAGTCAAATCAGCAAAATTTCCTTGCCATTAGAGTGGAAAAGAGCATTTTACCCAACTATGAAGTAGTTTACAACTTTCAGTGTGTAAGTGAGATCAGAGCACACCAGTTTAAGTATGTCTCAAATTTGCACTTAAGCATTAATGATTTTACATCTATGACATAGAACCAAATATGTATTGGAATTAGAAAGAACTCTATTTTTAAACTAAAGAGAAACAAAGACCATAAAAACTGCATTTGGAGATTTCAAAAGAAATACATAATGCTAAATACAAATATTCTTTTTCAATCTCTCTTAATTCAGTAGGCTTTGGAACCCATGTCCCTTGCCTAACGAGATTTCTGTAGATTTGGGTGAATCCTGAAATCATGAACTGCTAAGTATCGTTCTACTGTCCTTGATTCATATCACCAGGATAACTACACTTTATTACTCCTGCCCTAATAAGAAAGGGACTGGGGATCCCAGAGCAGCCGAAATGACCATTTGGACAAGCACCCCCATCATGCAATGCAGGGTAGGTGTGACCATGCATATCAGCAACAAAAGGCCTTTACAACACATCACCAACAGATGTCAGAGTAGAATTCATTCTGACCCTGCTTACATCCTCCCCGCAACCAAGAGTTGGTGGTCCTGGTAAATCACACTCTCTATTATACCAACTCATTGGTGTTGAATGCTGAAGTTATAGTTAGCAAAAGTAGCCACCCATCTCTGCCCTGTAGCATCACACGCTTAGCCCATTGTTAACACATAAGTCAGTGGATGTTCTCTGTCTCATACTTGAAACCTGAGCACCAGAACAAGTAGTCTCGAAATTTCTCAGTGATGGCCATTTCAAGGCAAGAACTGCAGCTGGTGAATGGGTAGTGAGTTATCTAATCAGACAGTCCTCAGCTGGCAAAGGCTACAGATTTACATTTGCCTTCCACTTCGCGCGAGACTGCCCGAGCCCTCCAAACTGGCATCAGCATCAGATGCAGGATAAACGTTTGTTGGGTAGCAGACGAGGACAGGCGGACTGACACATGAATCAGGCAAATGATGATTTCCCGTAAAGCCCTTGTCCCAGGAAGGGTTGACAGGGACAGGGGCAGGGTGGTTGATGGTTGGGTTCTGTGGGGGCGGCAGATCGGAGGAAGTAGATGGGGCAGGAGTGGCCTGTTTTTTGAATGTTCAAATTATGGTCCCCCTCCCACTCCCACTGCACACCACGCTGCCTCATGGAGGTCCCCTCCTTCCTTTCCAGGGGTAGTGGCCAGGGAGTGCTGGGAAATGTAGTTCTTTTCCTGCTCCAGGGCTGGCTCTGTAGGCAGGGCTAACCAGGGAACTACAGCTCCCAGAGCCCCCTATTGGTTCTCAGCTCCCCTGCGCCCTTGCAAATGGGCTGCCCCGCAGGTCGTGGTGCCTAGCAGCCGCCCCAGGGGGATAGTGGCTCCGGCTCCCCAGCAGCAGGTGCCAGAGCCTGACCTGCAGTCCAGCCTGTGCACCTCAGGCTGCCACGAGCGCCATCTTGCTACTGAAGCCAGAACTGCAGGGCAGTTCCAGCTCATGCCTGAAAGCCTCCGCTGACAGGGAACAGCTTGGTATCAGGCTGGCTCCTGGCTTTTTGCGTGCCCCCCCCTCCCAAAAAAAAGGGGCAGGGGCTGAGTGCTGCCCTTGGAAAGTCCCTGCCCCAAACACGCCTTGGAGCGCTAGGTGCCTGACCAGCACTGGAAAATGGCACCCAGGAGTCACTTCCTTTAACCACTAACCCACTCCCTCCCTTGGGCCAGGATTCTGGGTTCTAGCCCATCTCTGGGAGCTAGAGTGGGGTCTAGTGGTAGAGCAGGAGCCAGGACTTCTGGTTCTACTCTCAGTGCTGCTGTGTGACCCTGGACCTCGGTTTCTCCTCCCTACTTTGGGTAGGAGCCTTTAAACTCCTGGGCATGGCCTGCTCTCGCTGTGTCTGCAGCGCCTGGCTCAACATGGCCCTGATCTTAGCTGGGCAGGACTGCTCTGTGTCTGTGCAGCCCTGGCACAACAGGGGTGAGTCTGCCCGCTCTCTGTAGGTGCTGCTAGCAGATAAATAGTCATGAACTAAAAGGCGTGGCAGTGTGTGAGAAGCACACCATGCCAGGCGAGGGAAATGCGTACAAATACCTGGGGCCCGGTGGTCCAGAAGAGGGCCCAGGGCCTGGCTTCATTGCCTTGTTTAACTGGTCCACCCTTGCTGGGGGGCCTGAAAAAATTTTTCACCGGGGCCTGAACCCGCTTTCAGCAGCCCTGAGTGTATGGGGGGCCTTGCCCCCCTCCAGAGCATGGGGGTGCCAATAGGCACCTATGCATGGTCCCCCCAGGCAGGGCCAGGATGAAAATAGGGGGCCTGTGCCCCCAACACGCAGAATCTGGGGTGCAACCTTGCTTAACGGGTCAGTCTGTTCCTTCTCTGACTGTCCCATTCCAGCTTCAACTAGTGCTTGTGGTTCATTCGTTCTTTTTCATTCCTTTTCTTCTCTAGCTTGTATGTTCTTGTTTTCTTTTTTCCCCTCTACCTTTCATACTCTTCCTTTCTTTCCTTCTTTTTCTTTTTTTTCCTCTCCCTTTATTTCTTTCTTTGCCTTCCATGTTCTTTTTGCTCTCACTCTCTCCCTGGTTATTTTTTTTACTCGCTCTTTTTCCTTGCTCCCTTCCAAGCCAAGCAGGTTCTCCTTGCACTCACATTTTGACAGGTTTTCCTGCTGATCACTGGGTGGATTAAGCACGTCTTCAGAGGGACTTTGGCATGCCAGAGAGCAGGGAGCAGGCTGGCCGGCTGTCTTTGTGGCTGTCTGCTGGCCACACATAAGTATGGTCCTCCCCTTCTCTTGCCCCTCCCTTAGTTGCTCTGTAGCTTTTAAGCCTTCCCTTGGAGCAGTCAGCACCAGCCGCCTCTGCTCTAGGTGCCCAGAGCAGGAAAGGTGTGTTGGGCTCCAGCCTGAGACACTTCCTCCATCCTGCGGAGCCTTGACTATCAAGCCTGGCCCTGGCACTTCTTCCTTCAAGTGCCATGTGGACAACAGGCAATATGTGGCTGTGAGCAAAATGGCCAAACTTGTGGGCATCAGGTGAAGCTGTGAGAATCCCAAGCATCTGGTCAACCACAGGACTGCAGGCATCAGCAAGCAGGGCAGCAAGTTCTAGAGCCTCAACCCATTGTGGCCATTACAACCAGGCCCTAATGGGCAAGTCACCCAGCAGGAGAGGAAAGATTTGCTCTTGCGCAGCTGGAGACAGGGAAGTTGAGCACTGTGAGCTCTAGGGGTTTGCCATAAGGTCCCACTGAGATTTGAACTCAGATTGCAGAATTCAGAGTCTTGAGTGCTGCCCGATACACTATGGGACCAGCTTGTGCTGCTGTCTCTGCACATCGGTGACCCTCCGGGGCCAGCTTGTGTAAGGGACTGTTGGCCCCTTACTAAAGCTCAGTGGGTTTTTGGTTGGCTAGTTCCCAGTACCAATAGAAGCGGGAAGGATCAATGGGAAATCAGGATCCTAAGACTGAAAGTCCCCAGGGGCAATGGGGAGAGGCCAAAGCTCCAAGTTAGCCAGACCGACAGGCCAGGCAGTGTAATGAGGGAGTCACCAGGGCAGGGGACCCCCTATCCTGTGTGAGCTGGAACTACCTGGCCAGAGTGGGACCCAACTAAGGAGAAAGCAGGAGCCACTTGCCACCCACTCTCTTCTCCAGCTTCACAGCTTGGCCACAGGGCTTGGTGCGCAGCACTGCAATGGAAGGCACCTGCAAGATCCAGCCTCATAAACCATATCTTCAATCAGTCTGGCCAATGAGAGACCGATATCGCTTGCTATTTTAGCATCTGAAAATCCCATTGGCCAATCTTTGGATCTCTCTGATGCTGGCCTTCAGTTCATGAGGGCAAAGGCGAGAAAAGCGACCTTTGAACTAAAGCACTAGGGTTAACATCCTAACGCTGTCTCCTCCTGTAACACTTTAATACTGGCCCACCCTGTGCTGGTGACAGGTCCATTTCTAGATGTTAGTACAGTTCAGTTACTGTCAAAATAAAAAAGTTTCTATATGCTCAGAGGAAATGAATTTGTTTTATTTGCTTATACATGGCATGAATAATACAGTTTACAGATCCTGCCTGCAAATTCATCATCTGTTGACAGAGAGAATCATGCACCACATTGTGCATCAAAATCATGAACTGAGCTACAAGAGCAATAAAGAATAGCTATTCCAAGAGTAACGTACTGGGGAGCGGCACGGACGACACTTCTTGCCTGGGATGCCACTTGGTCTAGGGAGGCCCTGTCAGGGAAAGCAGGAGTTAGTCTCACATGCCTATTTTCAGGCTGTAATTGTGGGCACCCTGCTCTGGGGAGGGATCGGTAGCCCAGACTCAGGGCTGAACAGGCCCCTGATTGAGGGGTGGCTGCCTGGTTTACGCGCTCTGATGTCTCAGACAATGTGTCTCTCCAAAGCCTCAGCTCTGCTCCCCAGAAGGTTCGCTGCTGCCTCTGCCCCTTTCAGTCTATAGCAAGGAGCAGCAGCAGTGTCAGGGATGGGCCAAAGGGCACTAGGTGGGGGGCAGAGGCTTCAGAGAGCCAGAGTTTTGCCTGTCTAGGCCATTTGGCTGAGACTCCAGGGACACATGTGTGAGCAGAATCCCAGGCATGTATGAAAGGAGCATAAGGAGGTAAGAATGGCCGTACTGGGTCAGACAGGTCCATCTAGTCCAGTTTTCCTGTCTTCCATAGTGGCTAAAGCCAGGTGCTTCAGAGGAAATGAACAGAACAAGTGATCATCAAGTGATCTCTCCGGTCACCTATTCCCAGCTCCTGCTCAGAGCTTTTCCCTCATGAATTGATTTGGCTCTTTTTTGAATCCTGTTATAGTCTTGGCTTTTACATCTGCCATGATGTTGTCCAGTAGCATGCACACATTCCTCCTCAGCACAAATCCAGTTGAGCAAAGATACAATCCTTCCAGCAAAATACACATTTGCAATAAAGAACACAATCAAAAGACTAAACCGCTTTCTAACTGTACTCACTAAATTGAAAGAAGAGGCTGTTTCAGAGATTGGAGAGCAGTAGCGTACGTCTGGTCCCTCTTAGATCAAGAGAGAAAGAGAACAAAAGAAGCAGCACAAAGAAAGACTTCCTCACCCAGATTTGAAAGTATCTTGTCTCCTGATTGGTTCTCTGGTCAGGTGTAGCCAGTTCACTGAGCTTGTTAACCCTTTACAGGTAAAAGAGACATTAACCCTTACCTTCTGTTTTGACACCCCGGCTGAATATATTTTGGGCCTAGGAGGTCATGCACCTAGCCTCATAGCCTCCTTGGACCTTGGGAGCAGGAGCTTGCGGCCATGACGCTCCCTCTTTTACGATTGAACTACTAGGGAGAAGTAGGTGGTGTATGTAGAGATACTCATACCTCTTGGAAGTACCATGTATTTTCTCTCTACTCCTGACTGTGGGGGGATCGGGCTAGATTGCAAATGGTGTCTGCATTTGCTTGAATAGTGCAGATAAACGGCAGGGCCACTCTAGTAGGTGCTCTGCAGAAGGATGTCCACTACAGGTCTCTATTTCAGGGACCTCCTCCACTTGCAGATTCATATCTGCGCCACCCGTCTCAAGAGGTCTTGATGTGCCTTAGTCATGCGGAGGGCCGGAGGAGGATGTTCCTGCCACAGCCTCGTCTGGCGAGGAGGAGAGGAAGAGGCAGGGAAAGAGGGTCACTGTGGGGGCTCCTCTTCTTTGGAGCAGCATCAGACTCAGGTGGACGCTGGGTGTCTGCAGGTGGCTACTGAAAGCCTCATCCGTACCCATGGGGGGGAGAGGCTTACGGTTGCCTCTGGTGTCCGGTGTTCTGACGGGCAGACTGTGGTGCAACCGAGGGAAACCTTGGGCTTGTGGTACCCCACGGTGTCCAGAAAGACCACTGATGGGTCCTTCTTGGGCTCTGGCTCTCAGGAAACATAATGGCTGGGGACATCCGAGCCACGATCGCTGTGGACAGGAAATGTACCAGCCTTCTGTGATGACACCGAGGTGTGTCTCAACGGCCAAGGGGTGCTGATAGACCCTGAGAGGGAGCCACGTCTCGGGTTGGTCATTTCGCGAGGACTGTAACTGGGAGCTGTAACGTAACGGTACCCGCGAGGGAGACTGGGATCTACGACCGAACGGTGCCGGGAGGTCGACTGCGATCTCGAGTCCCTTCGCCGGAGCGGCTGAGAGATGCGCGTGCCATGAACGGTGCCAGTAGTCGGATCGGTACCGACGAGTATCTGGCAGCGACGCGAGGCCGAGCAGTGCCATGAGTGCGACCGTACAGCCGATGGAGAGGCAGTGTGGGGACGCGAGAGGCGTCGGACCAGGATCGGTGGCGTGACCAAGAATCGTCGGTGGGACGAGACTTACCATTGCCTCTTGGTGGCTCCCAGGAGACAAGCCTCAGCAGGCAGGCTTGCCAATAGATTGGATGACCCGCACCGGAGGTGGTGGGGTTGAGGCAGACGCAGTCTCCACCATCACGATCAAACTCCTGCGGCTGTGGAGAAGGTCTCTGGCGTGGATGGGAGAGCGAGCTCGACCACAGCATGAACAGGGGAGCTTTGTCGGCACCGGACTCACAGCCCTCTGCGGACGCAATCCAAAGCGGCCACAGGCCCCTGCGGTGCCGCGTGCAGAGATGATGGTGCTGGGCGATCCATCGTTGATGGCATCCTCTTGGCCGAAGCAGCCAGAGCGCTGTGTTGCTTCTTGGGCTGCAGGAACAAGGGAGCGGTGGCCGAGCAGATGTCGGTGCAGCGAGGGTCGGTGCATGGCCCTTCACGGTACCGAATGGTCCGGAGCCAAGGAGCGCTTCCCACAAATGCAGGCTGTTGCGCACTTGACCGATGTCGCAGGGCTAAGTGCCCCCTCACGAGGAGCTGTTCAGTCGAACGTCCGGCTCCTCCTTCGTCCTCGGTTTAATGACTTACAGATGCGGCACTTTTTCAGGAGGTGGGATTCCCCTAGGCACTTGAGGCAGCAGTCGTGGGTACCCATATTGGCATCGGCTTTTGGCAACCGAGCACGGTTTGAATCCCGAGTGACCTCTGGCCATGAGCCGGACTGGGGTGGAGGAAAGGCTATCCCCGATCTCCCTCAACAACTATATATAACACAACAATTAACACTAACTACAACTGTAAAAACTCCAACTAACAAGACAATTACAGTAAAAGAACCAAGATAGCTAAGGGAAAGTGAGTCAGCAAAGACGCGCTCCACAGTTCCAACGACTCACGGGCCGGTAAAGAAGGAACTGAAGGGCCGTTGGTCTGGCAGTTGGGGATATATCCGGTGCATACATGGGCCAGACCCAGGGGGCGACCCAGCGACTCCAGTGTTGGCTAGGGTTAAAAATCTTCCGACGAACGTGCAACGCGCCGCGTTGTAGACAACTAACTGGAATCGATATGAGCAAGCACTCAAAGAAGAACTCCCCATAAACCTTTTAAGTGAAGGCTCCTCTCTTTGTTTTGTTGTGAACTCTGGGCTCCGGGAGCTGCTTATCAAAAAACCAAACACAGCTACTGTTTGCTGTGAATGAGTAGAGGGAGGCAGGGGGGCTCCCTTTGGAACACCCACAGCTAATGTTAGCTTGGAGAGAGAGAGGAGGCGCATGGAGGGAAGTGGGAGAGCCCATTTTGGTGAGCGGCTGCTTATCTGGTCTGTGAGAAAAATCAAAGAGCTGCTGTTTGCTTTCACTGAGTGAGGGGTGAGGGTGGGGGTGGGGGGGTCAGAACTTGCAAGGCAGGGTGCTGACACTCTCAGCACTCCAAAAACCCACTCTCTCCCTCCACGCTCCCTGTCACACTCCATCCCACCACACCTCCCTTTTGAAAAGCACATGGCAGCCACTTGAATGCTGGGATAGCTGCCCATAATGCACCACTCCCAATGCTGCTGCAAATGCTGCAAATGTGGCCACACCAATGCGCTGTCAGCTGTCCGTGTGGACAGACTGCAGCGCTTTCCCTACTCAGCTGTACAAAGGCAGGTTTAACACCCAGCGCTGTACTGCTGCAAGCGTAACCATACCCTGAGTGTCTGTGTGATAAGTAACCCTGACCCAGCAGCTCTGACTCCAGCAGCCTGCCTCTCACACCCCAAGCACATTTTGGTTTGGGGGAGTAGGCTCAGTGTTTGAAGAGAAGGACAGGGGTAGGAACCTTCTGTTCATTATGCTGGACCTAACCCCCAGTTTTACTTGAGCAAACACGAGCTATTTGACACTGTGCAATACTGCTCCTGTGCTCTGTTCCCAAAGTGTTCTGCAGCGGGGGAGGGTGCCCTGTGTCACTGGCACATTGGGGTGATGCTGAAAAGGACAGAGTAGAGGTAGCATTGTGAGGCTGGCATGAACCTTCGCTCTTAATTTCCCCTACCAAGAAGGGAGGGGATTGAAATCCTTACCCAGCGAGGTCACATTCTCATAGTTCTGCTGCATGACGTCTCTGCAGAGAGCTCTCTGGACAGGGTCCAGCACAGCCCACTCTTCCCTGGTGAA